>NC_138300.1:126767500-127120000 GCF_965601325.2 Salmo salar
AGCGGGGTGGAGATGTTGTTTCCTACCTTCACCACCTGGGGGCGGCCTGTCAAAGTCCAGGACCCAGTTGCACAGGGCGGGGTCGAGACACAGGGTCTCGAGCTTAATGATGAGTTTGGAAGGGTACTATGGTGTTAAATGCTGAGCTGTAATTGATGAACAGCATTCTTACATAGGTATTCCTCTTGTCCAGATGGGTTAGGGCGGTGTGCAGTGTGGTTGCGATTGCGTCGTCTGTCGACCTATTGGGGCGGTAAGCAAATTGGAGTGGGTCTAGGGTGTCAGGTAGGGTGGAGGTGATATGATCCTTGACTACTTTCTCAAAGCACTTCATGATGACGGAAGTGAGTGCTACGGGGCGATAGTCGTTTAGCTCAGTTACCTTAGCTTTCTTGGGAACAGGAACAATGGTGGCCCTCTTGAAGCATGTGGGAACAGCAGACTGGGATAGGGATTAATTGAATATGTCTGTAAACACACCAGCCAGCTAGGATGCGGCTAGGGATGCCGTCTGGGCCGGCAGCCTTGCGAGGGTTAACACAATTAAATGTTTTACTCACATTGGCTGCGGTGAAGGAGAGCCCTCAGGTTTTGGTAGCGAGCCGTGTCAGTGGCACTGTATTGTCCTCAAAGCAAGCAAAGAAGTTGTTTAGTTTGTCTGGGAGCAAGGCATCTCTGTCCGCGACGGGGCTGGTTTTGTTTTTGTAGTCCGTGATTGACTGTAGACCCTGCCACATATGTCTCGTGTCTGGGCCGTTGAATTGCGACTCTACTTTGTCGCTATACTGACGCTTAGCTTGTTTGATTGCCTTGCGGAGGGTATAGCTACACTGTTTGTATTCGGTTATGTTTCCGGTCACCTTGCCATGATTAAAAGCAGTGGTACGCACTTTCAGTTTTGCGCGAATGATGCCATCAATCCACGGTTTCTGGTTGGGGAATGTTTTTTTTGTACCAGTATTTTTATTGAAGTTTTTAATGGTCACCGTGGGTACCACATCACCAATGCACTTGGTAATAAACTTGCTCACCGAATCAGCGTATTCATCAATGTTATTGTCTGAGCCAATCTGGAACATATCCCAATCCACTTGATCGAAGCAATCTTGAAGCGTGGAATCGGATTGGTCGGACCAGTGTTGATCAGAGCTGAGCACGGGCGCTTCTTTTTTTTAGTTTCTGTCTATAGGCGGGGAGGAACAAAATGGGGTCATGGTCAGATTTGCCGAAAGGAGGGCGAGGAAGGGCTTTGTATGTATCGCGGAAATTAGAGTAGCAATAATCCAGGGTGTTGCCAGCCCGGGTCGCGCATTCGATATGCTGATAAAATTTAGGGAGCCTTGTTTTCAGATTAGCCTTGTTAAAATCCCCAGCTACAATAAATGCAGCCTCAGGATATGTGGTTTCCAGTTTACATAGAGTCCAATGAAGTTCTTTCAGGGCCGTCGATGTGTCTGCTTGGGGGGGATATACACGGCTGTGATTATAATCGAAGAGAATTCTCTTGGTAGATAATGCGGTCGGCATTTGATTGTAAGGAATTCTAAGTCAGGTGAACAAAAGGACTTGCGTTCCTGTATGTTGTTATGATCACACCACATCTCGTTAATCATAAGGCTATCACCGTCCCGCCCTTCTTCTTACCAGAGAGATGTTTGTTTCTGTCGGCACGATGTGTGAAGAAACCAGGTGGCTGTACCGAATCTGATAACGTATCCCGAGTGAGCCATGTTTCTGTGAAACAAAGAATGTTACAATCTCTGATGTCTCCCTGGAAGGCAACCCTTGCTCGAATTTCATCTACATTGTTGTCAAGAGACTGGACATTGGCGAGTAGTATACTCGGGAGTGGTGGGCGGTGTGCCCGTCTACAGAGCCTGACCAGAAGACCGCTCCGTCTGCCCCTTCTGCAGCGCCGTTGTTTTGGGTCGCCTGCTGGGATCCGATCCATTGTCCTGGGTGGTGGTCCAAACAGAGGATCCGCTTCGGGAAAGTCGTATTCCTGGTCGTAATGTTGGTAAGTTGAAGTTGCTCTTATATCCAATAGTTCCCCCCGGCTGTATGTAATAAGACTTAAGATTTCCTGGGGTAACAGCATAAGAAATAATACGTAAAAAAACAAAATACTGCATAGTTTCCTAAGAACGCGAAGAGAGGCGTCCATCTCTGTCGGCGCCAAACAAATTCACATATCGACTTATCTGTTACACTGTTACTAGGGCCCTATATGTTAGGCCCATAGTAACAGTGTAACATATAGGCCCCTAGTAACAGGGTAACAGGTAGGTCGATAGTAACAGGGTAACAGGTAGGTCGATAGTAACAGGGTAACAGGTAGGCCGATAGTAACAGGGTAACAGGTAGGCCGATAGTAACAGGGTAACAGGTAGGCCCCTAGTAACAGGGTAACAGGTAGGCCCCTAGTAACAGGGTAACAGGTAGGACCCTAGTAACAGGGTAAGAGAGAGGTTGATAGTAACAGGGTAACAGATAGGCCAATGGTAACAGTATAACAAATAGGCCCCTAGTAACAGTGTAACAGAGACCCATAGTAACAGTTTTTACAAGTAGTAATAATTTTTACTAGTAGTGACTTTGCTTATAGGTCACTCTGGAGCGCCTGCTAAATGACTAAAATGTCAATATAAGTTCAAGGAACAGAGTCTTGTGGATGAACATCTCACCACTCTGACAAGCATTTTATGATATGTTGGTCAACCAGAGTCTTCTGTACCTTGCCGGCGTCATCGTCCTTGTCTTTCCCTTCGTCAGAGTCAGCTGTGCAGGACTGGTCTTCTCCTTTGAAGTCCACCAGCAGCAGAATTGATGGAGGGAATATGATGCCTAGAATCACCTAGAAAGACAAAAACCCTCGTCACAAAGTGCTTAACAGTAACCTGGCCCAGACCCCAAAGAGCTTGCAGAGCAGATCTGCAGAACTGTATAACTGCAGAACTCATACCGTATAGATATGAAGAGTATTGTCCATGTGATCATGAAAGTCAGTCTGTTTCTCAACTCATGGGGTTGTTTCTGCTTTACAGCAAAGAGTAAAGCAGATACAAGACAGCTAAGGAACAACTCCCTGGATGGAAGAAACCTTGATAGGAACCAATAGAACCAGGGACCGAGTTATTACTGCTGCAGCATTGAAAAGCTAGCAATTCAGTGACGCTGGTGGTGGTATTTCAAGCTAAGGAGGGAGGTTTACCAATTCAACGTTAATTTACCTTAAGCCCGGGGTTTTTCCCCATTCTCAGATTTCCCATCCACATGTCGGTCAGCAGCATTTGACTGCAGGTGTGGGCGATGAAGTCTCTGTGCTTGGCGGCCACGGCCAGCTTCAGACAGGTAGAGTTGCTCCAGTTGGTCAGCTCATAGGTCAGCAGCTTCATGGCCACCTGTTCATCGTGCTTATAGGACTGGTCCAGGAGCTCGTAGGCCAGCTGGCCAAACTCCCTGTGGAGAAAGTCATCTCCTTTTACTAAGACTTTATGGCCTGAAAAATCTGATCTTAATCTGGCTTGCTATACTAAGCACAATGGGGAAATAGGGTGTATGGAACTATAGGTTGAACTATGCCGTCATTGTAAATAAGAATTTGCTCTTATTAGTTAAATCAAATAATCACCACAGGGTATCTGGCTTGAAGGACCATGAAAATTAGGAGACCGTAGGAGAGGCAAAAAAAAGTATAACTGTTTAAGGGATTGTGTAATGTTTTAATCATCAGGGACAATGAGCTGCCTGTCTGTGATGATCACAAGAGGAACCACTATCTCAGTAGTGGAGGAAGTATAAGAGAGGAACTCACTTGGAGTTGTTGTCCAGGTCCTGGGCGATATCGTCCACCAGTTCAGATGACTCTTTAGCCATGGCTGTGTATAGCTTACAGGCCACCAGAGCCTTGGCCATGGCCTCCTCCCCACGTTGCCACAGAAACAGTGCCATCTTCTGGCGCTTCATGAGAACGGCCCACACCATCAGCTCGTGGAAGGGGTAGGTGAAGCGACAGACCTCAGGGTCGTCCACATCTATCTCTACCTCCTCCTCTTTCTTCTTCTTCCCTTTCTTCTTCTTTCCCCTCGGCTCGTCGTCCTGGTGACACAGGAAGTGACACGGGTGAAGTGAGGGTGTTAGGGCAGATAAAACACAGATGGGAACTTTTAGAATAGTGTTGTGCAGATCATTTTATTTAGAATATTGTTGTGTTTGTGAACTGTACCATCTAACATCTGTCTTTGTAAAGGAATATAACGTTTCTAGCATGGTTGAATGAAGGAAATAGTGTACAGTATTTCTTGAACAAAGACTTGCTATTACCTCCAGCCCCAGCATCTTCAAGGCTTTTGGCTGCAAACAACCAGAAGAAGAGAGGCATAATGTCATGTTAGAAAGTGTTAACAACATCACATGATAAAGATATGTCTGTTACATGGTGAGGCTTTCTATTGTGTTTCTTGTGAGATCTAGTTGCTGATGTCACCTGTCTTACTCTCTTCAGCCCATACAGGTTGTTATAGAGCTAACTAGTCTTACTCTCTTCAGCCCATAGAGGTTGTTATAGAGCTAACTAGTCTTACTCTCTTCAGCCCATAGAGGTTGTTATAGAGCTAACTAGTCTTACTCTCTTCAGCCCATAGAGGTTGTTAGAGAGCTAACTAGTCTTACTCTCTTCAGCCTGTAGAGGATGTTATAGAGCTAACTAGTATTGTCCCCTTCGGTCAATACAGGTTGTTATAGAGGTAACTAGTCTTGTCCTCTTCAGCCCATAGAGGTTGTTAGAGAGCTAACTAGTCTTACTCCTCTTCAGCCTGTACAGGTTGTTATAGAACTAACTAGTCTTGTCCTCTTCAGCCCATAGAGGTTGTTATAGAGCTAACTAGTCTTGTCCCCGTCGGTCAATACAGGTTGTAATAGAGCTAACTAGTATTGTCCTCTTCAGCCCATAGAGGTTCTTAGAGAGCTAACTAGTCTTGTCATCTTCAGCCTGTACAGGTTGTTATAGAGCTAACTAGTATTGTCCCCGTCGGTCAATACAGGTTGTTACAGAGCTGACTAGTCTTGTCCTCTTCAGCCCATAGAGGTTGGAATAGAGCTAACTAGTCTCACCCTCTTCAGCCCATAGAGGTTGTTATAGAGTTAACTAGTCTTACTCTCTTCAGCCCATAGAGGTTGTTATAGAGTTAACTAGTCTTACTCTCTTCAGCCCGTAGAGGTTGTTGTAAAGCGCCCTGAAGTTCTTCCTGGTGTAGTTACAGCGATAAGCCCCACCCATCAGGTACTCCATCACTAGACCAATGTCAATCAGAGTGATCTGGTAGTCTGGTGGGAGGTTGCCCTGGAACACCACAGATTATACTCACAGATTACATTTCTGTAATCCCCGATTACACACCTGGCTGTAACAGCACAAACCACAGTTTAATTCAGCTGAAACAGGACAAATAATGTTGAATGAGGAAGAATAGCTTCCATGAATCAGAGAGATCATCTTACCTTCTTGACATCTCTCACCACAACATGCAACGTGTTAGCAGGACCCAGTCTCTGTGTGTTAGGAAGAGAAAAGTTGTACAATATGAATAACCCTACAACTGGATATGGGGAGATTTGGGATTCAGGGCACGTCTCTACATTAGCGTGGTCTCATCTCAATGTGTTGTACAGCTCCTCCAGGCGAGGAATGGTGGACGTTATGATCGCCTGTCTGCCTGAGTGTCTGCCTGTCTCACCGTGTTGTACAGCTCCTCCAGGCGGGGAATGGTGAGGAAATGGTGGACGTTATGATCGCCTGAGTGTCTGCCTGTCTCACCGTGTTGTAGAGCTCCTCCAGGCGAGGAATGGTGAGGAAATGGTGGATGTTGACTCCGTTCTCTATCAGCAGCTTGACAAAGTCCACCCTATCCAGCACCAAGGCATCCATCATGGCCTGCTCCAGAGAGTTCACCTGGAAGATGGACACATTCATGACTGGTGCCACTACTCTTTATATTTAGATGCCGGTGCTCATGGTATTTCAGAGCTAATATTCCATAGGAAGTGCATGTACTCAAGCAGTATAAAATGTTAGGAGCCAAGCACCGGGCCAACTCAAAGTCTGATCTTACCCATCGCATTAGTTCTATCTTCCTAGGGTCAGTCTCCTCTGGTGGTTCAGGCTTGGCCTTCCCTCCCTTCCCCTTTTTCCCCCGGGCCTTGGCCTTGTTCCTGGGGGCAGCGGCAGGACTCTTCGGCCTCTCTGTGGTAGTGGCTACGGTACCACTGCTGTTAGCTAGAGCACTGGCAGGCTGGGGAAGGAGGGGTGGTTCATTGCAAAAAAAAAACATTTTCATTAAAACAGGATTGGTTTTTGTGTTCATGTTCATAATCAACTAGTAGGATTAATCTTCTTTATCCAGAAAGATGAGGGGAAATGTTAAGAGTCCAATTCCTAAAATGGTCATTTAATAGGAATATAGAGGGTCCTAACAAAGCCTTAATACCCTTGTGTGATCACCGTACCTATTGGATCATATTACGGCAGGTTATGATCTACTGTTCAGGATGTTCCTAAATCTCTGTCATTTAACCTGTGTGTCTGTCTGTATCAAAAATCATTTCAGTTAGTGTGGTCTGACATCCTTCCTGTTAATTCTGTAAATGTAAAGTAAGTGTTTGAGGTGATGCTTCATGGCAGGTTTGTATGGTGTTGTCTCTGAACAGCAACAGATGAGGTGGTCAGGGTTGCAACATTCCTGTAACCTTCCCAACATTCTTATTTTCCAGAAATCCTATTTAGAGTATTCTGAATTGCCTGCTTAAATTATCCACCTGGGGTTTCTGGAATTTTGAACCCTAAATGGACTGCAGGGTAGTCTGGTGAATGACTCACTGGTAGATGGTGACCGTAGACAAAGATCTGGTTGCGTGCTATGTCCACTCTGTTCCAGGCTAGAGCTAGACTCAGCTGGTCCGGGGCAGAGGCGTTGGTTCCTGTGAGTACACAACATAGACAGTGTCATTGGTAGAGGCCTTGGTGCCTAGCAACACACAGGACATCTCATCTGCTATAAACTTAAGAAGTGTGCGCCATTACTTCACAGGGCAGCTATGGAATTCTGTTTTAAAACAGGAAAGTAAGGAAGTACACAGAAAACATCTCCTTAGTGATGTTAACACCCACAGAGTTAAAAACAACATTTTCAAAGTGTACATCTGAAAAAGTGTTAAATTAACAAAAATATAGACATCAAAATGGATGTTCAGAAATAGACGGTTGAAAGTGGCGGAAGGATAGAAGTAAAAACAACCAAAAGATAAGTATTGTAGAAAATAGTGTCCGTAAAATGTATATACTGTAGTGTATACAGACAAACACTGTATGCTTAAACTAATAACACACTAATTATTGTATTTTTCTTGTCTCTATCGAATACATTATTTAAATATTCACAGTGTAGTTTGAAAAAAGTATGTGAACCCCTAGGCTAATGACTTCTCCAAAAGGTAACCTGGAGTCCAATCATTGAGACAAGATTGGAGATGTTGGTTAGTTAAAGAAGCCTTGCCCTATAAAAAACACTCACATAATTTGAGTTTGCTATTCACAAGAAGCGTTGCCTGATGTGAACCATACCTTGAACAAAAGAGATCTCAGAAGACCTAAGATTAAGAATTGTTGACTTGCATAAAGCTGGAAAGGGTTACAAAAGTATTTCTAAAAGCCTTGATGTTCATCCGTCCACGGTACAATAACTTGTCTATAATTGGAGAAAGTTCAGCACTGTTGCTACTCTCCCTAGAAGTGGCCGTCCTGCAAAGATGACTGCAAGAGCACAGCGCAGAATGCTCAATGAGGTTAAGAAGAATCCTAGAGTGTCAGCTAAAGACTTACAGAAATCTCTGGAACATGCTAACATCTCTGCTGACGAGTCTCCGATATGTAAAACACTAAACAAGAATGGGGTTCATGGGAGGACACCACGGAAGAAGCCACTGCTGTCCCCCCAAAAAAATTACTGCATGTTTGAAATTCGCAAAAGAACATCTGGATGTACCACAGCGCTACTGGCAAAATATTATGTAGACAGATGAAACTAAAGTTCAGTTGTTTGGAAGGAACACACAACACTTTTTGTGGTAGAAAAAATGCACAGCACACAAACATCAAAACCTCATCTCAACTGTAAATTATAGTGAACGAAGCAACATGGTTTGGAGCTGCTTTGCTGCCTCAGGGCTTGGACAGCTTGCTATCATCGATGGAAAAATTAATTCCCAAGTTTATCAAGGCATTTTGCTGGAGAATGTTAGGCTATCTGTCCGCCAATTGAAGCTCAACAGCAGTTGGGGGATGCATCAAGACAACGACACAATACACAGAAGTAAATCAACAACAGAATGGCATCAACAGAAGAAAATACGCCTTCTGGAGTGAACCAGTCAGAGTCCTGACCTCAACCTGATTGACATGCTGTAGCATGACCTCAAACGTGCAGTTCACACCAGACATCCTAAGAATATTGCTGAACTGAAACAGTTTTCTAAAGAGGAATGGTCCAAAATTCCTCCTGACCGTTGTGCAGGTCTGATCCGGAACTTCAGAACACGTTTGGTTTAGGTTATTGGAGGAGGGTCAACCAGTTATTAAATCCAAGGGTTCACATACTTTTTCCATCCTCCACTGTGAATGTTTACACGGTGTGTTCAATAAAGACATGAAAATGTATAATTGTTTGTGTGTTATTTAAGCAGACTGTGTTTGTCTATTTTTGTGATTTAGATGATCAGATGAAATTTTATGACCAATCTATGCAGAAGTCCATGTAATTCCAAAGGGTTAGCATACTTTTTTATGCCACTGTAAGTGTTATTGTCCATTAGTTTAATCCAATTAGGGGAGGTGTGGTAGGGTTAGGGGAAAATAATAAAGGAAAATATATTTTAAAAGATGTGTACATATACAGTACCAGTCAAAAGTTTTGACACACCTACTCATTCAAGGGTTTGTCTTTATTTGTACTGTTTTCTACATTGTATAATAATAGTGAAGACATCAAAACTATGAAATAACAGATATGGAATCATATAGTAACCAAAAAGTGCTAAACAAATCAAAATATATTTTAGATTTTAGATTCTTCAAAGTAGCCACCATTTGCCTTGATGACAGCTTTGCACACTCTGAGCATTCTCTCAACCAGCTTCACCTGGAATGCTTTTACAACAGTCTTGATGGAGTTCCCACATATGCTGAGCACTTGTTGGCTGCTTTTCCTTCACTCTGCGGTCAAAATCATGCCAAACCATCTCATTTGGGTTGAGGTCGAGTGATTGTGGAGGACAGGTCATCTGGTGCAGCACTCTGTCACTCTCCTTGGTCAAATAATCCCTTACACAGCCTGGAGGGGTGTTTTGGGTCATTGTCCTGTTGAAAAACAAACGATAGTCCCACTAAGCGCAAACCAGATAGGATGGCGTATCGCTGCAGAATGCTGTGGTAGCTATGCTGGTTAAGTGTGCCTTGAATTCTAAATAATAAACAGACCATGTCACCAGCAAAGCACCCCCACACCATCACACCTCCTCCTCCATGCTTCACGGTGGGAACCACACATGCGGAGATCATCCGTTCACCTACTCTGCGTCTCACAAAGACACGGTGGTTGGAACCAAAAATCTCCAATTTGGACTCATCAGACCAAGGGACAAATTTCCACTGGGCTAATGTCCATTGCTCGGGTTTCTTGGCCCAAGCAAGTCTCTTCTTCTTATTGGTGTCCTTTAGTAGTGGTTTCTTTGCAGCAATTCGACCACAAAGGCCTGATTCATGCAGTCTCCTCTGAACAGTTGATGTTGAGATGTGTCTGTTACTTGAACTCTGTGAAGCATTTATTTGGCTGGTAACTCTAATGAACTTATCCTCTGCAGCAGAGTTAACTCTGGGTCTTCCTTTCCTGTGGCAGTCCTCTTGAGAGCCAGTTTCATCATAGCGCTTGATGGTTTTTGTGACTGCACTTGAAGAAACTTTCAAAGTTCTTGAAATGTTCCGGATTGACTGACCTTCATGTCTTAGTAGGTGACTGAGTAGGTGTCCAAACTGGTACTGTGTGTGTGTGTGTGTGTGTGTGTGTGTGTGTGTGTGTGTGTGTGTGTGTATGTATATATATATTACACACATAGTTTGGACACACCTTCTCATTCAAGGGTTTTTCTTTATTTGTACTATTTTCTACATTGTAGAATAATAGTGAAGAAATCAAAACTATGAAATAACACATATGGAATCATGTAGTTACCCCTCCAAGAACCCTGGAATGAGTAGACGTGTCCAAACTTTTGACTGGTGCTGTGTGTGTGTGTGTATGTATGTGTGTATATATATATGTGTGTATATATATATATGTGTGTATATATATATATATATATATATATATATATATATATATATATATATATATATATATATATATATATATATATATATATACAAAAATATATATATATATACAAAAATATGGGGGATTGGAAATGCAGAAAATTACATTGATGGAAGCTACAATCTATCTGCAATATTACAGCTGATCTAACCCTAAAAATAAAAAATCTAAAAATAATTAAAAGTGTTACCTTTTAATAAAGCAGTCAGAATGGCCATTTCAATATCTTGCTGTCCTTCAGAACCCATTCGAAACACTGTTATCTATGGTTGACAGAAGAGATGAGGAATAGAACAAACATTCACCACATTCTGTTCTTGTCATGTGTGGTATAAAATCAAATCGAATCAAATTGTATTTGTCACATGCACCGAATACAACAGGTTTAGACCTTACCGTGTGTCACGCCCTGACCATAGAGAGCCTTTTATTCTCTATGTTGTTTAGGTCGGGGTGTGACTTGGGTTGGTAATCTAGGTTGTCCTATTTCTATGTTGGCCTGGTATGGTTCCCAATCAGAGGCAGCTGTTTATCATTGTCTCTGATTGGGGATCATATTTAGGCAGCCATTTCCCCACCGTGTTTTGTGGGATATTGTTTTGTTTTTGTGTAGTTATCTGTGAGCACTCCAGAACGTCACGTGTTCGTTTGTTCTTTATTGTTTGTTTGTTTGCTGAAGTTTCACTTTATAATAAAGATGTGGAACGCTACGTACGCTGCGCCTTGGTCCAGTTCTTACGACGATCGTGACAGAAGATCCCACCACAACAGGACCAAGCAGCGTGCCCAGGAGGAGAAGGTATCCTGGGCTTGGAAGGAGATCAAGGTGGAGAAGATATCTTGGACATAGGAGGAAATCATGGAGGGACACGAAAGCCTTCCTTGGAAGCAGACGCAAAGAGATAAGGGAGGACATCGACGCCGCCGGGGTTCGCGGCCATAAGGAAAGCCCAAAGGACAGCCCAAAATAAATTTGTGGGGGGGGCACACGGGGTGGTCGGCGGAGCTGAGGAGCGAACCAGAGCCAATCTGGGAGAAGAGGGAGAAATTGGAGGAGAGTGAATGGAGAGAGTCAGAGACCATCAATGAGTTGATGGAGAAATTGGAGCGAGAAATGAGAGTTGTTGTGTTGGTGTATGATGCACGACATTCACCCTAAGGGGCGTGTTATCTGTTTGATGCCACCTGAGTCAGCTCTCCGTACTCGTCCTGAGGAGCGTGCTAGCAGTCTGGTAAAAACTGTGCCAGCTCCACGCATCACGTCTCCAGTACGCCTCCACAGCCCTGTACGTCCTGTGCCAGCTCCCCGCACTCGCCGTGCGAAGTGTGTCATCGTTTCCGGTACAATTTGTGCCGGCTCTACGCACCAAGTCTCCAGTGCGCCTCCCCAGTCCAGTAGGACCTGTGCCTGCTCCTCACACTCGCTCTGAAGTGCATGTCACCAGTCCGGCGCCACCTGTACCGGCTCCACGCACTAGGCCTCCAGTGCGCATCAACGGTCCAGAGCTTCAGGCAACGGTCCCTAGTCCAGAGCTTCCATTGACGGTTCACAGTCCAGAGCTTCTGGCTGAAGTTTCACTTTATAATAAAGATGTGCTCCCTAGTATGCTGTGCCTTGGTCCAGTTCTTACGACGATCGTGACACCGTGAAATGCTTACTTACAAGCACTTAACAAACAACGCAGTTTTAAGAAAATAGAGTTAAGAAAATATTTACAAAATCAAGTAAAAACATTTAAAATACAAATAACACAATAAAATAACTATAATGAGGTTATATACAGGGGGTACCGGTACCGAGTTAATGTGCGGGGTTACAGGTTAGTCGAGGTAATTTGTGCATGCAGGTAGGAGTAAAGTGGCTATGCATTGATAATAAACCGCGAGTAGCAGCAGAGTAAAAACAAAGGTTGGGGTGGTCATTTGATCAATTGTTCAGCAGTCTTGTGGCTTGGGGGTAGAAGCTGTTCAGGAGCCTCTTGGACCTAGACTTGGTGCTCCGGCACCGCTTGCATTGCGGTAGCAGAGAGAAAAGTCTATGACTTGGGTGATGAGATTTTAGGCACATTTTTGGGCCTTCCTCTGAGACTGCCTACTAAATAGGTTCTGGATGGCAGGACGCTTGGCCCCAGTGATGTACTGGGCTGTACACACTACCCTCTGTAAAGCCTTACGTTCGGATGCCGAGCAGTTGCCATACCAGGCGCTGATGCAACCGGTCAGGATGCTCTCTATGATGCAGCTCTAGAACTTTTTAAGGATCTGGGGACCCTTGCCAAATCTTTTCAGTCTCCTGAGGGGGAAAAGTGTCGTGCCCTCATTACTTTCTTGGTGTGTTTGGACCATGAGAGTTAGTTGGTGATCTGGACAACAAGGAACTTGAAACTCTCAACCAGCTTCACTACAGCCCCGTCAATGTGAATGGGGGCGTGTTCGGCCCTCCTTTTCCTGTAGTCCACGATCATCTCCTTTGTCTTGCTCACTTTAAGGGAGAGGTTGTTGTCCTGGCACCACTGTGCCAGGTCTCTGACCTCCTCCCTATAGGCTGTCTCATTGTTGTCGGTGATCAGGCCTACCACCGTTGTATTGTCAGCAAACTTAATGATGGTGTTGGGTCGTCCTTGGCCATGCAGTCATGGGTGAACAGGAAGTACATGAGTGGAGTAAGCATGTACCCCTGAGTGGGCCCCCGTGTTGAGGATCAGCGTGGCAGATGTTGTTGCCTACCCTCACCACCTGGGGACGGCCAGTCAGGAAGTTCAGGATCTAGTTGCAGAGGGAGGTGTTTAATCCCAAGGTCCTTAGCTTAGTGATGAGCTTTTTGGGCACTATGGTGTTGAATGCTGAGCTGTAGTCATTCTCACATAGGTTTTCCTTTTGTCCAGGTGGGAAAGGGCACCCTTGTGTGGTGTTCTTGTTTTTGTTATTCACCCAATGTTCGCAGGTCTGATGGACCCACAAAATTATTGGGTTTTTAAAACAATACAGCCATAACAATTTACACAAATACTTAGATGTTGGCTTATATCAATTGCAAGAAATATAGACAGCATATTTACAATTTACCTCTGCTAGATCACATTTATCAATAAAAGCACTTCATTTATTTTTTATAAAATGTGATTTTTGCAAACATAAATCAATTATAATCAAGACATGGGTAGAATAAATCATGTATATCTTGGAAAAAATATACATGAAACAAAGTTATCATTATTGATGTTTATTGCTTTGAACTGGACAAATTGGAAGCACAAATTTTACATACAGTATTTTATGTAAATGATAAATGAGCCCCATTGAACACAAATTTAGGCCGGTCTACACACCACATGAGGGACAGAGTTTTACTGTGTGTGTGTTGCAAATGTATTTCTTGCACTTGATGCATGTGCACTGTGTCTTCCTGTCCTTCTTGGGTCCACACACATCGCAGCACTACTTCTTTTTGCTTCCGGCTGCAATCTAGAATGATGAAAACACTTAGTTCATTTTACTAACATCTCACTCACTCACATATTTAGTCACAGCAGGCCAAGGTAGGAGAGTCAGACACCAACACATGCAACAACATCACTCACACTTACTTCTGATATTGGAGTTGTTGGTTCTGTGGGTCGGGTGGATGGGGCACCAGCCTCCTCCTCCTGAATCCTCCTCATGATGGCTGCAGAAGCTGGGGTCCTTGGGATATGTTTCCTCCTCTGGATTTTAGGTCTTACCAATGTCTTGCCCAGCTACTTGATGAAAAACCATCTCCTCTGAGATGTCCAAGATGTTGAAGAATATCACAAGGGGCCAGCGTAGGGTTCTTCTTTTGCATCTGTAGCCAGTCACCAGCTTGTCTAAATTGTCCACCTCTCCTTTTGTGGCATTGTAATCCATTATGATTTCTGGTTTTTGATGTTCCTGGCCCTTTATTCTCCCATCCCTATGCAGCGTACTCATGAGTACCACATTTTTGCCTTTCTTTGGCACGTAGGACACTAGGGACGTTTTAGCCCTGAACACAAACTCAGAGGAATTGATAGGCCTGTTCTGTGAATTCATCAGCTGAAGTGGGAGCTCTGGCTTGTTTTTTGTACTGTTCCTACCATCGTCAGCTTCCTCTTGAGGAGCTCCTGTCCCAGCTTCTGCAAAGTAAAAAAGTTATCACGTGATGTTTTGGCCTCAGAGTCCCTGTGTTACATACAGGACAACCCACGTCCCTTGGTTCTTCTCAGGGGCTTCTTCATCTGGCTTCCCCGAATACACTTGCATATTCCACAGATATGAGGAAGCAGCATCACAGGCAGCCCAGATCTTGATTCCATATTTTGCGGGTTTAGAAGGTATGTACTGCCTGAAGGGGCAGCGGCCCCTAAATGGCATAAGCTGCTCATCAACAGTAACGTTGGGACCAGGGTTGTGAAACAGGGGAAGGCGGTCCACCCACTTGTTCCACACTGATCTGATTGCAGCTAGCTTATCTCCCCCCCGCCGAGCTGGTCTGGTGTCTCGGTTATCGAAGGGGATAATCCTGGAAATAATGTGGAAGTTTTCCAGAGACATTGTTACACAATGTTTTTTTACCAGTTTCTGCATCCTACAGGGATTCTGTGGATTCTCCATTGGATCTGAAAACACCAGCAATGATAAGAACCCAAAAGTATGCATGCAAATGAGTTCGGTCCATCTCTCTCCAAAAACACGCCTTCCCTCCAAATGAGTGCAGTCCAGAATGATTTTCTGGATGGTGTCTGGGATGAACAGTTCAAAAGAAGACTTTATGTCCTGCACATGAGTAACCGCCATCTGTGTCAGCCCTGGTTTCATCCTTATCACACTGACAGCCATGCGGGGTGGCTCATTCCTTGGCAAGAAGACCATTCAATTTAAAAAAAATGTGACATCCAAATTTCTCCTCCTGCAGGCTGCTGATGAGTTATTATTTTTTCCAAGTGCTCTGAGCAGAGATCATTTTTGCCATACTGATTGATTGTGGTAAAGAGCCACACATGCAAAGCTATTTATTTGTTTTGTCCCTCCCCCCAATTTGCATCTGGCTAGTGTAGTGTGTGGAACATACTTTTTTTTTTTACAATGTATTGAAATAATGTAATGTAATAACATTGTGCAGTTTCCTCGGGGCATTGTGTAGTTTCACAAACTACAAAGGGTCTTCTCTGTGGCTCAGTTGGTAGAGCATGGTGTTTGTAACGCCAGCATGGTGTGTGCAACGCCAGGGTTGTGGGTTTGATTCCCACGGGGGGCCAGTACAAAAAAATATAAGAAATAAATAAAAATATGCATTAAAATGAAATGTATGTATTCACTACTGTAAGTCGCTCTGAATAAGAGCGTCTGCTAAATGACTAAAACGTAAAATGTAAAGAGTGCGGGAGACAGGCAGACAGGCCGGGAAACAGACAGGTTCTTGGTGCTATGTTGAAACAGCAGGCCCAGGAAGGAGAGGAAGACAGTGAGGGCACACAGCAAACCTTTTTGTTTAATTTTTACTTGTTTTCACCTACTCACTCACTTTTCCACAGTTATTACCCTTTCCACACGTTTATTACCCCGGTCACCACATATGTAATATAAATGTGTAGGGGGATGCACAGTATTATTTGACATGTTCTTCACAGAAAATGAGCCAAGGCCAATAAATTATTCATTGTTTCATTTTTATTTTAGTAAACTTTTAAAATGGGTCCCACAGACCCGAACACCACACAAGGGTTAAAGTTCTTGCTCACATCGGTTACGGAGAGTGTGATCACACAGTCGTCCGGAACAGCTGGTGCTCTCATGCATGGTTCAGTGATGCTTACCTCGAAGCAAGCATGAAAGGCATTTAGCCCATCTGGTAGGCTCGCATCACTGTGCAGCTCGCAGCTGGGTTTCCCTTGCAAGTCGGTAATAGTTTGCAAGCCCTGCCACATCCAGCGAGTGTCAGAGCTGGTGTTGTAGGATATAATAAGCGTCCGGATTAGTGTCCTGCTCCTTGAAAGCGGCAGCTCTAGTCTTTAACTCAGTGCAGACGTTGCCTGTAATCCATGGCTTCTGGTTGGGATATGTACGTGTGGTCACTGTGGGTATGTCGTCGCTCTACTCATTGATGAAGCCGTTGACTGAGGTGGTGTACTCCTCAATGTCATTGGATGAATACCGGAACATATTCCAGTCTGTGCTAGCAAAACAGTCCTACAGCGTAGTATCCGCGTTATCTGACCACTTCCATACTTCCATATTGAGCGAGTCACTGGTACTTCCTGCTTTAGTTTTTGCTTGTAAGCAGGAATCAGGAGGATAGAATTATTGTCCGATATGCCAAATGGAGGATGGGGGAGAGCTTTGTTTGCATCTCTGTGTGTGGAGTAAAGGTGGTCTAGAGTTATTTTTCCTCAGTTTGCACGTGACAACGGATTTAAGTGCATTAAAGTCCCCGGCCACTAGGAGCACCGCTTCTGGATGAGCATTTCCGTGTTTGCTAATGGCTCATTGAGTGAGGTCTTAGTGCCAACATCGGTTTGTGGTGGTAAATAGACGGCTATGAAAAATATAGACAAACTCTCTTGATAGATAGTGTGGTCTACATCTTGTCATGAAGTACTCTACCTCAGGTGGGCAATACCTCAAGTGCTCAGGCTCTCAGTTTAAGGTTCAGGTCAAAAAACAACATCCAGGTCAGATACTGTATGTGAAAGACTGATCATGTGAGTGATTAAAAATGATATACATTTTTTTTCATGATATTTGCTTATATGGAGACTAAGGGCTCTATTCATTTTGTTTCCCTGAAGTGTTACAGACTTCACAATTGAAATGTAAATATAATTTAAGATTAAGCCGACATATGCAACGTTTACTGTGAATGCAGTCTCTGCTAATGTGGGAAAATTGCCTTTAAATGTCAGTTTAAAAAAATCATAGCAGGGACTGGTGGTCTTAACATGGTTAAATAAGTCTAATATGAAAGGGCTGGAAAGTCTGCTGTGGTCGAGGGAATTAAGGTATATTACTCCAAGGATACAGACATTGGTGATATCACATCACTCTGTCTTTGTGAGACAGCTCTGCACTCTGGGGATGGACGGGGACAGGCTTGGTTAGATTAGCATGAGCAGAGGAACCTCTGGGTGGATTAGGGAGATGGATCCTCTCTTCTATCTGTGTGGCTCAGTGTGTAATATAGGTCAGGACAGCTCAGAACAGGGCTGTCCAGGTTATTGCTACTGTGGATGGATGGGCTGAGGCCCAGCCTGGCTGTTGGCAGACCAGGTGGTCCTGTGCTCTGATCTGTCCAGCCCAGATGTATGAAAGGAGGAGTGAGTCTCAGATGGATTATCTTCCCTGAGTTTTATACCACTAATCACATCACTTAGTATCACTGAGGATCTGCTGCAGACGCATAAATGGTGCTGCTGCACTGCCCTATCAGACTGTCCATTGCTGACTTATCAACCTATCAGGCTGCTTGCTGTTGACCTATCAGCCTATCAGACTGTCCCATACTGATCTATCGGTACTCTGCTGACTGTGAAGACACTTAGGCTGATGGATTGTCACTACTTTATACTGATTACATCAAGAATTCCCCAGAGCAGCTGTTTAGGCACTTTCCTTTTTTCATTCTTTACTAATGGTATGCAGATGACTCAACACTATACACGTCAGCTACTACAGTGAGTGAAATCAACACTTAAACAGTTGTAATTAGTTTCAGAGTGGGTGGCAAGGAATAGGGGCGGCAGGTTGCTTAGTGGTTAGAGCGTTGGACTAGTAACTGAAAGGTTGCTAGATCGAAACCCCGAGCTGACAAGGTAAAAATCTGTCGTTCTGCCCCTGAACAAGGCAGTTAAACCACTGTTCCTAGGCCGTCATTGTAAATAATATTTTTTTTCTTAACTGACTTGCCTAGTTAAATAAAGGTTAAATAAAAAGTTTGTCCTAAATATTTCTAAAACTAAAAGCATTGTATTTGGGACAAATCATTCACTAAACCCTTAACCTCAACTAAACATTGTAATGAATAATGTGGAAATGGAGCAAGTTGAGGTGACTAAACTGCTTGGAGTAACACTGAATGGTAAACTGTCAAAACATATTGATACAACAGTAGGAAAGGTGGGGAGAAGTTTGTCCATAATAAAGCGCTGCTCTTCCTTCCTAAGAACACTATCAACAAGGCAGGTCCTACAGGCCCTAGATTTGTCACACCTGGACTGCTGTTCAATCGTGTGGTCAGGTGCCACAAAAAGGGCCTTAGGAAAATTGTAGTTGGCTCAGAACAGGGCAGCACGGCTGGCCCTTGGATGTACACAGAGTGCTAAAATTAATAATATGCATTTAAATCTATCACGGCTCAAAGTGGAGGAGAGACTGACTTCATCACTACTTGTTTTTGTAAGAAGTGTTGACATGTTGAATGCACCGAGGTGTCTGTTTGAACTACTGGCACACAGCTCAGACACCCATTCATACCCCACAAGACATGCCACCAGAGGTCTGTTTAAACTACTGGCACACAGCTCAGACACCCATTCATACCCCACAAGACATGCCACCAGAGGTCTATTCACAATCCCCAAGTCCAGAACAGACTATGGGAGGCACACAGTACTACATAGAGCCATGACTACATGGAACTCTATTCCACATCAGGTAACTGATGCAAGCAGTAGAATCAGATTTAAAAAACAGATACACCTTATGGAACAGAGGGGACTGTGAAGAGACACACACACACACACACACACACACACACACACACAAAAGGTACAGACAACGCTTACACATGCTAATTCACACACACTCTACGTACAGTACCAGTCAAAAGTTTGGACACACCTACTCATTCAAGGGTTTTTCTTAATTTTTACTATTTTCTACATTGTAAAATAATAGTGAAAACATCAAAATTATGAAATAACACATATAAAATCATGTAGTAACCAAAAAAGTGTTAAACATATCCAAATATATTTTAGATTCTTCAAAGTAGCCACCCTTTTCCTTGATGACAGCTTTGCAAAACTCTTGGCATTCTCTCAACCAGCTTCACCTGGAATGCTTTTCCAACAGTCTTGATGGAGTTCCCACATATGCTGAGCACTTGTTGGCTGCTTTTCCTTCACTCTGCGGTCAAAATCATGCCAAACCATCTCATTTGGGTTGAGGTTGGGTGATTGTGGAGGACAGGTCATCTGATGCAGCACTCCATCACTCTCCCTTCTTGGTCAAATAGCCATTCTCTCAACAAGCTTCATGAGGTAGTCACCTGGAATGCATTTCAATTAACAGGTGTGCCTTGTTAACCTGTTAGGGCTAGGGGGCAGTATTGACACGGCTGGATAAAAAACGTACCCGATTTAATCTGGTTACTACTCCTGCCCAGTAACTAGAATATGCATATAAGTATTGGCTTTGGATAGAAAACACTCCAAAGTTTCTAAAACTGTTTGAATGGTGTCTGTGAGTATAACAGAACTCAAATGGCAGGTCAAAACCTGAGAGATTCCTTTACAGGAAGTGGCCTGTCTGACCATTTATTGGCTTTCTTTGACATCTCATTCCAAAACAAAGGATCTCTGCGGTAATGTGACACTTCCCACGGCTCCAATAGGCTCTCAGAGCCCGGGAAAAACCTGAATGTCGTCATTCCAGCCCCAGGCTGAAACACATTATCGCCTTTCTCAAGTGGCCGATCAAGGGACTGTGGGCTTAGGCTCGTGCACTGGCCGCCCCCGTCTTTTTTTTTTTTTTCCTCTGTTTACCGAAAAGGAGATTCCCAGTCGGAATATTATCGCTTTTTTACGAGATAAATTGCATAAAAATTGATTTTAAAAGTTAATTTATGGAATTATTTTCCTTCTTAATGAGTTTGAACCAATCAGTTCTGTTGTGACAAGGTAGGGGTAGTACACAGAAGATAGACCTATTTGGTAAAGGAACAAGTCCATAATAAGGCAAGAACAGCTCAAATAAGCAAAGAGAAATGACAGTCCATCATTACTTTAAGACACGATGTTCATTCAATGCGGAAAATTTCAAGAACTTTGAAAGTTTCTTCAAGTGCAGTCGCAAAAACCACCAAGTGCTATGATGAAACTGGTTCTCATGAGGACTGCCACAGGAAAGGAAGACCCAGAGTTACCTCTGCTGCAGAGGATACGTTTATTAGAGTTACCAGCCTCAGATTGCAGCCCAAATAAATGCTTCACAGAGTTCAAGTAACAGACACATCTCAACAGGTTCAGAGGAGACTGAGTGAATCAGGCCTTCATGGTCGAATTGCTGCACAGAAACCACTACTGAAGGACACCAATAAGAAGAAGAGACTTGCTTGGGCCAAGGAACACTAGCAATGGACATTAGACCGGTGGAAATCTGTCCTTTGTTCCAAATTTGAGATTTTTGTTCCAGATGATCTCTGCGTGTGTGGTTCCCGACCGTGAAGCATGGAGGAGGAGGTGTGATGGTGTGGCGGTGCTTGCTGGTGACACTGTCGATGATTGATTTATTTAGAATCAGGCAAACTTAACCAGCATGGCTACCACAGCATTCTGCAGCGATACGCCATCCCATCTGGTTTGGGCTTAGTGGGACTATTATTTGTTTTTAAACAGGACAATGACCCAAAACACACCTCCAGGCTGTGTAAGGGCTATTTGACCAAGGAGGAGAGTGATGGAGTGCTGCATCAGATGACCTGGCCTCCACAATCACTCGACCTCAACCCAATTGAGATGGTTTGGGATGAGTTGGACCGAAGACTGTTGGAAATACATTCCTCAAGCTGGTTGAGTCAATGCCAAGAGTGTGCTAAGCTGTCATCAAGGCAAAGGGTGGCTACTTTGAAGAATCTAAAATATAACATATTTTAATTTGTTTAACACTTTTTTGGTTACTACATAATTCCATATGTGTTTTTCATAGTTTGTATGTCTTCACTATTATTTTACAATGTAGAAAATATAAAAAATAAGTAAAAGCCTTGAATGAGTAGGTGTGTCCAAACATTTGACTGGTACTGCACATTGTAATATTGTTGAATGGTGGTATTAATCATTTTGCATTGTAGATATGTAGTGGTGTAATAATGTTATATGATGTACTGTTTTATATTTGGTTTTATATGTAATGTAAGTGCCTTAATGTGTTTGAACCCCAGGAAGAGTAGATGCTGCCTTGGCATTAACTAATGGTGATCCGTAATGAATACAAATACAAAATACATGGAATTAAAAAGCTCTAAAATGTAGATTAGAACCTGTCCACTCTAGTGGCGGTTTGTAAGCCATACATTACTGGTAGTGATGATACACTCAGTGCTGGGAGATAAATCCTTACATTACTGGTGGTGATGAGATATGATACACTCAGGGCTGGGAGATAAATCCTTACATTACTGGTGGTGATGATACACTCAGGGCTGGGAGATAAATCCTTACATTACTGGTGGTGATGATACACTCAGGGCTGGGAGATAAATCCTTACATTACTGGTGGTGATGATACACTCAGGGCTGGGAGATAAATCCTTACATTACTGGTGGTGATGATACACTCAGGGCTGGGAGATAAATCCTTACATTACTGGTGGTGATGATACACTCAGGGCTGGGAGATAAATCCTTACATTACTGGTGGTGATGATACACTCAGGGCTGGGAGATAAATCCTTACATTACTGGTGGTGATGATACACTCAGGGCTGGGAGATAAATCCTTACATTACTGGTGGTGATGATACACTCAGGGCTGGGAGATAAATCCTTACATTACTTGTGGTGATGATACACTCATCGCTGGGAGGTAGAGCTGTATGAGTGATACACACAGGCCTGATTACATGATGAAACACACGTGACATAATGACCAACCTGTTACTGTAACAGACAGAGAGATGGGAGAGTTGTAGGGAACATGTTTATTTAACCAGTTACTGTAACAGACAGAGAGATGGGAGAGTTGTAGGGAACATGTTTATTCAACCTGTTATTGTGACAGACAGAGAGATGGGAGCGTTGTAGGGAACATGTTTATTCATAAAACCAATGGAGGAAGTCCACAGATGAGGGAATAAATGGATGAAGAAATATTTCAACAGTACAATAGGTCCAACACACCCATTTTATCTCAATATCAAATCATTTCTGGGTAGCAATTAAGAACCTTTCTGTAATTGTTATCAATTAAAATTGTAAAAAATAAACAAAAATATCTTCTTAGAGATTTGGAAATGTCTTTCTCATTGGTCTATTAACTCATTGATCACCTGGTGATGTCACCAGTTATGCCAAAACCTCATCCCACCAAAACATGCTGACACTTCTGGCAGTCTTGGTCATAATTTTCACAATTTCACAGTATTATTCCAACCTTAGTGTGGAAATATATATATCAAACAAAGGTACCATAGCAGCACCCACTCGTAGCACGCGCTCTAGCAGGTAAATCTCACTGGTCATCCCCAAAGCCAATTCTTCCTTTGGCCGCCTCTCCTTCCAGTTCTCTGCTGCCAATGACTGGAACGAACTACAAAAATCACTGAAGCTGGAGACTCATATCTCCCTCACTAGCTTTAAGCACCAGCTGTCAGAGCAGCTCACAGATCACTGCACCTGTACATAGCCCATCTGTAAATAGCCCATCCAACTACTTCATCCCCATACTGTATTTATTTATTTATTTATCTTGCTCCTTTGCACCCCAGTATCTCTACTTGCACATTCATCTTCTGCACACCATACCATTCCAGTGTTTAATTGCTATATTGTAATTACTTCACCACCATGGCCTATTTATTGCCTTACCTCTCTTATCCTACCTCATTTGCACATGCTGTTTATAGATTTTTCTACTGTATTATTGATTGTATGTTTGTTTATTCCATGTGTAACTCTGTGTTGCTGTATGTGTCAAACTGCTTTGCTTTATCTTGGCCAGGTCACAGTTGTAAATGAGAACTTGTTCTCAACTAGCCTACCTGGTTAAATAAAGGTGAAATAAAAATAAAAAGGTAAATCACGTTTTTGACAGCAGCTGGGCCTTTAAAGTAAATATTTTAAGTACATTGAGTTCAATGATGTATATTTTTATGTCATCTAAATGTAATTAGTCATATACATGTATTTTATGTCATTGAATTTAATTAGCTAAAAAGTAGATCCTATTTGAGTCATTCCTCTACTCACCAGCTCCTTCTTCTTCATGCACTCCATGACCATGAGCAGGATCTGCTGTGATTGACTCTTACTATAGTTGAAGGTCTTCTGTATGGTCACCAGCAGCTGGTCCCTCACGTCGTCAGTTATCAGACTTTAGAAGGAGGGAGTGATTTAGTAGTAGTACAAGATGAATGAGAAGAAGAAATGAAGAATTCAGTGAAGAAGAAAGACTAGAAGAAGCAGTAGATAGACAGGTCTATCCTCACCCTCCCTCCTCGCAGTATTTGTGAGCGAAGGACATGATGTCTGACGCCCTCCCGCTGCCATCACAGACCACCACGGGGACGGGAGGTTCCTCCTTCAGACTCTCCAGGGTGATGGAGATGACATTAGGACCTCCCTCTACGATTAGACACACCAACGGGACCCCCTGGCCCAGGCCTGCAACACACCGTAACACACACACAAAATGAAATACAATAGAATTATCCCAGTGAAATATTATGTTTGTTTATGTGCCAATTAATTGCATAGGGGATGGTTTACCAACTGGCGATTTGATACGAAAATAATATGTCATTCAAAAATGTCATGCATACAACACAAGAATGGATATTGGCATCCCGGCAACATAACTACAGGACGGCCATCTTGGTCAGGGAATGGTTCATTGATCATCTCTGAGGTTTGGCCAGACCATCAGTGTTGGGGGGTTGAAGTCAGAGGTGAAAGCTGAGCATCCCTTTGCTGTCCCTGCCTTATCACGATCTCCAGGCATAGGATGACAAAGGGAAACCCACAGGTCACAGAGAATAACACGCTCCAGGACTCCACCTTGGGGAAGAATGGCGCCGGAGGGGATGGCTGCCATTTTACGGGCTCCTAACCAACTGTGCTATTTTGTGTGTTTTTTCACATTGTTTGTAACTTATTTTGTACATAATGTTGCAGCAATCGTCTCTTATGACCGAAAAGAGCTTCTGGATATCACAACAGTGATTACTCACCTCGAACTGGACAAAGATTTTTTCTTGGCTGAATGACGACACAGATAATATACAGTTGGCTCAGTTTTCCATGCATAGGCAGGACAGAACGGGTTACGTCCGGTAAGATGAGGGGTGTGTGTCTATTTGTCAGTAACAGCTGGTACGTGATGTCTAATACTAAAGAGGTCTCCAGGTATTGCTCGCCTGAGGTAGAGTACCTCATGATTAACTGTAGACCACACTATCTACCAAGAGAGATTTCATGTATATATTTCATAGCCGTTTATTTAACACCACAAACCATTGCTGACATTAAGACCTCAAGCTGTAAGCAAACAAGAAAATGCTCATCCTACATGTTCCAACAAATTACCTTGACTAAGCTGCACCCCCACACATTGACTCGGAACTGGTACCCCCTGTATATAGCCTCGGTATTATTATTTTATTGTGTTATTTTTATTTAATGTTTTACTTTAGTTTATTTAGTAAATATTTTCTTAACTCTATTACTTGAACTGCATTGTTGGTTAAGGGCTTGTAAGTAAGCATTTCATGGTAAGGTCTACACCTGTTGTATTTGGTGAATGTGACAAATAACATTTGATTTTATCATTAGTGAACTCAATCAATCTAATTTGATTTATAGGCTGAGTTCTGTATGGTAGGGTTGACTTACGTGTGTTGATCTTCTGCAGTGAGATGTGTTTTTCCAGCTGGCGGCGTAGCTTCACCTCCGCTCCGTACTTCCCTGTGGTGCCGTTGTCGGCCAGGATGAAGTGGGAGTGGCTGTTGTTTAGGACAGACAGCTTGGACAGCGGGTTGGACATGGTCTGGTACGGCCGTGTTACCTGGTGAGAAGGAAGAAGAAATACAATATCACTGACTGAGGAACACATACCAAAAAACAGCACACTGGTAAACACTTTCTCTCATGATACAGGCCTGGGTATGCTTTACAACAGATAACACTTGGTGCTTGGAGTACTGACGTAATGGTGTGAATGATTCATGGCTGATTGTGGAGCTAAGAGGGGGACTGACTTGTAACACTTACATCCCTACCGATGAGGTCCTCCTTGTTCTCTATGATGCCCCAGGGAGCGATGCCAATGGCACATACCTTCCCTCTGGACTTAGAGGAGTGGTCCTTCAGTGCATCCCCCACGTGACGGATCACACCTATAGGACAGAAGAAGAATTAAGAACCAGGGGACATAACCAGAAGGATGAACCAGAATGAGGAACCAAAATGAGGAACCGGAAGGATGAACCAAAAGGAACAACCAGGAGGATGCACCAGGGTATGGAACCAGAAGGATGAACCAGAATGTTGAAACCTGGGATGGAACCAGAATGAGGAACCAGAAGGATGAACCATAATTAAGAATGTGATGGATGAACCAGAAAGACAAACCAGGGGATGGAACAAGATGGATGAACCAGAAGGAAGCTAGGTAACTTATGTGAGACAATGGACTTAGAGGAATGGTCCTTCAGGGCATCCCCCATCTGACAGATCACACCTATAGGCCATAAGAAGAACAATGAAGAACCAGGGGACAACCAGAATGAGGAACCAGAAGAATGAAACAGAAGGATGAACAAGGATGAACCAAAAGGATGCACCAGGGTACGGAACCAGAATGAGGAACCAGAACATCCACACTGAGCTAAAGGATAGAGCTAACGCTTTCAAGGAGCGGGATTCTAACCCGGAAGCTTATAAGAAGCCCTCCGACAAACCATCAAACAGGCAAAGCTTCAAAACAGGACTAAGATTGAATCCTACTACACCAGCTCTGATGCTCGTCGGATGTGGCAAGGCTTGCAAACTATTACAGACCACAAAGGGAAGCACAGCCACGAGCTTCCCCTAGACACGAACTTACCAGAAGAGCTAAATTACTTCTATGGTCTCTTCGAGGCAAGTAACACTGAAACATGTATGAGAGCAACAGCTGTTCCAGACGACTGTGTGATCACGCTCTCCGTAGCCGATGTAAGACCTTTAAACAGGGCCAGAGGGCCAGACGGATTAGGCCGCAGGGCCAGACGGATTACCAGGACGTTTACTCCGAGCATGCGCTGACCAACTGGCAAGTGACTTTTTCAAACTCTCCTGGTCTGAGTCTGTAATACCAACATGTTTCAAGCAGACCACCATAGTCCCTGTGTCCAAGAACACTAAGGTAACCTGCCTAAATGACTACCGACCCATAGCACTCACGTCTGTAGCCATGAAGTGCTTTGAAAGGCTGGTCATGGCTCACATCACCATCATTTTCCAAGAAACCCTAGACCCACTTCAATTTACACACTGCCCTTTCCCACCTGGACAGAAGGAATACCTACGTAAGAATGCTATTCATTGACTACAGCTCAACGTTCAAAACCATAGTGCCCTCAAAGCTCATCGCTAAGCTAAGGATCCTGGGACTAAACAGCTCCCTCTGCAACTGGATCCTGGGTAGGGAACAACACATCCTCCACACTGATCCTCAACACGGGGGCCCCTCAGGGGTGCGTGCTCAGACCCTCCTGTACTCCCTCTTCACTCATAACTGGATGGCCAGACACAACTCCAACACCATCATCAAGTTTGCCGATGACACAGCAGTGGTAGGCCTGATCACCGACAACAATGAGACTACAGGGAGGAGGTCAGAGACCTGGTCATGTGGTGCCAGGACAACAACCTCTTCCTCAACGTGATCAAGACAAAGGAGCTGATCATGGACTACAGGAAAAAGACTACCGAGCACGCCCCCATTCTCTTCCACGGGCTGTAGTGGAACAGGTTGAGAGTTCATTAGTGTCCACATCACCAAAAAACTATCATGGTCTAAACACACCAAGACAGTTGTGAAGAGGGCACGACAAAGCCTAATCCACCTCAGGTGAGGCAAGGGTCCTCAGATCCTCAAAAAGGTTCTACAGCTGCACCGTCAAGAGCATCCTGACTGGTTGAATCACTGCCTTGTATGGCAACTGCTCTGCTTCCAACCACAAGGCACTACAGAGGGTAATGCGTACGGCCCAGTATATCACTGCATCCAAGCTTCCTGCCATCCAGGACCTCCATATCAGGAGGTGTCAGAGAAAGGCACAAAAAATTGTCAGACTCCAGCCACCCTAGTCATAGACTGTTCTCCCTGCTACCGCACGGCAAGGGGTACCGGAGCGCCAAGTCGAGGTCCAAAAGGCTTCTTAAAAGAAGTTAAGAAGAAAAAATAATAATAAGTGTTAAGTAAAAAAAGATGAGTACAAAATTGAAAATAGAAGTTACAAATAATTAAATAACAGCAGTTAAATAAGCAAGGCTATATACAGGGGGTACCGGTACAGAGTCAATGTGTGGGGGCACTGGTTAGTCAAGGTAATTGAGGTAATATGTAGAGGTAGGTAGAGTTTAAGTGACCATGCATAGATTATAAACAGAGAGTAGCAGCAGCATAAAATATCCTGGGTAGCCCAGGATGAGTTGTTCAGGAGTCTTATGGCTTGGGGGTAGAAGCTGTGAAGGGTTGTTGGTTAGTAAGCATTTCACTGTAAGGTACACCTGTTGTATTCGCCGAATGTGACAAATAACATTTGATTTGATTTGACGTATGAAACAAATGAGGAACCAGAATGTGTAACCATAATGAGGATCTAGAAGGATGAACTAGAAGGATAAAACAGAAGGATGAACAAGAAGGAAGCCTGTAAACTGATGAGACAATGGAGGTAGCCATAATCAGAGCCATGCATTTAGAGAGCTGATCAGAGCCATGCATTTAGAGAGCCGATCAGAGCCATGCATTTAGAGATCCGATCAGAGCCATGTATTTAGAGATCTGATGAGAGCCATGTATTTAGAGATCCGATCAGAGCCATGTATTTAGAGATCCGATCAGAGCCATGTATTTAGAGATCTGATGAGAGCCATGTATTTAGAGATCTGAGGAGAGCCATGTATTTAGAGATCTGATGAGAGCCATGTATTTAGAGATCTGATGAGAGTCATGTATTTAGAGATCTGATCAGAGCCATGAATCTAGAGATCTGATCAGAGCCATGAATCTAGAGATCTGATCAGAGCCATGAATTTAGAGTTCTGATCAGAGCCATGAATTTAGAGAGCCGATCAGAGCCATGTATTTAGAGATCTGATGAGAGCCATGTATTTAGAGATCTGATGAGAGCCATGTATTTAGAGATCTGATGAGAGCCATGTATTTAGAGATCTGATCAGAGCCATGAATTTAGAGCAGGGGCTATTAAACCTTTTCAGCCTGGGACCCAAATTAGAAATTCTGTGTTTCCTGTTACCCAAGCTAACGAAAACATACATAAACTTACAATTCATTGCACTTTTGCCTATTAATGAATGCAACATAGGCAAATAACTATTAAATGAAATAAACATGAATATATATATATATATATATATATATATATATATATTATATATATAATGAATCTAGAGATCTGAGCCATGTATTTAGAGATCTGATAATATATATATATGGGTATTTTCCCCATGTCTGTGTAGGTTGGAACTGTTGCTGTTAAAATACAATGTATAATTTTCATTCTGAACTGATTGATCACATCACACAGATGTATAACAGAACACACAGGCTCATTTTTTGATAGTACAACCCCAAGTAACAGTGCAGATGAAACATGATTAGGTCTACTGTACATCTTACTGTAGACAGTACAGATGAAACATTATCAGGTCTACTGTACATCTTACTGTAGACAGTACAGATGAAACATGATCAGGTCTACTGTACATCTTACTGTAGACAGTACAGATGAAACATTATCAGGCCTACTGTACATCTTACTGTAGACAGTACAGATGAAACATTATCAGGTCTACTGTACATCTTACTGTAGACAGTACAGATGAAACATGATTAGGTCTACTGTACATCTTACTGTAGACAGTACAGATGAAACATTATCAGGCCTACTGTACATCTTACTGTAGACAGTACAGATGAAACATTATCAGGTCTACTGTACATCTTACTGTAGACAGTACAGATGAAACATGATCAGGTCTACTGTACATCTTACTGTAGACAGTACAGATGAAACATTATCAGGCCTACTGTACATCTTACTGTAGACAGTACAGATGAAACATTATCAGGCCTACTGTACATCTTACTGTAGACAGTACAGATGAAACATTATCAGGTCTACTGTACATCTTACTGTAGACAGTACAGATGAAACATGATCAGGCCTACTGTACATCTTACTGTAGACAGTACAGATGAAACATGATTAGACCTACTGTAGATCTTACTGCCGCAATTATTGTTTAAAAAAAATTTTGCTTTGGAAGTGTTCTTGTTAAAATACAATACATCATTTTTATTCTGTACTGGAATAAACTGATCATCATTCTTAAATGGAAGAAGTTTGGAACCACCAAGACTCTTCCTAGAGCTGGCTGCCCGGCCAAACTGAGCAATCAGGGGAGAAGGGCCTTGGACAGGTAGGTGACCGAGAACCCGATGGTCACTCTGACAGAGCTCTAGACTTCCTCTGTGGAGATGGGAGAAACTTCCAGAAGGACAACCATCTCTGCAGCTGTCCAGCAATCAGGCCTTTATGGTAGAGTGACCAGACGGAAGCCACTACTCAGTAAAAGGCACATGACAGCCCACTTGGAGTTTGGCAAAAGGCACCTAAATAATCTAAGACCATGAGAAACAAGATTCTCTGGTCTGATGAAACCAATATTGAACTCTTTGTCCTGAATGCCAAACGTCACGTCTGGAGGAAACCTGGCACCATCCCTACGGTGAAGCATGGTGGTGGCAGCATCATGCTATGGGGATGTTTTTCAGTGGCAGGGACTGGGAGACTAGTCAGGATCAAGGCAAATATGAATGGCGCAAAGTACAGAGAGATCCTTAATGAAAACCTGCTCCAGAGCGCTCAGGACCTCAGACTGGGTCGAAGGTTCACTTTACAACAGGACAACAACCCTAAGCACGCAGCCAAGACAACGCAGGAATGACTTCAGGACAAGTCTCTCTATGCCCTTGAGTGGCCCAGCCAGAACCTGATCAAACATCTCTGGAGAGATATGGAAATAGCTGTACAGTGATGCTCCCCATCCAACCTGACAGAGCTTGAGAGGATCCTCAGAGAAAAATGGGAGAAACTCCCCAAATACATGTGTGCCAAACTTGTAGCGTCGTACCCAAGAAGACATGAGGCTGTAATCGCTGCCAAAGGTGCTTCAACAAAGTACTGAGTAAAGGGTCTTTATACTTATGTAAATGTGATATTTAAGTTTTGTATTTTTTATAAATTAGCAAACATTTCTAAAAACCTGTTTTTGCTTTGTCATTATTGGGTATTATGTATAGATTGATGAGGGGAAAAAAAAGATTTAATCAATTTTAGGCTGTAACCTAACAAAATCTGTAAAAAGTAAAGGGGTACTTAACTTTCTGAATACTTTCTGAATGCTTTCTGAATGCTTTCTGAATGCTTTCTGAATACTTTCTGAATGCTTTCTGAATACTTTCTGAATACTTTCTGAATGCACTGTATGTGGTGCCAAACTGGATCAGAACATCTATTGCTTTCTCATCCAGGCAGAAGACCGCTTCCTGCTGCAGATCTCTGTTCAGTCCGCTCTCTGTTCAGCGCCCTCTCTGTTCAGCGCGCTCTCTGTTCAGCGCCCTCTCTGTTCAGTGCGCTCTCTGTTCAGCGCGCTCTCTGTTCAGTGCGCTCTCTGTTCACCTTCACGATTGGGTGGAAGATGCCCATGTGCTTCACATTTTGCAGGATCTTTTTTCTGCAGTTTTCTTGAAGATCACACCACGACAAGCCCTGTTTCCTGTGGCCTTCTGACCTGTTCTGAAAGAACTCCCTGGGTTTACTATCATCCTGTCGATGTTTGGTCAGGACCTGCTGTTTAAATTTGCTTGTTTTGCGAGACTCATTACAAAGCATTTCCCTGCACAAAACACATTGTGGGCGCTCTTAGTTATTTCTCTAAGATTGTATTAAACCAAGAAAGAGAAACTCATCGCTGTATTTGTGTTTTATCACAATTGATCTCAGTCAGAATTTGTGGCTAGCTTGAGTCCATTCGATGACAGCTGTGAGTGATGGCAAGTGGGAATTTACAAGCCAGTAGCTGACAGCCCATATGCTGCTGCTGAACAACAGCCCTGCAGCGTGTGGGTCGTGGTGTGATCTTCAAGAAAACTGCAGAAAAAAGATCCTGCAAAATGTGAAGCACATGGGCATCTTCCACCCAATCGTGAAGGTGAACAGAGAGCGCACTGAACAGAGAGCGCGCTGAACAGAGAGCGCACTGAACAGAGAGGGCGCTGAACAGAGAGCGCGCTGAACAGAGAGGGCGCTGAACAGAGAGCGGACTGAACAGAGAGCGCGCTGAACAGAGAGCGCACTGAACAGAGAGGGCGCTGAACAGAGAGCGCGCTGAACAGAGAGCGGACTGAACAGAGAGGGCGCTGAACAGAGAGGGCGCTGAACAGAGAGGGCGCTGAACAGAGAGCGGACTGAACAGAGAGGGCGCTGAACAGAGAGCGCGCTGAACAGAGAGGGCGCTGAACAGAGAGCGGACTGAACAGAGAGGGCGCTGAACAGAGAGGGCGCTGAACAGAGAGGGCGCTGAACAGAGAGCGGACTGAACAGAGAGCGCACTGAACAGAGAGCGGACTGAACAGAGAGGGCGCTGAACAGAGAGCGGACTGAACAGAGAGGGCGCTGAACAGAGAGCGGACTGAACAGAGAGGGCGCTGAACAGAGAGGGCGCTGAACAGAGAGGGCGCTGAACAGAGAGGGCGCTGAACAGAGAGGGCACTGAACAGAGAGCGGACTGAACAGAGAGCGGACTGAACAGAGAGCGGACTGAACAGAGAGCGGACTGAACAGAGAGCGGACTGAACAGAGAGCGGGCTGAACAGAGAGCGCGCTGAACAGAGAGGGCGCTGAACAGAGAGCGGACTGAACAGAGAGCGGACTGAACAGAGAGTGCAGATGCAGATGCACAAAATTAATTCCAGTAATTAATAAAATAATTATAAATGTAATCTGACATGTCATAGCCCAGAAATGCTGCTTTAGAGAGAAATCAGAAACCTCAACTATAATATAAGCACATGGCTCTGGCCTTGGTCTTATTCACACTGAGGTGCTTGGGTAGGTGACATGTGCACTGCACTACTGTCTCAAACAGAACATGCAGAGTAATTATCTGAACACACGTACACATACCCTGACCTACACTACACTACAGTAGATGTATATACCCTGACCTACACTATACTACAGTAGATGTATATACCCTGACCTACACTATACTACAGTAGATGTATGTACACTGACCTACACTATACTACAGTAGATGTATATACACTGACCTACACTACACTACAGTAGATGTATATACCCTGACCTACACTACAGTAGATGTATATACCCTGACCTACACTACAGTAGATGTATGTACCCTGACCTACACTACAGTAGATGTATATACCCTGACCTACACTATACTACAGTAGATGTATGTACCCTGACCTACACTATACTACAGTAGATGTATGTACCCTGACCTACACTATACTACAGTAGATGTATATACCCTGACCTACACTACAGTAGATGTATATACCCTGACCTACACTATACTACAGTAGATGTATGTACCCTGACCTACACTACAGTAGATGTATATACCCTGACCTACACTATACTACAGTAGATGTATATACCCTGACCTACACTACAGTAGATGTATATACCCTGACCTACACTATACTACAGTAGATGTATGTACCCTGACCTACACTATACTACAGTAGATGTATGTACCCTGACCTACACTATACTACAGTAGATGTATATACCCTGACCTACACTATACTACAGTAGATGTATATACCCTGACCTACACTATACTACAGTAGATGTATGTACCCTGACCTACACTATACTACAGTAGATGTATGTACCCTGACCTACACTATACTACAGTGGATGTATATACCCTGACCTACACTATACTACAGTAGATGTATATACCCTGACCGACACTATACTGCAGTAGATGTATGTACCCTGACCTACACTACAGTAGATGTATATACCCTGACCTACACTACAGTAGATGTATATACCCTGACCTACACTATACTACAGTAGATGTATGTACCCTGACCTACACTATACTACAGTAGATGTATGTACCCTGACCTACACTACAGTAGATGTATATACCCTGACCTACACTATACTACAGTAGATGTATATACCCTGACCTACACTATACTACAGTAGATGTATATACCCTGACCTACACTATACTACAGTAGATGTATGTACCCTGACCTACACTATACTACAGTAGATGTATATACCCTGACCTACACTATACTGCAGTAGATGTATGTACCCTGACCTACACTACAGTAGATGTATATACCCTGACCTACACTACAGTAGATGTATATACCCTGACCTACACTATACTACAGTAGATGTATATACCCTGACCTACACTATACTACAGTAGATGTATATACCCTGACCGACACTATACTGCAGTAGATGTATGTACCCTGACCTACACTACAGTAGATGTATATACCCTGACCTACACTACAGTAGATGTATATACCCTGACCTACACTATACTACAGTAGATGTATGTACCCTGACCTACACTATACTACAGTAGATGTATGTACCCTGACCTACACTACAGTAGATGTATATACCCTGACTTACACTATACTACAGTAGATGTATATACCCTGACCTACACTACAGTAGATGTATATACCCTGACCTACACTATACTACAGTAGATGTATGTACCCTGACCTACACTATACTACAGTAGATGTATATACCCTGACCTACACTATACTACAGTAGATGTATATACCCTGACCTACACTATACTACAGTAGATGTATATACCCTGACCGACACTATACTGCAGTAGATGTATGTACCCTGACCTACACTACAGTAGATGTATATACCCTGACCTACACTACAGTAGATGTATATACCCTGACCTACACTATACTACAGTAGATGTATGTACCCTGACCTACACTATACTACAGTAGATGTATGTACCCTGACCTACACTACAGTAGATGTATATACCCTGACCTACACTATACTACAGTAGATGTATATACCCTGACATACACTACAGTAGATGTATATACCCTGACCTATACTACAGTAGATGTATATACCCTGACCTATACTACAGTAGATGTATATACCCTGACCTACACTACAGTAGATGTATGTAGACTGACCTGCACTATACTACAGTAGATGTATGTACCCTGACCTACACTACACTACAGTAGATGTATATAGACTGACCTACACTATACTACAGTAGATGTATGTACCCTGACCTACACTACCCTACAGTAGATGTATGTACACTGACCTACACTACGCTACAGTAGATGTATATACCCTGACCTACACTACAGTAGATGTATATACCCTGCCCACCTACGGGACCCTGACCTCACTACAGTAGATGTATATACCCTGACCTACACTATACTACAGTGAGATGTACCCTGACCTCACCCGGTGACCCGCCCCTACACGGGTATACCCTGCCCCACAGTAGATGTCACTGACCTACCCGTGACCTGCCACACTATACTGCAGTAGATGTATGTACCCTGACCTACACTACAGTAGATGTATATACCCTGACCTACACTATACTACAGTAGATGTATGTACCCTGACCGACACTATACTGCAGTAGATGTATGTACCCTGACCTACACTATACTGCAGTAGATGTATATACCCTGACCTACACTACAGTAGATGTATATACCCTGACCTACACTATACTACAGTAGATGTATGTACCCTGACCTACACTATACTACAGTAGATGTATATACCCTGACCTACACTATACTACAGTAGATGTATATACCCTGACCGACACTATACTGCAGTAGATGTATGTACCCTGACCTATACTACAGTAGATGTATATACCCTGACCTACACTATACTACAGTAGATGTATGTACCCTGACCTACACTATACTACAGTAGATGTATGTACCCTGACCTACACTACAGTAGATGTATATACCCTGACCTACACTATACTACAGTAGATGTATATACCCTGACCTACACTACAGTAGATGTATATACCCTGACCTACACTATACTACAGTAGATGTATGTACCCTGACCTACACTATACTACAGTAGATGTATGTACCCTGACCTACACTATACTACAGTAGATGTATATACCCTGACCTACACTATACTACAGTAGATGTATATACCCTGACCGACACTATACTGCAGTAGATGTATGTACCCTGACCTACACTACAGTAGATGTATATACCCTGACCTACACTACAGTAGATGTATATACCCTGACCTACACTATACTACAGTAGATGTATGTACCCTGACCTACACTATACTACAGTAGATGTATGTACCCTGACCTACACTACAGTAGATGTATATACCCTGACCTACACTATACTACAGTAGATGTATATACCCTGACATACACTACAGTAGATGTATATACCCTGACCTATACTACAGTAGATGTATATACCCTGACCTATACTACAGTAGATGTATATACCCTGACCTACACTACAGTAGATGTATGTACCCTGACCAGCACTATACTACAGTAGATGTATATACCCTGACCTGCACTATACTACAGTAGATGTATGTACCCTGACCTACACTACACTACAGTAGATGTATATAGACTGACCTACACTATACTACAGTAGATGTATGTACCCTGACCTACACTACCCTACAGTAGATGTATGTACACTGACCTACACTACGCTACAGTAGATGTATATACCCTGACCTACACTACAGTAGATGTATATACCCTGACCTACACTATACTACAGTAGATGTATATACCCTGACCTACACTACAGTAGATGTATATACCCTGACCTACACTATACTACAGTAGATGTATATACCCTGACCTACACTATACTACAGTAGATGTATATACCCTGACCGACACTATACTGCAGTAGATGTATGTACCCTGACCTACACTACAGTAGATGTATATACCCTGACCTATACTACAGTAGATGTATGTACCCTGACCAGCACTATACTACAGTAGATGTATATACCCTGACCTGCACTATACTACAGTAAATGTATGTACCCTGACCTACACTACACTACAGTAGATGTATATACACTGACCTACACTATACTACAGTAGATGTATGTACCCTGACCTACACTACACTACAGTAGATGTATGTACACTGACCTACACTACACTACAGTAGATGTATATACCCTGACCTACACTACAGTAGATGTATTTACCCTGACCTACACTATACTACAGTAGATGTATATACCCTGACCTACACTATACTACAGTAGATGTATGTAGACTGACCTACACTATACTACAGTAGATGTATATACCCTGACCTACACTATACTACAGTAGATGTATGTAGACTGACCTACACTATACTACAGTAGATGTATATACCCTGACCTACACTACAGTAGATGTATATACCCTGACCTACACTATACTACAGTAGATGTATGTACCCTGACCTACACTACAGTAGATGTATGTACCCTGACCTACACTACAGTAGATGTATATACCCTGACCTACACTATACTACAGTAGATGTATGTACCCTGACCTACACTATACTACAGTAGATGTATATACCCTGACCTACACTACAGTAGATGTATGTACCCTGACCAGCACTATACTACAGTAGATGTATATACCCTGACCTGCACTATACTACAGTAGATGTATATAGACTGACCTACACTATACTACAGTAGATGTATGTACCCTGACCTACACTACCCTACAGTAGATGTATGTACACTGACCTACACTACGCTACAGTAGATGTATATACCCTGACCTACACTACAGTAGATGTATATACCCTGACCTACACTATACTACAGTAGATGTATATACCCTGACCTACACTACAGTAGATGTATATACCCTGACCTACACTATACTACAGTAGATGTATATACCCTGACCTACACTAAACTACAGTAGATGTATATACCCTGACCTACACTATAATACAGTAGATGTATATACACTGACCTACACTACAATAGATGTATATACCCTGACCTACACTATACTACAGTAGATGTATATACCCTGACCGACACTATACTGCAGTAGATGTATGTACCCTGACCTACACTACAGTAGATGTATATACCCTGACCTATACTACAGTAGATGTATGTACCCTGACCAGCACTATACTACAGTAGATGTATATACCCTGACCTGCACTATACTACAGTAAATGTATGTACCCTGACCTACACTACACTACAGTAGATGTATATACACTGACCTACACTATACTACAGTAGATGTATGTACCCTGACCTACACTACACTACAGTAGATGTATGTACACTGACCTACACTACACTACAGTAGATGTATATACCCTGACCTACACTACAGTAGATGTATTTACCCTGACCTACACTATACTACAGTAGATGTATATACCCTGACCTACACTATACTACAGTAGATGTATGTAGACTGACCTACACTATACTACAGTAGATGTATATACCCTGACCTACACTATACTACAGTAGATGTATGTAGACTGACCTACACTATACTACAGTAGATGTATATACCCTGACCTACACTACAGTAGATGTATATACCCTGACCTACACTATACTACAGTAGATGTATGTACCCTGACCTACACTACAGTAGATGTATGTACCCTGACCTACACTACAGTAGATGTATATACCCTGACCTACACTATACTACAGTAGATGTATGTACCCTGACCTACACTATACTACAGTAGATGTATATACCCTGACCTACACTAAACTACAGTAGATGTATATACCCTGACCTACACTATACTACAGTAGATGTATATACACTGACCTACACTATACTACAGTAGATGTATGTACCCTGACCTACACTACCCTACAGTAGATGTATATACCCTGACCTACACTATACTACAGTAGATGTATATACCCTGACCTACACTATACTACAGTAGATGTATATACACTGACCTACACTATACTACAGTAGATGTATATACCCTGACCTACACTATACTACAGTAGATGTATATACCCTGACCTACACTAAACTACAGTAGATGTATATAATGACTTTAAAGGTGATTTCTGCTTTAGCCGACTTCAGAGTTCACAGCGAACTTGGTTTCTGTAAATATATGGGATGTTGCCTAAATCTATCACTTTGCTCAGTTTGTTTATCGTTAATCTGTGTTGAATTGATTCTGGGCCTCATTCTCTTGATTTTTTTCCTGTTCTGAACTATAATGTGAGTCTCCATTGTTAAGGGTCAGGGTAGCTTGTACAGAGCATTATGGGTAATGTAGTTCATCATGCTATAGCAGGTACCCACCAGTGCTGACTCCACCAGTGAAGATCCATGCTCCGGTGGTGACTGCAGCCTTGATGAGTCCCTTCCCTAACACCTGTTTGAGTTTGGGCTGCAGGTCAAAGTTCTGCAGCCCTCCATGGATGGAGATGAGCAGGTTGGGGAGTTCCAGCTGCCAGTCTTTCACCATCAGTTGGAGCAGATTGTCTGGCTTAGAGTCATGGGACACTCTGATATACTGGAAGGGAAGGGGAGAGGAAAATAGTTCAACTCTGCTCTACACATTGCAGAAATGATTCTACCTAGAACAATAAAGGGCTCTCCTGCAGAGACAAGCACGCAGAAGAAAATGTTTTTGTTGTTTTGGGGGACGTTTTTTGATTTCTGTATGCAAGCTCTTGTGGTTGTGTTGTGAATGGGTTATAACTAGTCTGGTGCAGTTATAATTGTGGTTGCGGTGTGTTGGATTCATTCGATTGTGCTTATTTTGGGGGTTTTGATAGATTTTGGACAGAATTTACTTTAACTCAAGAACAGTAGTAGTTGCAGAGGTGGTATGGTGTGTAGTTATGGTGTAGTTAGCATGTGGTTATGGTGTAGTTACAGTGTGGTTACAGTGTGGTTAAAGCGTGTTTGGTTATGGTGTAGTTGTGTTGTAGTTGTGTTGTAGTTGTGTTGTAGTTATGGTGTAGTTGTGTTGTAGTTATGGTGTAGTTATTGTGTGGTTGTGGTGTAGTTTAAGTGTGGTTACAGTGTAGTTAAAGCGTGTTTGGTTATGGTGTAGTTGTGTTGTAGTTGTGTTGTAGTTATGTTGTAGTTGTGGTGTAGTTGTGGTGTAGTTATGGTGTAGTTGTGTTGTAGTTGTGGTGTAGTTATTGTGTGGTTGTGGTGTAGTTATTGTGTGGTTATGGTGTAGTTTAAGTGTGGTTACAGTGTAGTTAAAGCGTGTTTGGTTATGGTGTAGTTGTGTTGTAATTATGGTGTAGGGTATTGTGTGGTTGTGGTGTAGTTATGGTGTAATTGGTTTGGTTATGGTGTAGTTGTGTTGTGTTGTAGTTATGGTGTAGTTGTGTTGTAGTTATGTTGTAGTTATGGTGTAGTTATTGTGTGGTTGTGGTGTAGTTATTGTGTGGTTGTGGTGTAGTTGTGTTGTAGTTATGGTGTAGTTATTGTGTAGTTATGGTGTAGTTGTGTTGTAGTTGTGGTGTAGTTATTGTGTGGTTATGGTGTAGTTATTGTGTGGTAACTGTGTGGTTACAGTGTGGTTACAGTGTAGTTAAAGCATGTTTGGTTATGGTGTAGTTGTGTTGTAATTATGGTGTAGTTATTGTGTGGTTGTGGTATGGTTGTGTTATGGTGTAGTTGTGGTATGGTTGTGTTATGGTGTGGTTGTGGTATGGTTGTGTTATGGTGTGGTTGTGGTGTAGTTATGGTGTAATTAGGGTGTGGTTATGGTGTAGTTATGGTGTGGTTATGGTGTGGTTGTGGTATTGAGTAGTTATGGTGTGGTTATGGTGTGGTTATGGTGTAGTTAGGGTGTGGTTGTGGTGTGGTTATGGTGTGGTTATGGTGTAGTTAGGGTGTGGTTGTGGTGTGGTTATGGTATGGTTATGGTGTGGTTGTGGTTATGGTGTGGTTATGGTGTGGTTATGGTGTAGTTAGGGTGTGGTTGTGGTGTGGTTATGGTATGGTTATGGTATGGTGTAGTTGTGGTTGTGGTTATGGTGTAGTTATGGTGTGGTTATGGTATGGTTATGGTATGGTGTAGTTGTGGTTGTGGTTATGGTGTAGTTGTGGTGTGGTTATGGTATGGTTATGGTATGGTGTAGTTGTGGTTGTGGTTATGGTGTAGTTATGGTGTGGTTATGGTATGGTGTAGTTGTGGTTGTGGTTATGGTGTAGTTATGGTGTGGTTATGGTGTGGTTGTGGTATTGAGTAGTTATGGTGTGGTTATTGTGTAGTTGTGGTGGGGTTATGGTGTAGTTAGGGTGTAGTTAGGGTGTAGTTATGGTGTGCTTATGGTGTAGTTAGGGTGTGGTTATGGTGTGGTTATGGTGTAGTTAGGGTGTGGTTGTGGTGTAGTTATGGTGTAGTTGGGGTGTAGTTATGGTGTGGTTATGGTGTAGTTAGGGTGTGGTTATGGTGTGGTTGTGGTATTGAGTAGTTATGGTGTGGTTATGGTGTAGTTATGGTGTAGTTATGGTGTGGATGTGGTATGGTTGTGGTGTGGTGTAGTTATGGTGTGGTGTAGTTATGGTGTAGTTATGGTGTGGTGTAGTTATAGTGTGGATGTGGTATGGTTTAGTTAGAGTGTGGTTATGGTGTAGTTATGGTGTGGTTGTGGTATTGAGTAGTTATGGTGTAGTTATGGTGTAGTTATGGTGTGGTTATGGTGTGGTTGTGGTATTGAGTAGTTATGATGTGGTTATGGTGTGGTTATGGTGTGGTTATGGTGTGGTTATGGTGTGGATGTGTTATGGTGTGTGTGTGGTGTAGTTATGGTGTGGTTATGGTGTAGTTATGGTGTGGTTATGGTATGGTTATGGTATGGTGTAGTTGTGGTTGTGGTTATGGTGTAGTTATGGTGTGGTTATGGTGTGGATGTGTTATGGTGTGGTTGTGGTGTAGTTATGGTGTGGTTATGGTGTAGTTGTGGTGTAGTTATGGTGTGGTTATGGTGTAGTTATTGTGTGGATGTGTTATGGTGTGGTTGTGGTGTAGTTATGATGTGGTTATGGTGTGGTTATGGTGTGGTTATGGTGTGGTTACGGTGTGGATGTGTTATGGTGTGGTTGTGGTGTAGTTATGGTGTGGTTATGGTGTAGTTGTGGTGTAGTTATGGTGTGGTTATGGTGTAGTTATTGTGTGGATGTGTTATGGTGTGGTTGTGGTGTAGTTATGGTGTGGTTATGGTGTAGTTGTGGTGTAGTTATGGTGTGGTTATGGTGTAGTTATTGTGTGGATGTGTTATGGTGTGGTTGTGGTGTAGTTATGGTGTGGTTATGGTGTAGTTGTGGTGTAGTTATGGTGTGGTTATGGTGTAGTTATTGTGTGGATGTGTTATGGTGTGGTTGTGGTGTAGTTATGATGTGGTTATGGTGTGGTTATGGTGTGGTTATGGTGTGGTTACGGTGTGGATGTGTTATGGTGTGGTTAGTGGTGTAGTTATTGTGTGGATGTGTTATGGTGTGGTTGTGGTGTAGTTATGATGTGGTTATGGTGTGGTTATGGTGTGGTGTGTTATGGTGTGGTTATGGTGTAGTTGTGGTGTAGTTATGGTGTGGTTATGGTGTGGTTATGGTGTGGTGTAGTCATGGTGTGGTTATGGTGTAGTTATTGTGTGGATGTGTTATGGTGTGGTTGTGGTGTAGTTATGGTGTTGTTATGGTGTGGTGTAGTTATGGTGTGGTTATGGTTTAGTTGTGGTATGGTGTAGTTGTGGTGTGGTTGTGGTGTAGTTATGGTGTGGTTGTGGTATTGAGTAGTTATGGTGTGGTTATGGTATGGTGTGGTTGTGGTTATGGTGTAGTTATGGTGTAGTTAGGGTGTGGTTGTTGTATTGAGTAGTTATGGTGTAGTTATGGTGTGGTTATGGTGTGGTTATGGTATTGAGTAGTTATGGTGTGGTTATGGTGTAGTTAGAGTGTGGTTATGGTGTGGTTATGGTATGGTTATGGTATGGTGTAGTTGTGGTTATGGTGTAGTTATGGTGTGGTTATGGTATGGTTATGGTATGGTGTAGTTGTGGTTGTGGTTATGGTGTAGTTATGGTGTGGTTATGGTGTGGTTGTGGTATTGAGTGGTTATGGTGTGGTTATGGTGTGGTTATGGTGTGGTTATGGTGTAGTTGTGGTGTAGTCATGGTGTGGTTATGGTGTAGTTATTGTGTGGATGTGTTATGGTGTGGTTGTGGTGTAGTTATGGTGTTGTTATGGTGTGGTGTAGTTATGGTGTGGTTATGGTGTGGTTATGGTGTAGTTATTGTGTAGTTATTGTGTGGTTATGGTGTAGTTATGGTGTGGTTATGGTGTGGTTATGGTGTGGTTATGGTGTAGTTATTGTGTGGTTATGGTGTAGTTATGGTGTGGTTATGGTGTGGTTATGGTGTGGTTGTGGTATTGAGTGGTTATGGTGTGGTTATGGTATGGTTGTGGTATTGAGTGGTTATGGTGTGGTTATGGTGTAGTTAGGGTGTGGTTATGGTGTGGTTATGGTGTGGTTATGGTGTGGTTATGGTGTGGTTGTGGTATTGAGTGGTTATGGTGTGGTTATGGTGTGGTTATGGTGTAGTTGTGGTGTGGTTATGGTGTAGTTGTGGTGTGGTTATGGTATGGTTGTGGTATTGAGTGGTTATGGTGTGGTTATGGTGTGGTTATGGTGTGGTTATGGTGTAGTTATTGTGTGGTTATGGTGTGGTGTAGTTGTGGTGTGGTTATGGTGTAGTTATTGTGTGGTTATAGTATGGTGTGGTTGTTGTGTAGTTAACGTGTAGTTCTGGAATGGTTGAGGTGTGGTGAAGGTGTTGTTGTTTATTGTTAGACAGGTCATAGGTCCTACCATTGCCTTGTTGATGAGGCCTCCACCCTGGAACTCGATGGTCCCGAAGGCGTCGGTGGGGGAGGTCTGTGTGTTTTTGGCCACGGACCACCTCTCCTGATGGGGCGGGTCGATCTGGACCAGCTGATGGTTCTCCTCCGACAGCTTGTTGGTCAGAGCGCCCAGCGGGATCATCACGTGCTGAGTTATCAGCTGACCACACGAACATCTACCAGGGGACAGGTCACTAGACTAGTTTAGACAGCAGGGTACAGGTCACTAGACTAGTTAAGACAGCAGAGTACAGGTCACTAGACTAGTTAAGACAGCAGGGTACAGGTCACTAGAATTGTTTAGACAGCAGGGTACAGGTCACAGGATGGCAACATATATACTTGTAGGTATAGACAGTATATAATGGTGTGTATAGACAGTATATAACAGTGTGTATAGACCGTATACAACAGTGTGTATAGACAGTATATAACAGTGTGTATAGACAGTATATAATGGTGTGTATAGACAGTGTGGACAGTATATACTAGTGTGTATGTAAAGTATATAAAGATGTGCGTAGACAGTATATAGTGGTGTGTAGACAGTATACATAATGGTGTGTATAGACAGTATGGACAGTATATATTAGTCTGTATAGACAGTATATAAGTGTGTATAGACGGTATAGACATAATGGTGTGTATAGAAAGTGTTGACAGTATATAATACAGTATATAATACACATGGTTAGCAGATGAGAATGTAGTGAAATGCTGGTGCTTCTAGTTCCGACCGTGCAGTAATATCTAACCGAACAATTCCACAACAACTACCTAATACACAGAAGTGTAATGGAATGAATAAGAATAAGTACATATAAATATATGGATGAGCGATGGCCGAACGGCATAGGCAAGATGCAGTAGATGGTATAGAGTACAGTATATACATATGAGATGAGTAATGTAGAGTATGTAAACATTATATAAAGTGCCATTGTTTAAGTGGCTAGTGATACATTTATTACATACATTTTTCCATTATTAAAGTGGCTAGAGATGAGTCAGTATGTTGGCAGCAGCCACTCAATGTTAGTGATGGCTGTTTAACAGTCTGATTGCCTTGAGAACAAAATATCGATATTTTGGGTCCAAGGCCTGGAAACTCCCCAGACCTTATACCCATTGAGAACTTGTGGTCAATCCTCAAGAGGCGGGTGGACAAACAAAACCCCACAAATTCTGACAAACTCTAACCATTGATTATGCAAGAGTGGGCTGCCATCAGTCAGGATGTGGCCCAGAAGTTAATTGACAGCATGCCAGGGCGGATTGCAGAGGTCTTGAAAAAGAAGGGTCAACACTGCAAATATTGACTCTTTGCATCAACTTCATGTAATTGTCAATAAAAGCCTTTGACACTTATGAAATGCTTGTAATTATACTTCAGTATTCCGTAGTAACATCTGAAAAATATCTAAAGACACTGAAGAAGCAAACTTTGTGGAAATTAATATTTGTGTCGCTCTCAAAACTTTTGGCCACAGCTGTATAGACAGTGTAGAAATATAATGCTGTGTATTGTCAGTATAGAGTGTATAATGGTGTGTATTGTCAGTATGGAGAGTAAATAATCATATCTATAGACAGTATGGACAGAATAACATTGTGTATAGACATTATGGACAGTTTAATGGTGTATATAGACAGTTTTTAATGGTGTGTATAGACAGTATATTGATGTGTATAGACATTATGGACAGTTTAATGGTGTATATAGACCGTTTTTAATGGTGTGTATAGACAGTATATAATGGTGTGTATAGACAGTATATAATGGTGTGTATAGACAGTATATAATGGTGTGTATAGACAGTATGGACAGTATATATTGATGTGTATAGACAGTATATAATGGTGTGTATAGACAGTATGGACAGTATATATTGATGTGTATAGACAGTATATCATTGTGTGTATAGACAGTATGGACAGTATATACTGATGTGTATAGACAGTATATAATGGTGTGTATAGACAGTATGGACAGTATATATTGATGTGTATAGACAGTATATAATTGTGTGTACAGACAGTATGGACAGTATTTAATGGAATGTATAGAAGGTATATAAATGGTGTGTATAGACAACCAGTTGAAGTCAGAAGTTTACATACACCTTAGTTTAAAGTTTAAAGTTTTTTACAATTCCTGACATTTAATCCTAGTAAAAATTCCCTGTTTTAGGTCAGTTAGGATCACCACTTTATTTTAAGAATGTGAAATGTCAGAATAATCGTAGAGAGCATGATTTATTCCAGCTTTTATTTCTTTCATCACATTCCCAGTGGGTCAGAAGTTTAAATTCACTCAATTAGTATTTTGTAGCATTGCCTTTAAAATTGGTTAACTTGGATAAAACATTTCGGGTAGCCTTCCACAAGTTTCCCACAATATCTTGGGTGAATTTTGGCCAATTCCTCCTGATAAAGCTGGTGTAACTGAGTCAGGTTTGTAGGCCTCCTTGCTCGCACACGCTTTTTCAGTTCTTCTCACAAATGTATTTATAGGATTGAGGTCAGGGCTTTGTGATGGCCACTCCAATAACTTGACTTTCTTGTCCTTAAGCCATTTTGCCGCCACTTTGGAAGTATGCTTGGGGTCATTGTCCATTTGGAAGACCCATTTGCGACCAAGCTTTAACTTCCTGACTGATGTCTTGAGATATTGCTTCAACATATCCGCATAAATTTCCTGCCTCATGATGCCATCTATTTTGTGAAGTGCACCAGTCCCGCCTGCAGCAACGCACCCCCACAACATGATCCTGCCACTCCCGTGCTTCACTGTTGGGATGCTGTTCTTCGGCTTGCAAGCCTCCCCCTTTTTCCACCAAACATAACGATGGTCATTTTGGTCAAAAAGTTATATTTTTGTTTCATCAGACCAAAGGACATTTCTCCAAAAAGTACGATCTTTGTCCCTATGTGCAGTTGCAAACCGTAGTCTGGCTTTTTTATGGCGGTTTTGAAGCAGTGGCTTCTTCCTTGCTGAGCAGCCTTTCAGGTTATGTCGATATAGGACAAGTTTTACTATGGATATAGATAATTTGTACCTGTTTCCTCCAGCATCATCACAAGGTCCTTTGCTGTTGTTCTGGGATTGATTTGCACTTTTCGCACCAAAGTACATTCATTTCTAGGAGACAGAACGCGTCTTCTTCCTGAGCGGTGTGACGGCTGCGTGGTCCCATGGTGTTTATACTTGCGTACTATTGTTTGTACAGATTAATGTGGTACCTTCAGGCGTTTGGAAATTGCTCACAAGGGTGAACGAGACTTGTGGAGGTCTACAATTTTTTTCTGAGGTCTTGGCTGATTTCTTTGGATTTTCCCATGATGTCAAGCAAAGAGGCACTGAGTTTGATGGTAGGCCTTGAAATACATCCACAGGTACACCTCCAATTGATTCAAATGATGTCAATTAGCCTATCAGAAGCTTCTAAAGCCATTACATAACTTTCTGGAATTTTCCAAGCTGTTTAAAGGCACAGTCAACTTAGTGTATGTAAACTTCTGACCCACTGGAATTGTGATACAGTGAATTATAAGTAAAATAATCTGTCTGTAAGCAATTGTTGGAAAAATTGCTTGTGTCATGCACAAAGTAGATGTCCTAACTGACTTGCCAAAACTATAGTTTGTTAACAAGAAATTTGTGGAGTTGTTGAAAAATGAGTTTTAATGACTCCAACCTAAGTGTATGTAAACTTCCGACTGTATATAATGGTGTGTATGGACATTATATGATAGTGTGTATAGACAATATGTAATTGTGTTTATAGACCCTTATGGACAGTATATAACAGTGTATATAGACAGTATATACAGATGGTGTGTATAGACATGGAGAGTATATATTGGTCTGTATATTCAGTATAGACAGTATATATTGGTCTCTTTAGACAATATATAATGGCTTGTATAGACAGTATAGACATTATATAACAGTGTGCACTCCCTCCATCCCTCCATCTCCCCTCCATCTTCCCTAAATCTCCCTATCACCCCCTCCATCCCTTTACAACCCCTCCATTTCCCCTAAACCCCCTCCACCACTCCTCTATCCCCTCCATCTCCAATCCACCCCCTCCATCTCCCCTTCATCCCTTTCCATCTCCATCTCCAATCCACCCCCTCCATCTCCCCTCCATCTCCCCTCCACCCCCTCCATCTCCCCTCCATCTCCCCTCCACCCGCCATCTACCCTCCATCTCCAATCCACCCCCTCCTCTCCCCTCCACCTACCCTCCATCTCCAATCCACCCCCTCCTCTCCCCCTCCCCGCCCACTCAACAACACCTTTGACCTCCCCACCATAATTTGTGGTGTATGTCAATTCATCTTACCTTGTAGGGTCCTTGCTGGGGAATATGTGAATACATTCTCTCTTCTGAAAGATCCTCTCGATCCATGCTTTCTGGGCCTGAAAGAAGGTAGAAACATGTCAGTGATCATCATAACGTACAGAAGGAAGTCTCAACAGAACTAGAAGGGCTGAAGGAAGTAGAAACATGTCAGTGATCATCATAACGTACAGAAGGAAGTCTCAACAATACTAGAACCAGATCTAATGTGTTATATTCTCCTACATTAATTTCACATTTCCACAAACGTCAAAGTGTTTCCTTTCAAATGGTGTCAAGAATATACATATCCTTGCTTCAGGTCCTGAGCAACAGGCAGTTCGATTTGGGTATGTAATTTTAGGCAAAAATTGAAGAAAAGGGTCCGAACCTTAAGAGTTTCATTGATTCACATGAAGGGTTTAGTGTACAGTAGTGTGATGGCTACTAGGCCAGGCAGACTGAAGCAGCTGAGATCTGACAACTCATAACCCTTTACTAATACCTAATACCCATTAACACAAGATACCAGCTTTTAGCAAAGTTTCACTATCCAGTACCTTCTAAATCCTCTTAGCTCTGAGGCTGATAAAGGCTGATCACCATAATCCAGACTAAATGCTATGGACGGCTGAGGGACTAGGGGAAGTAAGTGGTGCAGGGCGGAGAAAACCCACCAAACACATCGCTAGTTATTTACAGGTTCTAGCTGTAGAACCATGTCTCATTCTGTTGAGGAAAATATATTTTCAACCTAGATTATGAACTGATTATATACAGCTCTGGAAAAAATTAAAAGACCGCTGCTACAAAAATATCAGTTTCTCTGGTTTTACTGTTTATAGGTATGTGTTCGGGTAAAATGATTTTTTTTGTTTTATTCTATAAACTACTGACGACATTTCTCCCAAATTCCAAATGAAAATATTGTAATTTAGAGTGTTTATTTGCAGAAAATGACAACTGGTCAAAGTTACAAAAAAGATGCAGTGTTGTCTGTACAGCACTTTGAGATATCAGCTGATGTAAAAAGGGCTATATAAATACATTTGATTTGATTTGTCAGACCTCAAATAATTCAAAGAAAATAACACAATACTAATGTTTTAACTTAGGAATAGTTCAGAAATCTAAATTTGGTGGAATAACCCTGATTTTAAATCACAGCTTTCACGCGTCTTGGCATGCTCTCCACCAGTCTTTCACACTAATGCTGGGTGACTTTATGCAACTCCTGGCGCAGAAATTCAAGCAGCTCGGCTTTGTTTGATGGCTTGTGACCATCCATCTTCCTCTTGATTACATTCCAGAGGTTTTCAATGGGGTTCAGGTCTGGAGATTGGGCTGGCCATGACAGGGTCTTGATCTGGTGGTCCTCCATCCACACCTTGATTGACCTGGCTGTGTGGCATGGAGCATTATTCTGCTGGAAAAACAAATCCTGGGGAACGTTGTCAGAGCAGAAGAAAGCAAGTTTTCTTCCAGGACAACCTTGTTCGTGGCTTGATTCATGCGTCCTTCACAAAGACAAATCTGCCCGATTCCAGCCTTGCTGAAGCACCCTCAGATCATCACAGATCCTCCACCAAATTACACAGTGGGTATGAGACACTGTGGCTTGTAGGCCTCTCCAGGTCTCACACCCACTGTGTAATTTGGAGCTGTATGTCTTGTATTATATCTGACTGTCTGTCCTAGAAACTGACCCTGAGTCTAGCAGCAGTGCTATGTATTATAGAATGAGGCTGGTTTGAAGGGTAGATAGAAGGGTCAGAAGATGAGGGCTAGTTTGAAGGGTAGATAGAAGGGTCAGAAGATGAGGGCTAGTTTGAAGGGCAGATAGAAGGGTCAGTTGATGAGGCTGGTTTGAAGGGTAGATAGAAGGGTCAGAGGATAAAGGAAAGATGCCTTAATGACATCATAACATGGCATGACTTGTTATGTCCGTGGTTATTAGATCAAACCAGTACCCAGTCTGACTCTGCTTGTCATTTCAATTGAGAGAAGGAGAGCCAATAAAATTCATTCAAACAAAAGCATTGCTCTGTCTCGATAGGTCACGTCGTTCTGTGAGACCGTCTGATGTGGTTCCAGAGAACTGGGCTAAAATAACATCCTCCAAAGTTGTGCACTATATATGGAATAGAATGCTATTTGGGACATAGAAGACGTGATCTGTCTGTCTAGGTCAGGGTTGATGCTGAAGACCAAAGGTTCATGTATTATATCTCCCATAGAGGGCTGGATACATGATACAGCACTGTCCATGTTTGCCCCAAAACACATTTTCAGCTACAGTAGTTTCAGAAGAATCCACAGTACTAAGTCGCCCCTATTGCTAAAAATCTAATTGTTGGATTATTTTTAATCCAACAAAACAAAAATAAATCATCCAGAATTGTATTACTTGCCATTAACAAAATTAATTTTAAAAAATTGGGCAAAGTATAGTACTAATGCTCCCACAATTTTAGTGCCCTTTCCAGCCAGATTATTTACGGTCCAAGAATCACAGCCTTTGCTAAAACACCACGAGACAGAGTTTCCAACTTCAAGCAAAGACATACAATTACCTTCCACATAATTATATTAGTTAGAAAGTCTTAAAAATAGTCTGTTTGGTGGTGTCTTGGGCCATTACATTAATACATTTGTATAGTAATAAGTCTTTCTTTGAGCTTCAGTGCTGACTTCAAAAATGTTGAACTGCTCAAAACAAAACTTAGCCTCTGCTACTTAGATTTCATATTTACAATGATAAATGAATTTGAGTATTCTAGTTAAAACCATCTCAACTACATCTGCTTAAATACAGATGATATGAATAATAGTCATATCATTATAATCTGTTCCATCAAGTCTGTATGAGTCCTGTAGTGCAGAGTAACATTCCATCAAGCCTGTATGAGTCCTGTAGTGCAGAGTAACATTCCATCAAGCCTGTATGAGTCCTGTAGTGCAGAGTAACATTCCATCAAGCCTGTATGAGTCCTGTAGTGCAGAGTAACATTCCATCAAGCCTGTATGAGTCCTGTAGTGCAGAGTGACATTCCATCAAGTCTGTATGAGTCCTGCAGTGCAGAGTAACATTCCATCAAGCCTGTATGAGTCCTGTAGTGCAGAGTAACATTCCATCAAGCCTGTATGAGTCCTGTAGTGCAGAGTGACATTCCATCAAGTCTGTATGAGTCCTGTAGTGCAGAGTAACATTCCATCAAGCCTGTATGAGTCCTGTAGTGCAGAGTGACATTCCATCAAGTCTGTATGAGTCCTGCAGTGCAGAGTAACATTCCATCAAGCCTGTATGAGTCCTGTAGTTCAGAGTAATGTTCCATCAAGCCTGTATGAGTCCTGTAGTGCAGCTTCACATCAACACCATCACCCAGCCACCCTGGACCCTCTCCAATTTGCATATCGCCCCAAGAGATCCACAGATGTCTGAATCTCTACTGCACCCAACACTGCCCTTTACCACAAACTGTTGTAAATGTCAGGTAGCCTAGTGGCTAGAGCGTTGGACCAGTAACCGAAAGGTTGTTGGATAAAATCCCCGAGCTGACAAGGTAAAAGTCAGTCGTTCTGCCCCTGAACAAGGCTGTTAACCCACTGTTCCCCCGGTAGGCTGTCATTGTAAATAACAATTTGTTCTTGCCTGGTTGAATAAAAAAATAATAAAACACCTGGACAAAAGCAACAGCTATGTGAAAGTGCTGTTCATGGACTACAGCTCAGTGTTCAACTCCATAGTGTCCTCCAAGCTCATAACTGGATCCTGGACTTCTTGAAGGGCCGCCCCTAGGGGGTGAGGGTAGGCAACAACACATCCGCCAAGCTGACCGTCAACAAGGGAGCCACTCAGGGGTGTGTGCTTAGTCCCCTGTGGCTCAGTTGGTAGAGCATGGTGTTTGCAATGCCAGCATGGTGTGTGCAACGCCAGGGTTGTGGGTTCGATTCCCACGGGGGGCCAGTACAAAAAAAAATTATGTATTCACTACTGTAAGTTGCTCTGGATAAGAGCGTCTGCTAAATGACTAAAATGTAAATGTAAATGTACTCCCTGTTCACCCACGACTCCAACACCAACATTAAGTTTGCCGACAACTCAACAGTGGTAGACCTTATCACCTACGGTGATGAGACAGCCTATAGAGAGGTGGTCAGAGAACTGGCAGTGTGGTGCCAGGACAACAACCTCTCCCTCAACATCAGCAAGACAAAGGAGCTGATTGTGGACTTCAGGAAACGGAGGGCTGAGCACACCCGGATTCACATCGACGAGGCTGTAGTAGAAAGAGTCGAGAGCTTCAAGTTCCTCGGTTTCCACATCACTAAGGTTGTATCGTGTTCCAAACACACCAACACGGGTCCTCAAAACGTTTTACAGCTGCACCATTGAGAACATCTTGACTGGCTCCATCACCGCTTCCTAAGCTAAGATATGGAATTGTTTTAAGATGGCCATACCATGGATCATTTGGCTATTTTATTTAGAATTGTAGGACCACTTTAGGTATAAATTATATAATTTTTGAAACTTGTTTGATAATACAGTGCCTTCGGATTTAGACCAATTTACTTTTTCTCCATTTTGTTACAGCCTTATTCTAAAATTGAGTTTTTTTTAAATGTCCTCATAAATCTTCAAAACACCCCATAATGACAAGCTGAAAACAGGTTTCTAGAATTTTAGCAAAATTATTTTTTTTAATTAACAGAAATATCTTACTTACATAAGTATTCAACCCCTTTGCTATGAGTCCCGAAATTGAGATCAGGTGCATCCTGTTTCCTGTGGAAATTCAATTGATTTGACATGATTTGGAAAGGCACACACCTGTCTAAATAAGGTCCCACAGTTGATAGTGCTTGTCAGAGCCAAAACCAAGCCATGAGGTCAAAGGAATTATCATTAGAGCTCCGAGACAGGATTGTGTCAAGGCACAGATCTGGGGAGGAGTACGAAAAATCTTCTGCAGCATTGAAGTTCCACAAGAACACAGTGGCCTCCATCATTCTAAAATGGAAGAAGTTTGGAACCACCAAGACTCTTCCTAGAGCTGGCCTCCCGGTTAAACTGAGCAATTGGGGGAGAAGAGCCTTGGTCAGAGCTCTAGAGTTCCTCTTTGGAGACAGGAGAACCTTCCAGAAGGACAACCATCTCTGCATCACCCACCAATCAGGCCTTTATGGTAGAGTGGCCAGACGGAAACCCTCCTCAGTAAAAGGCACATCCAGGCTGTATCACACCCGGCCGTAATTGGGAGTCCTATGGGGTCAGCGCACTATTGGCCCAGCATCGTCCGGGTTTGGCCGGGGTAAGCCGTCATTGTAAATAAGAATTTGACCTTAACTGACTTGCCTAGATAAATAAAGGTTAAATAAAAAATAAATACAAAAATGTAATGACAGCCCACTTGGAGTTTCCAAAAATCCTGATATTTCTCTTAAACTTACAGATTGATGGAGATTTTTTGAAGTGATGTTACTTAGATTGATGCTTAGTTGCGTCACCAGACTCTAAATAGTTAACCAAATAGTTAAATATTAAATAGTTAACCAAATAGTTAAATATTAAATAGTTAACCCAATAGTTGCTTGGACAGTCTTTATTGATCCTTTTTGCACTAACTATTTTTACTCATCACATACACTGCTGCTACTACTACTTTATTATCTGTTACTTTATTCCTAGTTATGTGTACATATCTACCTCCATTACCTCGTACCCCTGCACTTCGCCTCGGTACTGGTACCCAGTCTATATAGACACGTTATTACCTGGTACCCAGTCTATATAGACACGTTATTACCTGGTACCCATGTATATAGCCAAGTTATTACCTGGTACCCATGTATATAGCCAAGTTATTACCTGGTACCCAGTCTAGATAGACAAGTTATTACCTGGTACCCATGTATATAGCCAAGTTATTACCTGGTACCCAGTCTAGATAGACACGTTATTACCTGGTACCCAGTCTATATAGACACGTTATTACCTGGTACCCAGTCTATATAGACACGTTATTACCTGGTACCCAGTCTAGATAGACACGTTATTACCTGGTACCGAGGTGAAGTGGAGGGTTACCTGGTAATAACTTGGCTATCCAGTCTATATAGACACGTTATTACCTGGTACCCGTGTATATAGCCAAGTTATTACCTGGTACCTGTATATATAGCCAAGTTATTACCTGGTACCCATGTATATAGCCAAGTTATTACCTGGTACCCATGTATATAGCCAAGTTATTACCTGGTACCCGTGTATATAGCCAAGTTATTACCTGGTACCCATGTATATAGCCAAGTTATTACCTGGTACCTGTGTATATAGCCAAGTTATTACCTGGTACCCATGTATATAGCCAAGTTATTACCTGGTACCCGTGTATATAGCCAAGTTATTACCTGGTACCTGTGTATATAGCCAAGTTATTACCTGGTACCAGTGTATATAGCCAAGTTATTACCTGGTACCAGTGTATATAGCCAAGTTATTACCTGGTACCAGTGTATATAGCCAAGTTATTACCTGGTACCAGTGTATATAGCCAAGTTATTACCTGGTACCCATGTATATAGCTAAGTTATCGTTGCTCATTGTGTATCTATTATTGCATGTATTATTGTGTGTAATTCCGATAATTTTTCTAGTATTTCTAAATTTTCTTTCTCTCTGCATTGTTGGGAAGTAAATAAGCATTTCACTGTTAGTCCAGACTTGCTGTTTACGATGCATGTGATGAATAAAACTGGATTTGAGAGTTACCGGACAGTATGTCTGGGGAAAGCAGTTCTGCGAGTGGAGTCGCACGCACTCTCCCTCACACACCCGCTTCCCCTTTTCTCTCTCTCCAGTACAGCAGTAAAAACCCTGCTAATGGTCCAGTGTGGCCACCAGAGGCTGCATCAGGTTATAGACTTTGATTATTTCTAATGGCTGCAGTGCTCATGTGATTAAGTCACTCTGAAATGTGCTTGACAGCAGTTCACTATATATCACGGTTTGTGTGCCACGGTAACGGTAACGGTTTTGCTATCTTTATATTTAAGAAAATAATAAAAACACATCACCCTTTAAACAATGAACTCTTTATTTTGCCTAAAGACAAATAAAACTTTCCATTCAGAAAAATGGCAGCATGACTGACTAGGCCTGGTTTCTGTCTCTACTGTAGGAAATCAAGGGGAGAAAAACATACAAATGTAAAGTGTTTCTTAGCTTTGACAACCTGTAGGTGCTTTGCCTTCTCATTTTTACATGTAATATTGCCCATACAAGTATGTACCCTGTTTATTTAAAATAAACAAAGTGCAACATAAAGTCAGCTACCTATTCCTTTACATAGTGAACCGTCACAGTGAGGTAGCTTTGAGTTACTCTGGAGAGCCAACTATCAGTGGAAAGAGCTAGATAGGGTGTCTGTGTCAATTCCTTTTCAATGTCTCTCTGTGATGTTTCATAGAGTTTGGTAATTACTTTGCTGCTGAAATGTGTGCTGGAGGGGACATTGTAACGTGGTTAAAAGAAATTCATCAGGTGATGAAATCCCGAGTCATTAACCACCGAATAGTGCTGCAAATCTTTGGTTATGAATTCTCCCAATGTTTCGTTATTTATTTATGTTTTTATGAATTTGTCGCAAATTGTTGTTGGAAGGCAGCAGCAAGAGATTGATGCGTTTTCGCTAACGAGTGGACTCCTTGCTCCACCTGCAAGGGATACTGCCGGGTGATGGCCACGTAAATGACACATGTTAGAAGTGTTTCCACTTGAGTAGCCAACAGTGGCAAAGCAATGCTGGCAGACTGTACTTTGTTTACGGTCTTTTTACCCTCGTCATTGTATTAAACGCTGAATCCAAAATGTTCCCACACAGCAGATTTGAAAGACGGCGGTGCCTCTTCAAATTTGCTTCTCGCTGTCTCGCTGGCGCTCGCCATTGTCACGTTGGAGCTGAGAGAATATTTGTTTAGTTTCCCCTCTCTTCATGGGGCCCATTTAGGGAGGTTTCCTACTGAGACGTCATTGCAAGTTGTCCATAGTTTTTTTTTTTAGGGGAGGGGGTTGCAGTCACCACATTTTGAGACATTGCTGTGCAGTAAAGTTTGTCAGCCCTCAGGAGCCCCCTAACGGCCTGGGGCCCCAAGCAGTTGCCTGCCTTGCCTGTTCACAAGCTGCATATCTGGTTCTGTGGATCTGAATGTACAATGTGTGTGTAGTCTGCAGTGCAATAAGCAAGATTTGGAAATTATAGGAAAACAACAGGCGTGTCGTAATTCCGCCCCCCAACCCCTCTATTATGCTGCTGCTAGTCTCTGTTTCTCATATATGCATAGTCACTTTAACTATACATTCATGTACATACTACCTCAATTGGGCCGACCAAACAGTGCTCCCGCACATTGGCTATCCGGGCTATCTGCATTGTGTCCCACCCACCACCCGCCTACCCCTCTTTTACGCTACTGCTACTCTCTGTTCATCATATATGCATAGTCACTTTAACCATATCTACATGTACATATTACCTCAATCAGCCTGACTAACCGGTGTCTGTATGTAGCCTCGCTACTGTATATAGCCTGTCTTTTTACTGTTGTTTTATTTCGTTACTTACCTATTGTTCACCTAATACCTTTTTTGCATTATTGGTTAGAGCCTGTAAGTAAGCATTTCACTCTAAGGTCTACAACTGTTGTATTCGGCGCACTTGACAAATAAAGTTTGATTTGTTTCGACGTGTGCGTCTTGAACCGTAGGGGGCATACCAAACAGTTCGACAACATACAGTGTACCGTTGCATCCCCCCTAACTAATCACTCATCCCTAGTGTAAAGACATCATCACCTCACTAAGTAGATAACTGAAGGTCTGGGAGGGTGTAAAGACATCTTGTATCACTGTATCGTCACCTCACTAAGTAGATAACTGAAGGTCTGGGAGGGTGTAGAGATGCCCTGTAACTAATCACTGTATCGTCACCTCACTAAGTAAGTATCTTGTGGCTCAGTTGGTGATGATGCCAGGATGTTGGTATTCCCACTGGGGCCATCCATATGAGCATGTATGACTTTACATCACTTTTGATAAAACGCATCTAGTAAATGGCATACATATATTATCATCTTTGTTACAAATATCAACATTGATGTTAGGGTAGATAGCGGCAGGTAGCCTAGTGGTTAGAGCGTTGGACTAGTAAGCGCAAGGTTGCAAGATCGAATCCACGAGTTGACAAGGTAAAAATCTTTCGTTCTGCCCCTGAACAAGGCAGTTAAACCCACTGTTCCTAGGATGTCATTAAAAAAAAAAGTTCTTATTAACTGACTTGCCTGGTTAAATAAAGGTAAGATAAAATAGAAGGGTTATCCTTAAAATACAGTAACTATGCACACACTAAACTTGTTTTACAGCCCAGCTGCTCAAATAAAGAGAGACAGAGGAGAAAGGAATACAGCCCAGCTGCTCAAATGAAAATGGCTGTTGACATTGTGACCGTTAATCCTGGATTGTGTGTTTTCAGACATTGTGTAGAGTTTTTATTACATTAGGTCATGACATCTAGTTTTGGTGCCAGAAGATACCTGTATGTATAGTCATGATGTGCTGTAGCGAAAGTATTGCTGTAACAGTCCCTGCACTGTATGTATAGTCATGATGTGCTGTAGCGGAAGTATTGCTGTAACAGTCCCTGCACTGTAGTATAGTCATGATGTACTATATGAAGAGAAAGTAGTGATGCATGTACTGTATCTGTAAATAGAGTACATTTCCTGGGGATTGCACGCTACTTTTAATCTGTGGATACCAGAGTCAGGGGAACTAGTTGGTACTAGAGTACTGTTTTCTCAGCACCTTCAAGATAGGAAGCTGTACTTATTCCAGATATGCGTCTCCTGGCTGAGGTCCACATCCAAATCCTGATAGGCTTTATGATATGTTGTAAATTAGAATGATTTGAGTTTTCACCACACGCTCAATAAATTTGACAAATATGAAATTCATATTTTTTCTTCGTGTGCAAATTATTTTTGGATTCCCTCCAGATATCCTGGCCTATGTGGACATCTTGTTTTGGAAAAAAACAATCCTTGAGGCTATCGGCATCTTTCAATGCTTCCTATCAAAACATCCAATAGGATCATAATGGACCTTCCTGGACTATGATCAATTTCCACCACTGCACCCCTCTACAAGCTTGAACCAGAAAATGGCTGATCATTCTTCAGCTATAGATGAGCTTAATTTTTTTATTTCTTTAACTTCTCTATGGTATGGGGCAGTATGTTGACGTCCGGATGAAAGGCGTGCCCAAATTAAACTGCCTGCTACTCAGACTCAGAAGGTAGGATATGCATATTATTAGTAGATTTGGATGGAAAACACTCTGAAGTTTCTAAAACTGTTTGAATGATGTCTGAGTATAACAGAACTCATATGGCAGGCAAAACCATGAGAAAAATCCAACCAGGAAGTGGGAAATATGTTTTTTCAAGTGATTGCCTTTACAGTATACAGTGACTTAGGGTTCATTTTGCACTTCCTAAGGCTTCCACTAGATGCCAACAGTCTTTAGAAAGTTGTTCCAGGCTTCTATGGTGAACAGAGAGCAAACAAAGGAAATTGGAAGTTGTTGACTCAGGAAAGGACATGACTTCATTGGTGCGCATTCACGTGAGAGTAAGCTGTGTTCCATTACATTTTTCAAGACATTGGAATCATCCGGTTGGAATATTATTTGAAGTTTTATGTTAAAAAGGCCCTAAAGATTGATGCTATACATCGTTTGACATGTTTCTACGAATGTAAATAGAACCTTTTTTGACTTTTCATCGTGAAATATTCGGCGTGCTTCCTACATTTGGAGTAGCTTACTGAACGCGCAAACAAGGAGGTATTTGGACATAAATTATGGACTTTGTCGAACAAAACAACATTTATTGTGGACCTAGGATTCCTGGGAGTGCATTCTGATGAAGATCATCAAAGGTAACTGAATATTTCTAATGCTATTTATGATTTCAGATGACTCCAAAATGGCGGGTATCTGTATTGCCTGCTGTTGTTGTCTGAGCGCTGTACTCAGATTATTGCAAAGTGTGCTTTCCCCATGAAGCTTTTTTGAAATCTGTCACAGCGGTTGCGTTAAGGAGATGTTTATCTATAATTCTTTGAATGACAGTTTAATATTTTATCAATATTTTATGATGAGTATTTCTATAAATTGATGTGCTCATTCACCGGAAGTTTTTGAAGGAAAAACATTTCTGAACATTACAGGCCAATGTAAAATGGGCTTTTTGGATACAAATATTAACTTTATCGAGCAAAACATTCATGTATTGTGTAACATGAAGTCCTATGAGTGCCATCTGATGAAGATCAAAGGTAGTGCTTAATTTTAGCTGTATTTCTATTTTTTGTGACACCTCTTCTTGCTAGGAAAATGGCTGTGTGGTTTTTCTTGTCAAGGTGATGTCCTAACATAATCTAATGTTTTGCTTTTGCCGTAAAGCCTTTTTGAAATCAGACAATGTGGTTGGATTAATGAGAGTCTTATCTATAAAATGGTGTATAACACTTGTATGTGTGAGAAATTTGAATTATGAGATTTTGGTGGTTTTGAATTTGCCGCCCTGCTATTTCACTGGCTGTTGAATAGTGTGTCCCACAGGTGGGATGGTCGTGTCCCGCAGGTGGGATGGTCACGTCCCACATACCCAAGAGAGGTTAACTAGAGAAGTCAGTTATGAACAAATTCTTATTTACAATGACAGCCTACCGGGGAAAAGTGTGTTAACTTCCTTGTACAGGGCAGAATGACCGATTTTTACTTTATCAGCTCAGGGATTCGATCCAGCAACCTTTCACATACTGGCCCAACGGTCTAACCACTAGGCTACCTGCCACCCCAAAAATTGATATAAATGGATGTGTATCGGAATCAGAAAGAAGGAGAAGAATCATTCATGGAGTGCCTGCCTTCTGCCCCCGCGTCCGGACTTATGACTTTCAAAACAATTTGAGCCCATGTACCAGCTGCCTTCTGCGTGGGCTTGGGTGTTCCCTCCATGGATGTGGATCTCCCTCCAGCTACCTATACTGGATGGAAGCAGGGTGAACAGGCAAGGGCTTGGGGGTTATTATCCTTGATGATCTTTTTGGCCTTCCTTTGACATTGGGTGGTGTAGGTGTCCTGGAGGGCAGGTAGTTTGCCCCCGGTGATGTGTTATGCAGACCTCACTACTATCTGGAGAGCCTTGCAGTTGTGGGCAGTGCAGTTGCCGTACCAGGCAGTGATACAGCCCGACAGGATGCTCTCGATTGTGCACCTGTAAAACTTAGTGAGGGTTTTTGGGGACAAGACAAATTTGTTCAGCATCCTGAGGTTGAAGAGGCGCCTGTTGCGCCTTCTTCCCCACACTCTCTGTGTGCGTGGACCATTTCAGTTTGTCCGTGATATGCACACCGAGTAACTTAAAACTTTCCACCTTCTCCACTACTGTCCCGTCAATGTAGATAGGGGGCTGCTCCCTCTGCTGTTTCCTGAAGTCAACAATCATCTCCTTTGTTTTGCTGACATTGAGTGAGAAGTTATTTTCCTGTCACCACACTCCGAGGGCCCTCACCTCCCCCCTGTAGACTGTCTCGTTGTTGTTGGTAATCAAGCCTACCACTGTTGTGTCGTCTGCAAACTTGATGATTGAGTTGGAGGCGTGCATGGCCACGCAGACGTGGGTGAAAAGGGAGTACAGGAATTCCAGGACCTAGTTGCACAGGGCGGGGTAAAGACCCAGGGACTCAAGCTTAATGATGAGTTTGGAGGGCACAATGGTGTTGAATGCTGAGATGTAGTCAATGAACAGCATTCTTACACAGGCATTTCTCTTGTCCAGATGGGATGGGGCAGTGCGCAGTGTTATGGCGATTGCATTGTCTGTGGACCTATTGGGCCGGTAAGCAAATTTGAAGTGGGTCTAGGATGCCAGGTAAGGTGGAGGTGATCCTTGACTAGTCTCTCAAAGCACTTCATGATAACAGAAGTGAGTGCTACAGGGCGAAAGTAATTTAGTTCAGTTAGCTTCAATTTTTTTGGTACAGGAACAATGGTGGCCATCTTGAAGCATGTGGGGACAGCACACTCGGATAGGGATTGATAGAATATGTCCGTAAACACACCAGCTAACTTGTCTGCGCATGCTCTGAGGACGCGGCTAGGGATGTCATCTGGGCCGGCAGCCTTGCGAGGTTCAACACATTTAAATATTTTACTCACGTCGGATACAGAGAAGGAGAGCCCACAGTCTTTGGTAGCGGGCTGCGTCTGTGGCACTGTATTGTCCTTAAAGCGCGCAAATACGTTTTTTTATTTGTCTGCAAGCAAGACGTAGATGTCTACAACGGGCCTGGATTTCTTTTTGTAATCCGTAATTGTCTGTAGACCCTGCCACACACGTCTCGTGTTTGAGCCGTTGAATGGAGACTCCACTTTGTCTCTATACTGGCACTTTGCTTGTTTGATTGACTTATGGAGAGAATAACTACACTGTGTTCGGCCATATTCCCAGTTGCCTTGCCATGATTAAATTCGGTGTTAACCTGTTAGGGCTAGGGGGCAGTATTGACACGGCTGGATAAAAAAACATACCCGATTTAATCTGGTTACCACTCCTACCCAGTAACTAGAATATGCATATACTTATTAGATATGGATAGAAAACACCCTAAAGTTTCTAAAACTGTTTGAATGGTGTCTGTGAGTATAACAGAACTCATATGGCAGGCAAAAACCTGAGAGATTCCTTTACAGGAAATGGCCTGTCTGACCATTTATTGGCTTTCTTTGACATCTCTTTCCAAAACAAAGGATCTCTGCGGTAACGTGACACTTCCCACGGCTCCCATAGGCTCTTAGAGCCCAGGAAAAAGCTGAATGTCGTCATTCCAGCCCCAGGCTGAAACACATTATCGCCTTTGTCAAGTGGCCGATCAGGGGACAGTGGGCTTAGGCGTGTGCACTGGTCGCCCCCGTCTTTCTTTTTTTTCCTCTATTTACCAAAACGCAGATTCCCGGTCGGAATATTATCGCTTTTTTACGAGATAAATTGCATAAAAATTGATTTTAACCTGTTGGGGCTAGGGGGCAGTATTTTCACGGCTGGATAAAAAAACGTACCCGAATTAATCTGGTTACTAATCCTACCCAGTAACTAGAATATGCATATACTTATTATATATGGATAGAAAACACCCTAAAGTTTCTAAAACTGTTTGAATGGTGTCTGTGAGTATAACAGAACTCATTTGGCAGGCAAAACCCTGAGACATTTTCTGACAGGAAGTGGATACCTGATGTGTTGAATTACCTTTAAGCCTATGCCATTGAAACACACAGGGGTTGATTAATGTTTTGGCACTTCCTATTGCTTCCACTAGATGTCACCAGCCTTTACAAAGTGTTTTGAGTCTTTTACTGTGAGATCTGACCGAACAAGAGCCATGGAACGGTGATGGCCGATTAGACTCTGGCGCGCGAGTTCATGTTGGGTACCCTCGTTCCAATACGTTATAAAAGAGAATGCATTCGTCCACCTTGAATATTATTAATGTTCTGGTTAAAAAAGGCACTAATGATTTATGCTATACAACGTTTGACATGTTTGAACGAACGTAAATATATTTTTTCCCCTCGTTCATGACGAGAAGTCCGGCTGGCTTAGATCATGTGCTAACAACACGGATCTTTTTGGATATAAATGATGAGCTTTTTTGAACAAAACTACATTCGTTATGGACCTGGGATTTCGGGAAGTGACATCTAATGAAGAGAATCAAAGGTAATGGATTATTTACATAGTATTTTCGATTTTAGATCTCTCCAACATGGCCGTTTGTCTGTATCGCAACGCGTATTTTTCTGGGCGCAGTGCTCAGATTATTGCAAAGTGTGATTTCCCAGTAAGGTTATTTTTAAATCTGGCAAGTTGATTGCGTTCAAGAGATGTAAATCTATAATTCTTTAAATGACAATATAATATTTTACCAATGTTTTCTAATTTTAATTATTTAATTTGTGACGCTGACTTGACTGCCGGTTATTGGAGGGAAACGATTTCCTCAACATCAATGCCATAGTAAAACGCTGTTTTTGGATATAAATATGAACTTGATAGAACAAAAAATGCATGCATTGTCTAACATAATGTCCTAGGAGTGTCATCTGATGGAGATTGTAAAAGGTTAGTGCATCATTTTAGCTGGTTTTATGGTTTTGGTGACCCTGTCTTTGAATTGACAAAACATTACACACAACTCTTGTAAATGTACTGTCCTAACTTACTCTAAATTTATGCTTTCGCCGTAAAACCTTTTTGAAATCGTAAAACGTGGTTAGATTAAGGAGATGTTTATCTTTCAAAGGGTGTAAAATAGTTGTATGTTTGAAAAATTTGAATTTTGACATTTATTTGGATTCAAATTTGCCGCTCTTGAAATGCACCTGCTGTTGATGGAGTGCACCACGGGTGGCACGCTAGCGTCCCACCTAGCCCATAGAGGTTAACCTGTTAGGGCTAGGGGGCAGTATTGACACGGCTGGATAAAAAAACATACCCGATTTAATCTGGTTACCACTCCTACCCAGTAACTAGAATATGCATATACTTATTACATATGGATAGAAAACACCCTAAATTTTCTAAAACTGTTTGAATGGTGTCTGTGAGTATAACAGAACTCATTTGGCAGGCAAAACCCTGAGACATTTTCTGACAGGAAGTGGATACCTGATGTGTTGTATTACCTTTAAACCTATCCCATTGAAAAACACAGGGGCTGAGGAATATTTTGGCACTTCCTATTGCTTCCACTAGATGTCACCAGCCTTTACAAAGTGTTTTGAGTCTTCTGGAGGGAGATCTGACCGAACAAGAGCCATGGAACGATGATGGCCCATTAGACACCTGGCGCGCGAGTTCATGTTGGGTACCCTCGTTCCAATACGTTATAAAAGAGTATGCATTCGTCCACCTTGAATATTATTCATGTTCTGGTTAAAAAAGGCCCTAATGATTTATGCTATACAACGTTTGACATGTTTGAACGAACGTAAATATATTTTTTCCCCTCGTTCATGACGAGAAGTCCGGCTGGCTTAGATCATGTGCTAACAAGACGGAGATTTTTGGACATAAATGATGAGCTTTTTTTAACAAAACTACATTCGTTATGGACCTGTGATACCTGGAAGTGACATCTGATGAAGAGAATCAAAGGTAATGGATTATTTACATAGTATTTTCGATTTTAGATCTCCCCAACATGACGTCTAGTCTGTATCGCAACGCGTATTTTTCTGGGCGCAGTGCTCAGATTATTGCAAAGTGTGATTTCCCAGTAAGGTTATTTTTAAATCTGGCAAGTTGATTGGGTTCAAGAGATGTAAATCTATAATTCTTTAAATGACAATATAATATTTTACCAATGTTTTCTAATTTTAATTATTTAATTTGTGGTGTTGACTTGACTGCCGGTTATTGGAGGGAAACGATTTCCTCAACATCAATGCCATAGTAAAACGCTGTTTTTGGATATAAATATGAACTTGATAGAACTAAAAATGCATGCATTGTCTAACATAATGTCCTAGGAGTGTCATCTGATGGAGATTGTAAAAGGTTAGTGCATCATTTTAGCTGGTTTTATGGTTTTGGTGACCCTGTCTTTGAATTGACAAAACATTACACACAACTCTTGTAAATGTACTGTCCTAACATACTCTAAATTTATGCTTTCGCCGTAAAACCACGCAGTCGCAGTCGCACCACGCTTCGCTCCACAGGTAATACTCCACTTCGCTACATTACAACGGCTTGATTTGTTTGATCTGAGCAATTCTTCTTAGCTAGCTACATAGCCGTCTTTGTATCAAAGATAATTGTGTAGTTTAGAGTAACTGAGTAATTATCGAGGCTAGCTATCTTCGTCCTCCTAACGTAGTCAACACTGCTAGCTGCTAGCTAGCTAGTCATCACTGTTAGCTAGCCAACTTCTACCGACTAACAGCACCGCAGAAACTATTACATTACAACGCAACGACTTGATTAGTGTGGTGTTAGTGTTAGTTAGCCTGCTACATAGTTGTCTGTGCTGTCTCTGTATCTAAGATAATTGTGTAGTTTGAGTTTGAGTATTATCGAGGTGTGCTAGCCAGCCGCGACGCGGCGCCAGACTTACTCAACACACCTAGTCATCATTAACCCACTGCCAGATAGCCATCCGTTACCGACTAGCAGCGCTGTAGTTACTAATACTTCACAACGGAACGATTTGACTAGTGCAGTGTTACCTAGCGAGCTACCTAGTTGTCTTTGTCATAGCTTGATAATTGTTAATTGATAATTGTTAGCTAGCCAGCCATCGAGGTTAGCTAGCCAGCTATTTCCGTCCCCCGCGACGCCATTTTTCCTAACCTAGCCAACTATTACCGACGAGCAGCATTGTTGAAACTAAATACACTACAAGGAACGTCTTGATTAGTGTTATGTTAGCTAGCTAGCTACAAAGTTGCTTTGTATCATGACAAGGTGTAGTACTGAAACTACCGAGGTTACCTAGCCAGCTACACGTTCAAAGTCAACAACGCAGCCACTGCTAGCTAGCCTACTCCACCAGCCAGCAGTACTGTATCATTTTAGTCAATAACATTTTTGCAACGTAAGCTTAACTTCCTGAACATTCGAGACGTGTAGTCCACTTGTCACTCCAATCTCATTTGCATTAGCGTAGCCTCTTCTGTAGCTTGTCTACTATGTGTCTGCCTATCCCTGTTCTCTCTCCTCTGCACAGGCCATACAAACGCGCCACACCGCGTGGCCGCTGCCGCTCTAACCTGGTGGTCCCAGCGCGCACGACCCACGTGGAGTTCCAGGTCTCCGGCAGCCTCTGGAACTGCCGGTCTGCGGCCAACAAGGCTGAGTTCATCTCAGCCTATGCTACCCTCCAGTCCCTAGACTTCCTGGCGCTGACGGAAACATGGATCACCACAGATAACACTGCTACTCCTACTGCTCTCTCCTCGTCTGACTACGTGTTCTCGCATACCCCTAGAGCATCGAGCCAGCGGGGTGGTGGCACTGGAATCCTCATCTCTCCCAAGTGGACATTCTCTCTTTCTCCCCTGACCCATCTGTCTATCTCCTCATTTGAATTCCATGCTGTCACAGTTACCAGCCCTTTCAAGCTTAACATCCTTATCATTTATCGCCCTCCAGGTTCCCTTGGAGAGTTCATCAATGAGCTTGACGCCTTGATAAGTTCCTTTCCTGAGGATGGCTCACCTCTCACAGTTCTGGGTGACTTTAACCTCCCCACGTCTACCTTCGACTCATTCCTCTCTGCCTCCTTCTTTCCACTCCTCTCCTCTTTCGACCTCACCCTCTCACCTTCCCCCCCTACTCACAAGGCAGGCAATACGCTTGACCTCATCTTTACTAGATGCTGTTCTTCCACTAATCTCATTGCAACTCCCCTCCAAGTCTCCGACCACTACCTTGTATCCTTTTCCCTCTCGCTCTCATCCAACACTTCTCACTCTCCCCCTACTCGGATGGTATTGCGCCGTCCCAATCTTCGCTCTCTCTCTCCCGCTACTCTCTCCTCCTCCATCCTATCATCTCTTCCCTCTGCTCAAACCTTCTCCAACCTATTTCCTGATTCTGCCTCCTCAACCCTCCTCTCCTCCCTCTCTGCATCCTTTGATTTCCTCTGTCCCCTATCCTCCAGGCCGGCTCGGTCCTCCCCTCCTGCTCCGTGGCTCGACGACTCACTGCGAGCTCACAGAACAGGGCTCCGGGCAGCCGAGCGGAAATGGAGGAAAACTCGCCTCCCTGCGGACCTGGCATCCTTTCACTCCCTCCTCTCTACATTTTCCTCTTCTGTCTCTGCTGCTAAAGCCACTTTCTACCACTCTAAACTCCAAGCATCTGCCTCTAACCCTAGGAAGCTCTTTGCTACCTTCTCCTCCCTCCTTAATCCTCCTCCCCCTCCCCCCCCCCTCCTCCCTCTCTGCGGATGACTTCGTTAACCATTTTGAAAAGAAGGTTGACGACATCCGATCCTCGTTTGCTAAGTCAAACGACACTGCTGGTCCTGCTCACACTGCCCTACCCTGTGCTTTGACCTCTTTCTCCCCTCTCTCTCCAGATGAACTCTCGCATCTTGTGACGGCCGGCCGCCCAACAACCTGCCCACTTGACCCTATCCCCTCCTCTCTTCTCCAGACCATTTCCGGAGACCTTCTCCCCTACCTCACCTCGCTCATCAACGCATCCTTGACCGCTGGCTACGTCCCTTCCGTCTTCAAGAGAGCGAGAGTTGCACCCCTTCTGAAAAAACCTACACTCGATCCCTCCGATGTCAACAACTACAGGCCAGTATCCCTTCTTTCCTTTCTCTCCAAAACTCTTGAACGCGCCGTGCTTGGCCAGCTCTCTTGCTATCTCTCTCAGAATGACCTTCTTGATCCTAATCAGTCAGGTTTCAAGACTGGGCATTCAACTGAGACTGCTCTTCTCTGTGTCACGGAGGCTCTCCGCACTGCTAAAGCTAACTCTCTCTCCTCTGCTCTCATCCTTCTAGACCTATCTGCTGCCTTTGATACCGTGAACCATCGGATCCTCCTCTCCACCCTCTCCGAGCTGGGCATCTCCGGCACCGCGCACGCTTGGATTGCGTCCTACCTGACAGGTCGCTCCTACCAGGTGGCGTGGCGAGAATCTGTCTCCGCACCACGTGCTCTCACCACTGGTGTCCCCCAGGGCTCTGTTCTTGGCCCACTCCTATTCTCGCTATACACCAAGTCACTTGGCTCTGTCATATCCTCACATGGTCTCTCATATCATTGCTATGCAGATGACACACAATTAATCTTCTCCTTTCCCCCTTCTGACAACCAGGTGGCGAATCGCATCTCTGCATGTCTGGCAGACATATCAGTGTGGATGACGGATCACCACCTCAAGCTGAACCTCGGCAAGACGGAGCTGCTCTTCCTCCCGGGGAAGGACTGCCCGTTCCATGATCTCGCCATCACGGTTGACAACTCCCTTGTGTCCTCCTCCCAGAGTGCTAAGAGCCTTGGCGTGACCCTGGACAACACCCTGTCGTTCTCCACCAACATCAAGGCGGTGACCCGATCCTGTAGGTTCATGCTCTACAACATTCGCAGAGTACGACCCTGCCTCACACAGGAAGCGGCGCAGGTCCTAATCCAGGCACTTGTCATCTCCCGTCTGGATTACTGCAACTCGCTGTTGGCTGGGCTCCCTGCCTGTGCCATTAAACCCCTACAACTCATCCAGAACGCCGCAGCCCGTCTGGTGTTCAACCTTCCCAAGTTCTCTCACGTCACCCCGCTCCTCCGCTCTCTCCACTGGCTTCCAGTCGAAGCTCGCATCCGCTACAAGACCATGGTGCTTGCCTACGGAGCTGTGAGGGGAACGGCACCTCCGTACCTTCAGGCTCTGATCAGGCCCTACACCCAAACAAGGGCACTCCGTTCATCCACCTCTGGCCTGCTCGCCTCCCTACCTCTGAGGAAGCACAGTTCCCGCTCAGCCCAGTCAAAACTGTTCGCTGCTCTGGCACCCCAATGGTGGAACAAGCTCCCTCACGACGCCAGGACAGCGGAGTCAATCACCACCTTCCGGAGACACCTGAAACCCCACCTCTTCAAGGAATACCTGGGATAGGATAAAGTAATCCTTCTAACCCCCCCCCTTAAAAGATTTAGATGCACTATTGTAAAGTGGTTGTTCCACTGGATATTATAGGTGAATGCACCAATTTGTAAGTCGCTCTGGATAAGAGCGTCTGCTAAATGACTAAAATGTAAAATGTAAAACCTTTTTGAAATCGTAAAACGTGGTTAGATTAAGGAGATGTTTATCTTTCAAAGGGTGTAAGATAGTTGCATGTTTGAAAAATTAGAATTTTGACATTTATTTGGTTTCAAATTTGCCGCTCTTGAAATGCACCTGCTGTTGATAGGGTGCACCACGGGTGGCACGCTAGCGTCCCACATAGCCCCAAGAAGTTAAACAGCGGTTGACATGCTTCGAAGTACGGTAATGGAATATTTAGAATTTTTTGGTCACGAAATGCGCCATGCTCGTAACCCTGATTTACCATTTCGGATAGTGACCTGAACGCACGAACAAAACGCCGCTGTTTGGATATAACGATGGATTATTTGGGACCAAACCAACATTTGTTATTGAAGTAGAAGTCCTGGGAGTGCATTCTGACGAAGAACAGCAAAGGTAATAACATTTTTGTTATAGTAAATCTGATTTTGGTGAAGGCTAAACTTGCTGGGTGTCTAAATAGCTAGCCCGTGATGGCTGGGCTATGTACTTAGAATATTGCAAAATGTGCTTTCACCAAAAAGCTATTTTAAAATCGGACATATCGAGTGCATAGAGGAGTTCTGTATCTATAATTCTTAAAATAATTGTCATGCTTTTTGTGAACGTTTATCGTGAGTAATTTAGTAAATTGTTAGTAAATTCCCCGGAAGTTTGCGGGGGGGGTATGCTAGTTCTGAACGTCACACGCTAATGTAAAAAGCTGGTTTATGATATAAATATGAACTTGATTGAACAAAACATGCATGTATTGTATAACATAATGTCCTAGGAGTGTCATCTGATGAAGATCATCAAAGGTTAGTGCTGCATTTAGCTGTGGTTTGGGTTTATGTGACATTATATGCTAGCTTGAAAAATGGGTGTCTGATTATTTCTGGCTGGGTACTCTGCTGACAAAATCTAATGTTTTACTTTCGTTGTAAAGCCTTTTTGAAATCGGACAGTGTGGTTAGATTAACGAGAGTCCTGTCTTTAAAATGGTGTGAAATAGTCAAATGTTTGAGAAATTGAAGTAATAGCATTTCTAAGGTATTTGAATATCGCGCTACGGGATTCCACTGGCTGTTGAGTAGGTGGGACGATTTCGTCCCACATACCCTAGAGAGGTTAATGATTTATTAATTGGCAAGATTAGCAAATTCAGGCATGACATGCAAGCAACAAATGCTGACACCACATTCAAGTATACCTGACCAAATTATGAAAGACAAGCATTGTAATTTTTAGTTCCATGAAGTGAGTGTGGAAGAGATGAAAAAATAATTGTTGTCTTTCAACAATGACAAGCCTCCAGGGTCTGACAATCTGGATGGAAAATTACTGGAGGATGATAGCAGACGATATTGCCCCTCCTATTTGACATTTCTTCAATTTAAGCCAAAAGTTATTCCCCTACCTAAGGATAGTAAATGCCTCATTACTGGCTCAAACAGCCGACCAAGGAGAGCTGTGTTTTCTTTGTTTAGCTAGGCCAGGGTGTGATAGGAGAGTGGGCATTCTATGTTTTTGTTTCTATGTTTTGGCCGGGTATGGTTTCCAATCAGAGGCAGCTGTCTATCGTTGTCTCTGATTGGAAGCCATACTTAGGCAGCCTGTTTTTCCTTGTGTTTTCGTGGGATCTTGTATTTGTGCAGCTGTGTTTATGCAGCCCCAGTTTGTTTCAGTTTCACCTGTTTTCTTGTTTGGTTCGGGTTCACTAAATAAATATGTGGAACTACCGGCACGCTGCGCCGTGGATAATTTATGACAGGGAATTCGAAGACAGCACTCGTGACACCCTTTATAAACTTTTGGAATAAATGGTGTTTGACCAGATACAATGTTATTTTACAGTAAACAAATTGACAACAGACTTTCAGCACGCTTATAGGGGAGGACATTCAACAAGCACAGCACTTACAGAAATGACTGATGATTGGTTGAGATAAATTGATGATACAAATATTGAGGGGGCTGTTTTGTTAGACTTAAGTGATACTTTTGACATTATCAATTAGTCTGTAACTGGAAAAATGTGTTATGGCTTTACACCCCCTTCTATATTGTGGATAAAGAGTTACCTGTCTAACAGAACACAGAGGGTGTTCTTTATAGGAAGCCTCTTCAACAAAATCCAGGTAGAATCAGGAATTCCCCATGGCAGCTGTCTTGGCCCCTTTTTAAAATCTTTACAAATGACATGCCACTGGCTTTGAGTAAAGCCATTGTGTCTATGTACGCAGATGACTAGACACTTTACACATCAGCTACCACAGTGACTGAAATGACTGCAACACTTAACAAAGAGCTGCAGTTAGTTTCAGAGTGGGTGGTAAGGAATATGTTCGTTCTAAATATTTCAAAAACTAAAGGCATTGTATTTGGGACAAATCCAAACCCTAAACCTCAACTAAATATTGTAATGAATGATGTGGTAATTGAGCAAGTTGAGAAGTCTAAACAACTTGGAGTTACCCTGGATTGTACCTGTCATGGTCAAAACATATTGATACAACAGTAGCTAGGATGGGGAGAAGTCTGTTCATAAAAGCGCTGCTCTGCATTCTAAACAGCGCTATCAACAAGGCAGGTCCTACATGCCCTAGTTTTGTCGCACCTGGACTACTGTTCAGTCATGTGGTCAGAGGGACTTAGGAAAATAGCAATTGGCTCAGAACAGGGCAGCACGGCTGGCTCTTGGATGTACACAGAGAGCTAATTTAATCACTTGCATGTCTATCTCTCCTGGCTCAAACTGGAGGAGAGATTGACTTCATCACTGCTTGTATTTGTGAGAGGTATTGACATGTTGAATGCAACGAGCTGTCTGTTTGAACTACTGGCACATAGCTCGGACACCCATGCATATCCCAATAGACGTGCCCCCCTAGACGCCCCATCACAGTCCCCAAGTCCAGAACAGCAGCAGCTATTTGGCATCCATAATAAATACAATACAAATAAGATATCCTGTTGCCTAGTCACGTTATCCTTACCTATATGTACAAATCTACCTAAAGTTTTACCTGGTACTCCCTGTACATAGACATGTTATTACCTGGAGGAATGTTATTATCTGGCACTTCCTGTAAATAGCCATGTTATTACATGGTACTTCCTGTACATACCCATGTTATTACATGGTACTTCCTGTATATAGCTATAGTTTTACCTGGTACTCCCTGTACATAGCCATGTTATTACCTGGAGGAATGTTATTATCTGGCACTTCCTGTAAATAGCCATGTTATTACCTGGTACTCCCTTTATATAGCCATGTTATTACCTTGTACTTCCTGCATATAGTCATTTTATTACATTGTACTTCCTGCACACAGCCATGTTATTTTAACTTGGTATTGCTATTCACTGTGTATTTATTCCTCTTGTCACTTTCTATTTACTTTAATTTTTTTTATCTTGAACTCTGCATTGTTGGAAAGGGACCCATAAGTAAGCATTTCACTGTTAGTCTACACCTTTAGTTTACAAAGCATGTGACAAATACATTTTAACTTGAACTCATGAAGGAGATGCTGAGCACAGCCAATCACTAACACTACAGGCAGAATCATTTTTTTATTTATTTTTTTACATTTTTTTGTCATTTAGCAGACGCTCTTATCCAGAGCGACTTACAGTAGTGAATGCATACATTTCATTTCATGGATTTTTTTTGTTATTATTATTTGTTTTGTACTGGCTTCCCGTGGGAATTGAACCCACAACCCTGGCGTTGCACACACCATGCTGGCGTTGCAAACACCATGCTCTACCAATTGAGCCACAGGGAATCACCTGTTGAACATCAGCCAGTCACTAACACTACAGGCAGAATCACCTGATGAACATCAGCCAATCACTAACACTACAGGCAGAATCACCTGATGAACATCAGCCAATCACTAACACTACGGGCAGAATCACCTGTTGTACATGGAGCAGTGATAGCTCCCTGCATGACAAGAGACCATTGGTTAGCCAGCTAGTCAGTTAGCCAGTCAGTTAGTCAGTCAGTCAGCTAGTCAGTTAGACTGTCAGTTAGACAGTCAGCCAGCTTGACAGTCAGTCAGTCAGTTAGACAGTCAGTTAGTCAGTCAGACAGTTAGTCAGTCAGACAGTTAGTCAGTTAGACAGTCAGACAGTCAGTCAGTTAGACAGTCAGTTAGTCAGTCGGACAGTTAGTCAGTTAGACAGTCAGTTAGTCAGTCGGACAGTTAGTCAGTTAGACAGTCAGACAGTTAGTCAGTTAGACAGTTAGTCAGTCAGTTAGTCAGTCAGTTAGACAGTTAGTCAGTTAGTCAGCCAGTTTGACAGTCAGTCAGTTAGACAGTTAGTCAGTTCGACAGTCAGACAGTCAGTCAGTCAGTCAGTTAGACAGTCAGACAGTTAGTTAGTCAGTTAGTCAGTCAGTTAGTCAGCCAGCTTGACAGTCAGTCAGTCAGTTAGTCAGTCAGTTAGTCAGTCAGTTAGTCAGTTAGTCAGTTCGACAGTCAGACAGTTAGTCAGTCAGTCAGTTAGACAGTCAGACAGTTAGTCAGTTAGTCAGTTAGACAGTCAGACAGTCAGACAGTTAGTCAGTTAGTCAGTTTGACAGTCAGTCAGACAGTCAGTTAGTCAGTTAGACAGTCAGACAGTTAGTCAGTTAGTCAGTCGGACAGTTAGTCAGTCAGACAGTCAGTCAGTTAGTCAGTCGGACAGTTAGTCAGTTAGTCAGTCGGACAGTTAGTCAGTTAGTTAGTCGGACAGTAAGTCAGTTAGACAGTTAGTCAGTTAGTCAGTTCGACAGTCATACAGTTAGTCAGTTAGTCAGTCGGACAGTTAGTCAGTTAGTCAGTCGGACAGTTAGTCAGTTAGACAGTCAGTCAGTTAGTCAGTTAGACAGTCAGACAGTTAGTCAGTTAGTCAGTCGGACAGTTAGTCAGTCAGACAGTCAGTCAGTTAGTCAGTCGGACAGTTAGTCAGTTAGTCAGTCGGACAGTTAGTCAGTTAGTTAGTCGGACAGTAAGTCAGTTAGACAGTTAGTTAGTTAGTCAGTTCGACAGTCATACAGTTAGTCAGTTAGTCAGTCGGACAGTTAGTCAGTTAGTCAGTCGGACAGTTAGTCAGTTAGACAGTCAGTCAGTTAGTCAGTTCGACAGTCATACAGTTAGACAGTTAGTCAGTCAGTTAGTCAGCCAGCTTGACAGTCAGTCAGTCAGTTAGTCAGTCAGTTAGTCAGTCGGACAGTTAGTCAGTTAGACAGTTAGTCAGTTAGTCCGTTCGACAGTCATACAGTTAGACAGTTAGTCAGTCAGTCAGTTAGTCAGTTCGACAGTCATACAGTTAGACAGTTAGTCAGTCAATTAGTCAGTCGGACATTTAGTCAGTTAGACAGTCAGTCAGTTAGTCAGTCATACAGTTAGTCAGTTAGACAGTCAGTCAGTTAGTCAGTTAGACAGTCATACAGTTAGTCAGTTAGACAGTCAGACAGTTAGTCAGTTCGACAGTCATACAGTTAGACAGTTAGTCAGTCAGTCAGTTAGACAGTCAGACAGTTAGTCAGTTAGTCAGTCGGACAGTTAGTCAGTTAGACAGTCAGACAGTTAGTCAGTTAGTCAGTTCGACAGTCATACAGTCAGTCAGACAGTCAGTCAGTTAGACAGTCAGACAGTCAGTCAGTTAGACAGTTAGTCAGTTAGACAGTCAGACAGTTAGTCAGTTAGTCAGTCAGACAGTTAGTCAGTTAGACAGTCAGACAGTCAGTCAGTTAGACAGTCAGACAGTCAGTCAGTTAGTCATTTCGACAGTCATACAGTTAGTCAGTCAGTTAGTCAGTCAGTTAGTCAGCCAGCTTGACAGTCAGTCAGTCAGTTAGTCAGTCGGACAATTAGTCAGTCAGACAGTTAGTCAGTTAGACAGTTAGTCAGTTAGTCAGTTCGACAGTCATACAGTTAGACAGTTAGTCAGTCAGTCAGTTAGACAGTCAGACAGTTAGTCAGTTAGTCAGTCAGACAGTTAGTCAGTTAGACAGTCAGACAGTTAGTCAGTTAGTCAGTCAGACAGTCAGTCAGTCAGTTAGTCAGTTAGACAGTCAGACAGTCAGTCAGTCAGTTAGACAGTCAGACAGTTAGTCAGTCAGTTAGACAGTCAGACAGTTAGTCAGTTAGACAGTCAGACAGTCAGACAGTCAGTCATTTAGACAGTCAGATAGTTAGTCTCCTCTTACCTTATTGGAGGCACTGGATGCAGAGCGTTTGATGGAAACTCGTTGAAATGAGCCGCTGGCCCACTTCCCTCCGGCTCCCTTCTCCATTGTCGTGTCAGTTCTCCATGTGTCTGGTGGCACCTCACAGATGGGCCCTTTCTGGTAGCACCTCACAGATGGGCCCTTTCTGGTAGCACCTCACAGATGGACCCTTTCTGGTGGCACCTCACAGATGGGCCCTTTCTGGTAGCACCTCACAGATGGACCCTTTCTGGTAGCACCTCACAGATGGGCCCTTTCTGGTAGCACCTCACAGATGGACCCTTTCTGGTGGCACCTCACAGATGGGCCCTTTCTGGTGGCACCTTACAGAAACATAATCTCTGGTTCTAATTCACAGCAACGTAGCTCGGTATCGTGTAGTGTCTCAGCACAGCATGCCTTGTCAATAGAGACGTCCTCTGTCTGCTGTTTAAAAGTCAGCAGTAGCAGTAGCAACAGCGAATATTCAGCAGATCTATGGCAGAGCAGAGTCACCGGGAGTCAGAGCAGAGAGAATTAAAGTGTCCAGAACAGAGCATCCTATCCCTCCTTTCCTCAGCCCTCTCTGCCGCTCCAGTAGCAACTGACAAGATACAGAGACACAGGATAGAAATCACTAGATGACATGTGGCTGGGATGCAGCTTTGGACCTCTCCTCTCCTCTGCAGCATGGCGCTCTAATCGGGCTTAATGCCACAGCTGTTGGAGCTTCAGTCTAATGGATGGAGATTTAGCAAATGGTTATTGAAGGTAAATCTACTTTGGCACAATGCTGCACACCAGACACCCCCCCCCCTTTACACCACTGCCCCAAAAAAGGCTTATAAAGAGAGAGGGCATGGAAGCTAGGGAGCTAAGAGACTAGGGTTAGCAGTGTCAGAAAGAGCTGGGACAGCCCTAAGTGTCCTGCCTGCTGAAATTCAGCATCACTACGTCAAGGGAAATATAGTATTCTTTCTAACAAAGATATCTAAATATATTTCAGGATGTTGTGTATCTCTTGACACAATACCTTCTGACACTATAATACCTTCTGACACTATTTACCCATTATACAATGTATTCTGACACTATTTACCTTCTGACACTCTGGGCGGCAGGTAGCCTAGTGGTTAGAGTTTTGGGATAGTAACTGAAAGGTTGCTAAATCGAATGCCTGAGCTGACAAGTTAAAAATATGTCGTTCTGCCCCTGAACAAGGCAGTTAACCCACTGTTCCTAGGCTGTCAATGTAAATATGAATTTTTCTTAACCGGCTTGCCGAGAAAAATAAAAAACAATATCTTCTGATACTATTCACTCATTGTAAATGCTTTGACACTATTTACCCATTCTACAATACCTTCAGACACTATTTACCCATTCTACAATACCTTCAGACACTATTTACCCATTCTACAATACCTTCTGACACTATTTACCCATTCTACAATACCTTCAGACACTATTTACCCATTCTACAATACCTTCTGACACTATTTACCCATTCTACAATACCTTCTGACACTATTTACCCATTCTAAATACCTTCAGACACTATTTACCCATTCTAAATACCTTCAGACACTATTTACCCATTCTACAATACCTTCTGACACTATTTACCCATTCTACAATACCTTCAGACACTATTTACCCATTCTACAATACCTTTTGACACTATTTACCCATTCTACAATACCTTCAGACACTATTTACCCATTCTACAATACCTTCAGACACTATTTACCCATTCTACAATACCTTCAGACACTATTTACCCATTCTACAATACCTTCTGACACTATTTACCCATTCTACAATACCTTCAGACACTATTTACCCATTCTAAATACCTTCAGACACTATTTACCCATTCTACAATACCTTCAGACACTATTTACCCATTCTACAATACCTTCTGACACTATTTACCCATTCTACAATACCTTCAGACACTATTTAACCATTCTACAATACCTTCAGACACTATTTACCCATTCTACAATACCTTCTGACACTATTTACCCATTCTACAATACCTTCAGACACTATTTACCCATTCTACAATACCTTCAGACACTATTTACCCATTCTAAATACCTTCAGACACTATTTACCCATTCTACAATACCTTCTGACACTATTTACCCATTCTACAATACCTTCTGACGCAATTTACCCTCTGACATTGTTTACACATTCTACAATATCTCCAGACACAATTTACCTTGTGAATCTATTTACATGTTCTACAATATCTTCGGACACCATTCTGACACCACCTCCATCAGGCAGTTTGGAAAGCAAAGGCTAGCTTTTTCAAACAGAAATTTGCATCCTGCAGCACAAACTCTGTAAAGTCCATGGAGAAGAAGAGCACCTCCTCCCCACTGACCACTGCACTGAAACACTGTCACCGATAAATCCACAATAATTGAGAATTTCAATAAGCATTTTTCTACGGCTGGCCATGCTTTCCACCTGGCTACCCCTATCCTGCTCAACAGCCCTGCACCCCCCACAACAACTTGCCCAAGCCTACCCTTTGACACTATTTTTCCATTCTACAATACCTTCGGACACTATTTACCCATTCTACAATACCTTCGGACACTATTTACCCATTCTACAATACCTTCAGACACTATTTACCCATTCTACAATACCTTCGGACACTATTTACCCATTCTACAACACCTTCTGACACTATTTACCTTCAGACACTATTTACCTTCAGACACTATTTACCCATTCTACAATACCTTCAGACACTATTTACCCATTCTACAATACCTTCGGACACTATTTACCCATTCTACAATACCTTCAGACACTATTTACCCATTCTACAATACCTTCTGACACTATTTACCCATTCTACAATACCTTCGGACACTATTTACCCATTCTACAATACCTTCAGACACTATTTACCCATTCTACAATACCTTCTGACACTATTTACCCATTCTACAATACCTTCGGACACTATTTACCCATTCTACAATACCTTCAGACACTATTTACCCATTCTACAATACCTTCGGACACTATTTACCCATTCTACAATACCTTCGGACACTATTTACCCATTCTACAATACCTTCAGACACTATTTACCCATTCTACAATACCTTCAGACACTATTTACCCATTCTACAATACCTTCAGACACTATTTACCCATTCTACAATACCTTCAGACACTATTTACCCATTCTAAATACCTTCAGACACTATTTACCCATTCTACAATACCTTCTGACACTATTTACCCATTCTACAATACCTTCTGACGCAATTTACCCATTCTACAATACCTTCTGACACTATTTACCCATTCTACAATACCTTCTGACACTATTTACCCATTCTACAATACCTTCTGACGCAATTTACCCATTCTACAATACCTTCTGACACTATTTACCCATTCTACAATACCTTCTGACACTATTTACCCATTCTACAATACCTTCAGACACTATTTACCCATTCTACAATACCTTCAGACACTATTTACCCATTCTACAATACCTTCAGACACTATTTACCCATTCTACAATACCTTCTGACACTATTTACCCATTCTACAATACCTTCGGACACTATTTACCCATTCTACAATACCTTCGGACACTATTTACCCATTCTACAATACCTTCAGACACTATTTACCCATTCTACAATACCTTCTGACACTATTTACCCATTCTACAATACCTTCGGACACTATTTACCCATTCTACAATACCTTCAGACACTATTTACCCATTCTACAATACCTTCTGACACTATTTACCCATTCTACAATACCTTCGGACACTATTTACCCATTCTACAATACCTTCAGACACTATTTACCCATTCTACAATACCTTCGGACACTATTTACCCATTCTACAATACCTTCGGACACTATTTACCCATTCTACAATACCTTCAGACACTATTTACCCATTCTACAATACCTTCAGACACTATTTACCCATTCTACAATACCTTCAGACACTATTTACCCATTCTACAATACCTTCAGACACTATTTACCCATTCTAAATACCTTCAGACACTATTTACCCATTCTACAATACCTTCTGACACTATTTACCCATTCTACAATACCTTCTGACGCAATTTACCCATTCTACAATACCTTCTGACACTATTTACCCATTCTACAATACCTTCTGACACTATTTACCCATTCTACAATACCTTCTGACGCAATTTACCCATTCTACAATACCTTCTGACACTATTTACCCATTCTACAATACCTTCAGACACTATTTACCCATTCTACAATACCTTCAGACACTATTTACCCATTCTACAATACCTTCAGACACTATTTACCCATTCTACAATACCTTCAGACACTATTTACCCATTCTAAATACCTTCAGACACTATTTACCCATTCTACAATACCTTCTGACACTATTTACCCATTCTACAATACCTTCTGACGCAATTTACCCATTCTACAATACCTTCAGACACTATTTACCTTCAGACACTATTTACCCATTCTACAATACCTTCGGACACTATTTACCCATTCTACAATACCTTCAGACACTATTTACCTTCAGACACTATTTACCCATTCTACAATACCTTCTGACACTATTTACCCATTCTACAATACCTTCTGACACTATTTACCCATTCTACAATACCTTCTGACACTATTTACCCATTCTACAATACCTTCTGACACTATTTACCCATTCTACAATACCTTCAGACACTATTTACCCATTCTACAATACCTTCAGACACTATTTACCCATTCTACAATACCTTCTGACACTATTTACCCATTCTACAATACCTTCTGACACTATTTACCCATTCTACAATACCTTCTGACACTATTTACCCATTCTACAATACCTTCTGACACTTTATACCTTCAGACACTATTTACCCATTCTACAATACCTTCAGACACTATTTACCCATTCTACAATACCTTCAGACACTATTTACCCATTCTACAATACCTTCTGACACTATTTACCCATTCTACAATACCTTCTGACACTATTTACCCATTCTACAATACCTTCTGACACTATTTACCCATTCTACAATACCTTCTGACACTATTTACCCATTCTACAATACCTTCAGACACTATTTACCCATTCTACAATACCTTCAGACACTATTTACCCATTCTACAATACCTTCAGACACTATTTACCCATTCTACAACACCTTCAGACACAATTTACCCATTCTACAATACCTTCTCACACTATATATCAATTCTACTATACCTTCTGACAAAATTTAACTTCTGACACTATTCACTTTCTTACACAACTTATCCGTATTACAATAACTTCTGAAACTATTTGTCATTTCTACAGTACAATACCCTCTGACACTATTCATCTTCTGACACTATTTACCTGTTCTACAATATATTTTGACCCTGTTTATCCATTCAACAATATCTTCTGACCCTTTTACCATATTCTATAATATCTTCTGACACTATTTACCCATTCTACAATATATTTTGACACTATTTATCCATTCAACAATATATTCTGATAGCATTAGCCTCTCTAGGCTAGGCGGGACGAATTCGTCCCACCTACGTAACAGCCACTGCTATCCTGTGGCGCGATTTTCAAAACCTTAAAAATCCTATTACTTCAATTTCTCAAACATATGACTATTTTACAGCCATTTAAAGACAAGACTCTCGTTAATCTAACCACACTGTCCGATTTCAAAAAGGCTTTACAACGAAAGCAAAACATTAGATTATGTCAGCAGAGTACCAAGCCAGAAATAATCAGACACCCATTTTTCAAGCCAGCATATAATGTCACCAAAACCCAGAAGACAGCTAAATGCAGCACTCACCTTTGATGATCTTCATCAGATGACAACCCTAGGACATTATGTTATACAATACATGCATGTTTTGTTCAATCAAGTTCATATTTATATCAAAAACCAGCTTTTTACATTAGCATGTGACGTTCAGAACTAGCATACCCCCCGCAAACTTCCGGGGAATTCGCTAACATTTTACTAAATTACTCACGATAAACGTTCACAAAAAGCATAACAATTATTTTAAGAATTATAGATACAGACCTCCTCTATGCACTCGATATGTCCGATTTTAAAATAGCTTTTTGGTGAAAGCACATTTTGCAATATTCTAAGTACATAGCCCAGGCATCACGGGCTTGCTATTTAGACACCCGGCAAGTTTAGCACTCACCATAATCATATTTACTATTATAAAAGTTTCATTACCTTTTTGTTGTCTTCGTCAGAATACACACCCAGGACTGATACTTCAATAACAAATGTTGGTTTGGTCCAAAATAATCCATCGTTATATCCGAATAGCGGCGTTTTGTTCGTGCGTTCCAGACACTATCCGAAATAGTAAAGAAGTGTCACGCGCATGGCGCAATTCGTGACAATAAAATTCTAAGTATTCCATTACCGTACTTCGAAGCATGTCAACCGCTGTTTAAAATCAATTTTTACGACATTTTTCTCGTAGAAAAGCGATAATATTCCGACAGGGAATCTCCTTTTCGGCAAACAGAGGAAAAAATCCCAAAGGCGGGGGCGGTCGGGGTCACGCGCATAAGCCAGTGTCCCTTGATCGGCCACTTGAGAAAGGCGATAATGTGTTTCAGCCTGGGGCTGGAATGACGACATTCTGTTTTTTCCCGGGCTCTGAGCGCCTATGGACGACGTGGGAAGTGTCACGTTAGAGCAGAGATCCTTAGTAAATGATAGAGATGGAAAAGAAGTTCAAGAAATGGTCAGACAGGCCACTTCCTGTAAAGGAATCTCTCAGGTTTTGACCTGCCATTTGAGTTCTGTTATACTCACAGACACCATTCAAACAGTTTTAGAAAATTTAGGGTGTTTTCTATCCATATGTAATAAGTATATGCATATTCTAGTTACTGGGTAGGAGTGGTAACCAGATTAAATCGGGTATGTTTTTTATCCAGCCGTGTCAATACTGCCCCCTAGCCCTAACAGGTTAACTCATTCTACAATACCTCCTGACACTATTTACCAGAGGTGTGGACTCGCGTCACATGACTTGGACTCGATTCAGACTCGAGTCACAAATATGATGACTTTGACTTTAACACCAATGACTCGTGACTTGACTTGGACTTGAGCCTTATGACTCGACCTGACTTGATACCCTCCCCAAGCCCAAATATTAAAAATTATGCTTTTAAAAAAAGTGTAAAGCGCATCAATTCTTCATTTAACGGATTACAGTTTGATTCGGACAGCAGCCAATCAAATTGTGCGTGGCAGTGCAGAGGAACGTCGGCAGGTGAATTCCGATGGAGCCCTTGGAATGATGATACCCAAAATGATTATATAATTTATAAAGACGACGCTGTATCAACAAAAAACGGATTGCAACTTGCAAAACATGCGGGAAGAAAATTACAGATGGAGGCGCAACAATTTCCAACTTTGTTCGACATTTGAAACTGCACAAAGAACGGTAAGTCTTTGTGTCGGCTAATATAGCCGACAGCTATCTATCACATGAGGCCGTGTGTTTATGAGTGTGTGTAACTTGTTTCATCGGTTTATTTTTGCTGGCTTGTGATGTCTGGAGCCTGTATTGTTATGTGCGCTCCTCAATGCTTGCCTAGATTAGACTTGCAGATTGACTCGCCTCCACGCTGTTTGGAGCTGGAAAAGATCAAATGAGCACATTTGTGGCAGAGTGCCTCCTAGAATGGTTGTGTACTCTTCCTAACCTGCTGATTATGACGAGTGCTTGAACCTCTGATTGTGTTTATGCTTCACACAAATCCCTCCATCCCCCTCTCTGCTGTCCTCCACAGTTTTGAGCTTTCTCCGCTGATAATGAAGAACGGCGGCTTACTTCATCTGAGGCACCGCATTCAGATACAGTTTTCCAGATAAAAATGCAATATATAGATCTCTACTCGATTCTCTATTCTACACGGCAAAGGCTGTTGTAGGTAATGTATTTCTATGCAACCACCCCACACGACCCGACCCAGCCTACCACGCCTCTCCCACTGTCACACAGAGAGAGAGAGAGAGAGGGAGGGGGTCTTTCTAATGGTTACCCATGTATTTCCATGGAAATATAACGTTTATTTGGAAAGTAATAAATATATAGATATTTTTTAAAGCATTCATGATTTGCGTTAATGTAATGTACTAACTATTACTCTTGTTAAAAATATGAAATTGTATTACATTTGGTGAAGAGCACATTATGACTTGTTTAGGACTCAAAACTCAAAGTTTAGGACTTGAGACTTGACTTGATACTTGATGGTCTTGACTTGAGACTTGACTCGGACTTGCCTGCCTTGACTTGGGACTTGAGTGCTAAGACTTGAGACTTACTTGTGACTTGTAAAACAATGACTTGGTCCCACCTCTGCAATATACCCTTTGACACTATTTACCAATTCTACAATATATTCTGATACTATTTACCAATTCTACAATATCTTCTGACACTGTTTATCCATTCTACAATACCTTCTGACACTTGTTACCCATTCTACAATATATTCTGATACTATTTACTCATTCTACATCATATTCTGACACTGTTTATCAGAGGTGTGGACTCGAGTCACAAATATGATGACTTGCAACTCGATTTCAACACCAATGACTCGTGACTTGACTTGGACTTGAGCCTTATGACTTTACCTGACTTGATACCCTCCCCAAGCCCAAATATTAAAAATTATGCTATTAAAAAAAGTGTGCAACGGATTGCAACTTGCAAAACATGCGGGAAGAAAATTACAGACGGAGATGCAACAATTTCCAACTTTGTTCGACATTTGAAGCTGCACAAAGAACGGTAAGTCGTGGCTAATATAGCCGACGGCTATATTTTTTTTACTTTGCTAGTGTATCATGTTGGCTAGAGTAAAGTTAAATCAATGAGCCTTCACACAGTCAGTACATGCGGGAACGTGATCATTGCACCCAAGATTGAGCTACAACTGGCTAGGCAGTTGGTAGCCTAAATCCTGCCTGACGTTGCTAAAACAAGGTTGGGCGATTGTGTACAAGCCTACATCGCCCGATTGCGCCCCATAGCGATCCTCAATCACTATTGGGGGGGCGGGGTCTTTCTCATGGCTACCCATGTATTTCCATGGAAATATAAAGTTTATTTGGAAAGTAATAAATATATTTTTAAAAGCATTCATGATCTGCGTAAATGTAATATACTAAATATTACTCTTGTTAAATTATGAAATGGTATTACATTTTGTGAAGAGCAAGCATAGCACATTTATCTCCTGCACATCTATGACTCCAGTGTTTTATTGGTATATTGTAATTACTTTGCCACCATGGCCTATTTATTGCCTTTACCTCCCTTATCTTACCTCATTTGCACACCCTGTATATAGACCTTTGCTACTGTATTATTGACTGTATGTTTGTTTATTCCATGTGTAACTCTGTGTTGTTGTATGTGTCGAACTGCTTTGCTTTATCTTGGCCAGGTAGCAGTTGTAAATGAGAACTTGTTCTCAACTAGCCTACCTGGTTAAATAAAGGTGAAATAAAAAAGAGCACATTATGACTTGTTCAGGACTCGAAACTCAAAGTTAAAAACTTGAGACTTGACTTGATACTTGATGGCTAAGACTTGAGACTTACTTGTGACTTGTAAAACAATGACTTGGTCCAACCTTTGCTATTTATCCATTCTACAATGTATTCTGACACTATTTACCCATTCTACAATACCTTCTGACACTTTTTACCTTCAGACACTATTTACCCATTCTACAATACCTTCTGACACTATTTACCCATTCTACAATACCTTCTGACACTATTTACCCATTCTACAATACCTTCTGACACTATTTACCCATTCTACAATACCTTCTGACACTATTTACCCATTCTACAATACCTTCTGACACTATTTACCCATTCTACAATACCTTCTGACACTATTTACCCATTCTACAATACCTTCAGACACTATTTACCCATTCTACAATACCTTCTGACACTATTTACCCATTCTACAATACCTTCAGACACTATTTACCCATTCTACAATACCTTCTGACACTATTTACCCATTCTACAACACCTTCAGACACAATTTACCCATTCTACAATACCTTCTGACACTATTTACCCATTCTACAACACCTTCAGACACAATTTACCCATTCTACAATATCTTCTCACACTATATATCAATTCTACTATACCTTCTGACAAAATTTATCTTCTGACACTATTCACTTTCTTACACAACTTATCCGTATTACAATAACTTCTGAAACTATTTGTCATTTCTACAGTACAATACCCTCTGACACTATTCATCTTCTGACACTATTTACCTGTTCTACAATATATTTTGACCCTGTTTATCCATTCAACAATATCTTCTGACCCTTTTACCATATTCTATAATATCTTCTGACACTATTTACCCATTCTACAATATATTTTGACACTATTTATCCATTCAACAATATATTCTGATAGCATTAACTCATTCTACAATACCTCCTGACACTATTTACCAGAGGTGTGGACTCGCGTCACATGACTTGGACTCGATTCAGACTCGAGTCACAAATATGATGACTTTGACTTTAACACCAATGACTCGTGACTTGACTTGGACTTGAGCCTTATGACTCGACCTGACTTGATACCCTCCCCAAGCCCAAATATTAAAAATTATGCTTTTAAAAAAAGTGTAAAGCGCATTAATTCTTCATTTAACGGATTACAGTTTGATTCGGACAGCAGCCAATCAAATTGTGCGTGGCAGTGCAGAGGAACGTCGACGGGTGAATTCCGATGGAGCCCTTGGAATGATGATACCCAAAATTATTATATAATTTATAAAGACGACGCTGTATCAACAAAAAACTTGTAAAACAATGACTTGGTCCAACCTCTGCTATTTATCCATTCTACAATGTATTCTGACACTATTTACTTTCTAACACTATGGGCGGCACGTAGCCTAGTGGTTAGTGTGTTAACCTCTATGGGACCGGCGGGACGAATTCGTCCCACCTACGTAACATCCACTGCCAGCCTGTGGCGCGATTTTCAAAATCTTCAAAATCCTATTACTTCAATTTCTCAAACATATGACTATTTTACAGCCATTTAAAGATAAGACTCTCGTTAATCTAACCACACTGTCCGATTTCAAAAAGGCTTTACAACGAAAGCAAAACATTAGATTATGTCAGCAGAGTACCAAGCCAGAAATAATCAGACACCCATTTTTCAAGCCAGCATATAATGTCACCAAAACCCAGAAGACAGCTAAATGCAGCACTCACCTTTGATGATCTTCATCAGATGACAACCCTAGGACATTATGTTATACAATACATGCATGTTTTGTTCAATCAAGTTCATATTTATATCAAAAACCAGCTTTTTACATTAGCATGTGACGTTCAGAACTAGCATACCCCCCGCAAACTTACGGGGAATTCGCTAACATTTTACTAAATTACTCACGATAAACGTTCACAAAAAGCATAACAATTATTTTAAGAATTATAGATACAGACCTCCTCTATGCACTCGATATGTCCGATTTTAAAATAGCTTTTTGGTGAAAGCACATTTTGCAATATTCTAAGTACATAGCCCAGGCATCACGGGCTCGCTATTTAGACACCCGGCAAGTTTAGCACTCACCATAATCATATTTACTATTATAAAAATGTCATTACCTTTTGTTGTCTTCGTCAGAATGCACACCCAGGACGTCTACTTCAATAACAAATGTTGGTTTGGTCCAAAATAATCCATCGTTATATCCGAATAGCGGCGTTTTGTTCGTGCGTTCCAGACACTATCCGAAATAGTAAAGAAGTGTCGCGCGCTTGGCGCAATTCCTGACAATAAAATTCAAAGTATTCCATTGCCGTACGTCGAAGCATGTCAACCGCTGTTTAAAATCAATTTTTACGTAATTTTTCTCGTAGAAAAGCGATAAAATTCCGACAGGGAATCTCCTTTTCGGCAAACAGAGGAAAAAATCCCAAAGGCGGGGGCGGTCGGGGTCACGCGCATAAGCTAGTGTCTCTTGATGGGCCACTTGAGAAAGGCGATAATGTGTTTCAGCCTGGGGCTGGAATGACGACATTCTCTTTTTTCCCGGGCTATGAGAGCCTATGGACGACGTGGGAAGTGTCACGTTAGAGCAGAGATCCTTAGTAAATGATAGAGATGGCAAAGAAGTTCCAGAAATGGTCAGACAGGCCACTTCCTGTAAAGGAATCTCTCAGGTTTTGACCTGCCATTTGAGTTCTGTTATACTCACAGACACCATTCAAACAGTTTTAGAAAATTTAGGGTGTTTTCTATCCATATGTAATAAGTATATGCATATTCTAGTTACTGAGTAGGAGTGGTAACCAGATTAAATCGGGTATGTTTTTTATCCAGCCGTGTCAATGCTGCCCCCTAGCCCTAACAGGTTAAGCCGGTAACCGAAAGGTTGCTAGATTGAATCCCAGAGCTGACAAGGTAAAAATATGTCGTTCTTTCGCTGAAAACTATACCTTCTGACACTATTTACGTATTCTACAATATCACTCTTCAAAGGGGGTGACACTCTAGACCCAAACTGTTATAGACCTATATCCATCGTGCCCTGCCATTCGAAAGTCTTCTAATGCCAAGTTAATAAACAGATCACTGACATTTCGAATCCCACCGTACCTTCTCCGCTGTGCAATCCGGTTTCCGAGCTGGTCATGGGTGCACCTCAGCCACGCTCAAGGTACTAAACAATATCATAACCGCCGTAGATAAAAGACAGTACTGTGCAGCAGTCTTCATGGACCTGGCCAAGGCTTTCGACTCTGTCAATCACCATATTCTATTCGCAGACTCAATAGCCTTGGTTTCTCAAATGACTGACTCGCCTGGTTCACCAACTACTTTGCAGACAGAGTTCAGTGTGTCAAATTGGAGGGCCTGTTGTCTCTCAGGCCGACTCTTTTCTCTGTATATATCAACGATGTCACTCTTGCTGCTGTTGATTCCCTGATCCACCTCTACACAGACGACACCATTCTGTATACATCTGGCCCTTCTTTGGACACTGTGTTATCTAACCTCCAAACGAGCTTCAATTCCATACAACACTCCTTCCGTGGCCTCCAACTGCTCTTAAACGCTAGTAAAACCAAATGCATGCTTTTCAACCGTTCGCTGCCCGCACCCGCCCGCACGACTAGCATCACTACTCTGGACGGTTCTGACCTAGAATACGTGGACAACTACAAATACCTAGGTGTCTGGCTGTAAACTCTCCTTCCAGACTCATATCAAACATCTCTAATCCAAAATTAATCTAGAATCGGCTTTCTATTTCGCATCAAAGCCTCCTTCACTCATGCCGCCAAACTTACCCTAGTAAAACTGACTATCCTACCGATCCTCGACTTCGGCGATGTCATCTACAAAATAGCTTCCAATACTCTACTCAGCAAATTGGATGTAGTCTATCACAGTGCCATCTGTTTTGTTACCAAAGCACCTTATACCTCCTACCACTGCGACCTGTATGCTCTAGTCAGCTGGCCCTCGCTACATATTCGTCGCCATACCCACTGGCTCCAGGTCATCAATAAGTCACTGCTAGGTAAAGCTCCGACTTATCTCAGCTCACTGGTCACAATAGCAACACCCACCCGTAGCACGCGCTCCAGCAGGTATACCTCACTGGTCATCCCCAAAGCCAACACCTCATTTGGCCGCCTTTCCTTCCAGTTCTCTGTTGCCAATGACTGGAACAAATTGCAAAAATCACTGAAGCTGGAGACTTACATTTCCCTCACTAACTTTAAACATCAGCTATCTGAGCAGCTAACCGATCACTGCAGCTGTACATAGTCCATCTGTAAATATCCAACTACCTACCTCATCCCCATATTGTTTTTATTTACTTTGCTGCTCTTTTGCAAATGAGTATCACTACTTACACACCATCATCTGCTCATCATCATCTGCTCATCTATCACTCCAGTGTTAATCTGCTAAATTGTAATTATTTTTGCTACTATGGCCTATTTATTGCCTTACCTCCTCACGCCATTTGCACACACTGTATCTAGACTTTCTTTTTTTCTATTGTGTTATTGACTGTACGCTTTGTTTATTCCATGTGTAACTCTGTGTTGTTGTTTCTGTCGCACTGCTTTGCTTTATCTTGGACAGGTGGCAGTTGTAAATGAGAACTTGTTCTCAACTAGCCTACCTGGTTAAATAAAGGTGAAATAAAAATCTTCTGACAGTATTAATAATGGGGATGATTGGCAACACCTGGAGGGAGGGGTGGAGACAATCACAGGGACAGGTGAAACAGATCAGGGAGTGACAATTTACATATTCTGCAATACCTTCTGACACTATTTATGCATCCTGCAATACTTTCTGATAATTTTGACCCATTCTACAAAACCTTCTGATACTAGGAACACATTCTACAATACCTTCTGACACTATTTACCCATTCTACAATATCTTTTGACCCTATTTATCCATTCTACAGTATCTTCTGACCTTATTTACATATTCTATAATACCTTCTGACTTTATTACCCATTCTACAATATCTTCCGATACTATTTACATATTCTACAATACCTTCTGCCACTATTTACCTGTTCTACAATATATTTTGACACTTTTTATCCATTCTACAATACCTTCTGACACTATTTACACATTCTACAATACCTTCTGTCACTATTTACCCATTCTACAATATCTTCTGACACTATTTACACATTCTATGATATCATCAGGCACTATTTACCCATTCTACAAAATCTTCTGACCTTATTTTCATATTCTATTATAACTTCTGAGACTATTTACCCATTCTACAATACCTTCTGTCACTATTTACCCATTCTACAATACCTTCTGTCACTATTTACCCATTCTACAATATCTTCTGACACTATTTACACATTGTCATGACTTCCACCAAAGTCGGTTCCTCTCCTTGTTCGGTTGGCGCTCGGTGGTCGACGTCGCCGGTCTTCCAGCCATCGCTGATCCACTTTTCATTTTTCATTGGTTTTGTCTATGTTTCCCACACACCTGGTATTCATTTCCCAATTACTGGTCATGTATTTAACCCTCTGTTTCCCCCATGTCTATTGTGTGATTGTTTATTTGTTAGGTCGGTACGTTTCCGGCTGGTTTGTTCCAGGTGCTGTGTTCACCCGTGTTGTATGGCAACCATTATTGTTCGCACATTGGTTTTGTTACTTTGTGCTATTTTCTCTAGTAAAGTGCGTTGTTCACTCATCTCTGCTCTCCTGCACCTGACTTCATGCACCAGCTACACCCACCGCCTGACACACATTCTACAGTAACCTCTGACTCTATTTACCTTCTGACTCTATTTACCTTCTGATTCTAGTTATTAATTCTACAATACCATCTGATACCATTTACCCATACTACAATACATCCTGCCACTATTTTTCCATTCCACAATACCTTCTGATGCTATTTACCCATACTACAATATCTGCTGACACTTTTTACCTTCTTACACTATTTACCTTCTGACACTATTTATCCATTCTACAATATCTTATGGAACTATTTACTATGAGTAATCAAGGTAAGACCCAGATGCAGACACATCGAATTGACAATGTTTTAAATAATCCAACAGGGGCAGGCAAATACAGTTCAAGGCAGGCAGGGTTCAGTAAAGCAGAAGTGGGGCAACGGTACCAGACGGCAGGCAGGCTCAGGGTCAGGGAAACAGGAAACAAATGGCTGGGAAACGTAGGTTTGACTCTGTACACATGAAAGGTGGGATGTATATGAATGTATGGGGCAACAGATGACGAACAGCAGAGGGATTAATAATCTTGGAGATGGGAAATGGGCCGATAAACTGGGGGAAGAGTTTGCGGGATTTCATCAGAGGGGCAGATCCCCGGTGGATAGCCATAACTTCTGCCCGAGAGGATGCCGGGGTCCGATGGCAATCCGCTTGTCATCGATACCTGGAGGTGGTCTTGAGGAGGGCTGACCGGGCTTTCCTCCAGGTACGACCAGAGCGGCGGACAAACATCTGAGCAGAAGGTACACGGACCTCTTCCTCCTGCTCGGGGAAGAGTGGGGTCTGATACCCCAGGGAATACTCAAATAGAGATAGGCCCGTGGCAGAGCAGGGAAGGGTGTTGCGGGCATACTCGACCCACACCAGCTGCTGGCTCCAGGAGGTGGGGTTGGTGGAGACCAGGCAGCGATGAGTAGTCTCAAGATCCTGGTTGGCTCGCTCCGACTGGCCATTGGTCTGGGGCTGGAACCCAGAGGACAGGCTGGCCAAAGACCCAGTGAGGGAGCAGATTGTCTTCCAGAACCGGGATGAGAACTGAAGCCCCCGGTCGGAGACAATGTCCACGAGCAGTCCATGGATCCAGAAGACGTGCTGCACCATGAGCTGGACCGTCTATTTGGCCGAGGGTAGTTTGGGGAGAGGAATGAAGTGAGTGGCCTTGGAAAACCGTTCGAAAATATGACTATTTTACACCATTTTAAAGATAAGACTCTCGTTAACCTCTTGGGGCTAGGTGGGACGCTAGCGTGCCACCCGTGGTGCACTCCATCAACAGCAGGTGCATTTCAAGAGCGGCAAATTTGAATCCAAATAAATGTCAAAATTCAAATTTTTCAAAAATACAACTATGTTACACCATTTGAAAGATAAACATCTCCTTAATCTAACCACGTTTTACGATTTCAAAAAGGTTTTACGGCGAAAGCATAAATTTAGAGTATGTTAGGACAGTACATTTACAAGAGTTGTGTGTAATGTTTTGTCAAGTCAAAGACAGGGTCACCAAAACCATAAAACCAGCTAAAATGATGCACTAACCTTTTACAATCTCCATCAGATGACACTCCTAGGACATTATGTTAGACAATGCATGCATTTTTAGTTCTATCAAGTTGATATTTATATCCAAAAACAGCGTTTTACTATGGCATTGATGTTGAGGAAATCGTTTCCCTCCAATAACCGGCAGTCAAGTCAGCGTCACAAATTAAATAATTAAAATTAGAAAACATTGGTAAAATATTATATTGTCATTTAAAGAATTATAGATTTACATCTTTTGAACGCAATCAACTTGCCAGATTTAAAAATAACCTTACTGGGAAATCACACTTTGCAATAATCTGAGCACTGCGCCCGGAAAAATACGCGTTGCGATACAGACTAGACGTCATGTTGGGGAGATCTAAAATCGAAAATACTATGTAAATAATCCATTACCTTTGATTCTCTTCATCAGATGTCACTTCCAGGTATCACAGGTCCATAACGAATGTAGTTTTGTTCAAAAAAGCTCATCATTTATGTCCAAAAATCACCGTCTCGTTAGCACATGATGTAAGCCAGCCGGACTTCTCGTCATGAACGAGGGGAAAAAATATATTTCCGTTCGTTCAAACATGTCAAACGTTGTATAGCATAAATCATTAGGGCCTTTTTTAACCAGAACATGAATAATATTCAAGGTGGACGAATGCATACTCTTTTATAACGTATTGGAACGAGGGTACCCAACATGAACTAGCGCGCCAGGTGTCTAATGGGACATCAACGTTCCATGGCTCTTGTTCGGTCAGATCTCCCTCCAGAAGACTCAAAACACTTTGTAAAGGCTGGTGACATCTAGTGGAAGCAATAGGAAGTGCCAAAATATTCCTAAACCCCTGTGTTTTTCAATGGGATAGGTTTAAAGTCAATACAACACATCAGGTATCCACTTCCTGTCAGAAAATGTCTCAGGGTTTTGCCTGCCAAATGAGTTCTGTTATACTCACAGACACCATTCAAACAGTTTTGGAAACTTTAGAGTGTTTTCTATCCATATATAATAAGTATATGCATATTCTAGTTACTGGGTAGGATTAGTAACCAGATTAAATCGGGTACATTTTTTTTATCCAGACGTGCAAATGCTGCCCCCTAGACCCAACAGGTTAATCTAACCACACTGTCCGATTTCAAAAAGGCTTTACAACGAAAGCAAAACATTAGATTATGTCAGCAGACTACCCAGCCAGAAATAATCAGACACCCATTTTTCAAGCTAGCATATAATGTCACATAAACCCAAACCACAGCTAAATGTAGCACTAACCTTTGATGATCTTCATCAGATGACAACCCTAGGACATTATGTTATACAATACATGCATGTTTTGTTGAATCAAGTTCATATTTATATCAAAAACCAGCTTTTTACATTAGCATGTGACTAGCATGTGACTAGCATTCCCACCGAACACTGCCGGTGAATTTACTAAATTACTCACGATAAACGTTCACAAAAAGCATAACAATTATTTTAAGAATTATAGATACAGAACTCCTCTATGCACTCGATATGTCCGATTTTAAAATAGCTTTTCAGTGAAAGCACATTTTGCAATATTCTCAGTAGATAGCCCGGCATCACAGGGCTAGCTATTTAGACACCCAGCAGGTTTAGCACTCATCAGTCGTCAGATTTACTATAAGAAAAATGTTCTTACCTTTGTTGTCTTCGTCAGAATGCACTCCCAGGACTGCTACTTCAATAACAAATGTTGGTTTGGTCCAAAATAATCCATCGTTATATCCAAACAGCGGCGTTTTGTTCGTGCGTTCTAGACACTATCCTAAAGGCTAAATAAGATTGACGAGCATGGCGCAATTCGTGACAAAAGAATTCTAAATATTCCATTACTGTACTTCGAAGCATGTCAACCGCTGTTTAAAATCAATTTTTATGCCATTTTTCTCATAAAAAAGCGATAATATTCCGACCGGGAATCTGCGTTTAGATAAACAGACAAAGGAAAAGAAACCATTCGGTCGAAGCGGGCACACGCCTAAGCCCATAGTACTCTGAGTGGCCACTTGCCAAAAGCGATAAAGTGTTTCAGCCAGAGCCTGCCTCGATATTGTTCAACGTTTTCCCGGGCTCTGAGACCCTATGGAAGATGTAGGAAGTGTCACGTTATTGCACAGATCCTGAGTCTTCAATAAAAAGAGCCAAGATGAAACACTACTTCTCAGACAGGCCACCTCCTGCTTGAAATCTTCTCAGGTTTTGGCCTGCCATAGGAGTTCTGTTATACTCACAGACACCATTCAAACAGTTTTAGAAACTTTAGGGTGTTTTCTATCCAAAGCCAATAATTATATGCATATTCTAGTTACTGGGCAGGAGTAGTAACCAGATTAAATCGGGTACGTTTTTTATCCAGACGTGTCAATACTGCCCCCTAGCCCTAACAGGTTAAGAGAAGGCCTAAAGGGGCTAGCGGACCAAATTGGGGCTCAGTTACCAGCTGCAAATACCCAAAGGTGGGCCAATCATTTTCTTCAAAAAATGACAGCGCAGGATGATGTGGAAGCATATCTTACCAACTTCGAAAGGACGGCAGAGAGGGAGAAGTGGCCGAAAGAAGAATGGGCAGGGCTTTTGGCACCCCACCTGGCAGGCGACGCTCAAAAAGCATATTTCGACCTGGAGTTGAAGGATGCACAGGATTACGATAAACTCAAGGGAGAGATTCTGACTAGACTGGGAGTGATCGATACCGTGAGGGCACACCGCTTCCACCAGTGGTCCTACAGACCGGGACAACCCCCCCGAACACAGATGTTCGACTTGATTCACCTGGCACGGAAATGGTTGCGACCGGAGACCCGTTCGTCCGCCGAGGTCGTCGAGACCATCGTACTCAACCAGTTTCAGCGAGGTCTACACCAAGAACTGCGACGATGGGTTGGCCAGAACGAGGTACTTTCCGCCGACCATCTCGTGGGCCTGGTTGAACGGTATTGTACGGCAGGAACAGCTGAGCAGGCGCAGGAGGAAAGATTCCCATTCCCCAGGCCTGGGCGAACCAGCGGCCAGGGTAAGACTGTCCCAACAGGTGGAGGGGGAGGAGAGCAGCGTGGGGCCATGAGGAAAGAATCAGAATCGGGCCGAGACACTAAGGGAAAAACCGGAAACCGGGACTGGGGGTCGAGGAGGTCTCCCCCCCCGGAACCCTATTATCTGTTACAATTGTAATCGACCGGGACATATTGCAGCCTACTGCCCTATTAACCTGTTGGGTCTAGGGGGCAGCATTTGCACGTCTGGATAAAAAAAATGTACCCGATTTAATCTGGTTACTAATCCTACCCAGTAACTAGAATATGCATATACTTATTATATATGGATAGAAAACACTCTAAAGTTTCCAAAACTGTTTGAATGGTGTCTGTGAGTATAACAGAACTCATTTGGCAGGCAAAACCCTGAGACATTTTCTGACAGGAAGTGGATACCTGATGTGTTGTATTGACTTTAAACCTATCCCATTGAAAAACACAGGGGTTTAGGAATATTTTGGCACTTCCTATTGCTTCCACTAGATGTCACCAGCCTTTACAAAGTGTTTTGAGTCTTCTGGAGGGAGATCTGACCGAACAAGAGCCATGGAACGGTGATGTCCCATTAGACACCTGGCGCGCTACTTCATGTTGGGTACCCTCGTTCCAATACGTTAGAAAAGAGTATGCATTCGTCCACCTTGAATATTATTCATGTTCTGGTTAAAAAAGGCCCTAATGATTTATGCTATACAACGTTTGACATGTTTGAACGAACGGAAATATATTTTTTCCCCTCGTTCATGACGAGAAGTCCGGCTGGCTTACATCATGTGCTAACGAGACGGAGATTTTTGGACATAAATGGTGAGCTTTTTTGAACAAAACTACATTCGTTATGGACCTGTGATACCTGGAAGTGACATCTGATGAAGAGAATCAAAGGTAATGGATTATTTACATAGTATTTTCGATTTTAGATCTCCCCAACATGACGTCTAGTCTGTATCGCAACGCGTATTTTTCTGGGCACAGTGCTCAGATTATTGCAAAGTGTGATTTCCCAGTAAGGTTATTTTTAAATCTGGCAAGTTGATTGCGTTCAAAAGATGTAAATCTATAATTCTTTAAATGACAATATAATATTTTACCAATGTTTTCTAATTTTAATTATTTAATTTGTGACGCTGACTTGACTGCCGGTTATTGGAGGGAAACGATTTCCTCAACATCAATGCCATAGTAAAACGCTGTTTTTGGATATAAATATCAACTTGATAGAACTAAAAATGCATGCATTGTCTAACATAATGTCCTAGGAGTGTCATCTGATGGAGATTGTAAAAGGTTAGTGTATCATTTTAGCTGGTTTTATGGTTTTGGTGACCCTGTCTTTGACTTGACAAAACATTACACACAACTCTTGTAAATGTACTGTCCTAACATACTCTAAATTTATGCTTTCGCCGTAAAACCTTTTTGAAATCGTAAAACGTGGTTAGATTAAGGAGATGTTTATCTTTCAAATGGTGTAACATAGTTGTATTTTTGAAAAATTTGAATTTTGACATTTATTTGGATTCAAATTTGCCGCTCTTGAAATGCACCTGCTGTTGATGGAGTGCACCACGGGTGGCACGCTAGCGTCCCACCTAGCCCCAAGAGGTTAAAGAAGAGCCAATGCAATGTAACCTCGGTGAAAAAGAAGATGAGATATGGTATGCATGTCCCGTGGTAACCACTGTACTTGAAAGATCAAGAAACAAACATATGTGCAGGGTGAAGGTTGAAGGGAAGGAGGTTGAAGCACTACTGGATTCCGGCAGTATGCTAACCCTGGTCGTTGCAAACCTAGTGCCGACGCATAAACTGAATACAAGTCAGGATATCAGTGTTACGTGCATTCATGGGGATACCCGTCTGTACCCCACAGCATTAGTGAGCGTACAAACAGAGGACGGTCTGCTGGATTATGAGGTCGGCGTGGTCCCAAAGATGCCATATGATGTAATATTGGGTAGATACTTTCCTAACTTTGCGAAGTTAGGTCAAAAGAACGGCATATTTGAGAAGCCAACAACCCTGACCAAGCAGGAAGAAGCATGGGGCCTTCAACCAAGGCCAAGAAAAGGGGTCTCCCAGCGGCCAACCTCACAGGTACTAGTAGGGGAGGATGAGGATGAAGTGGCAAACCTCGTTGATAATGAACAGCCCAGTACTAGTGGAGCTGGGGTCGATCTGAATCCAGAGGACGACTATCTAGAACCAGCAGACCTGGCAGGGTCCATGACTAATTTCGGGACGGCCCAACACCAGGATCCAACCCTGCAGCAAGCCAGAGCAGACGTGCAGGTCGTAGATGGTACTCCCATAAATGATAGGATGATGCCTAATAGTTTTCCCCACTTCATCATGAAAAATGGTTTGGTGTACAGAGTCTCAAAAATAGGGGTTGATGTGGTGGAACAGGTGTTGGTGCCCACCCGGTACAGGAAGACAGTACTGGATCTAGCTCATGGGCACATTCTGGGTGGACACCTTGGTATCGATAAAACCCGAGACCGGATTGTAAGGAGGTTTTACTGGCCAGGAATTCAGGCTGAAGTGGCTCGGCATTGTGGAGAGTGCCCGGAGTGCCAGGTAACAGCTCCCCGACCAGCGTTTAGAAGCCCGTTAGTGCCACTCCCCATAATCGAAACGCCATTTGAGAGGATAGCGATGGACATAGTGGGCCCACTACCCAAATCTGCCAGAGGGCACCAATACATTCTGGTCATTCTAGATTATGCCACTCGCTACCCAGAAGCCATTCCCCTTCGGACAATGGCTTCCAAAAATATCGCCAAGGAACTAGTGCTATTGTTCACCAGGGTTAGGGTCCCAAAGGAGATCCTTACTGACCTGGGGACCCCCTTTATGTCCCGCCTTATGGCGGACCTTTGTAAATTGTGGCAGGTGAAACAGTTGAGGACATCGGTTTACCATCCACAGACGGACGGGCTGGTTGAGAGATTCAACCGGACCCTGAAGTCAATGCTCAGGAAGGTAATCGACAGGGATGGGAAAAACTGGGATTGCATGTTGCCATATCTGATGTTTGCCATTAGAGAGGTTCCTCAAGCCTCGCTGGGGTTTTCTCCCTTCGAGCTGGTATATGGGAGGCACCCCCGGGGAATCTTAGACATCGCCCGGGAAACCTGGGAACACCAATCCACCCCGTATACTAGTGTCATAGAGCACGTCACGGCAATGCAAAACAGAATAGCCACAGTCATGCCCATCGTCAGAGAGCACATGAGACAAGCACAAGAGCACCAGCGGCACACTTATAACCGGCAGGCTACCCTGAGGGAATTTCAACCGGGAGATAAGGTGTTAGTGCTGATCCCCACGGTAGAGTGCAAACTACTAGCCACATGGAAAGGACCATATGAAGTACTGGAGAGAATAGGAGAAGTTAATTATCGGATCCGACAGCCAGGTCGACGGCCCCAGGAACAGATCTATCACATAAACCTGTTAAAAGCATGGAGAGAGAGAGAAACACTAATGGTCACGTACCCCACACACACTCAGGAGACAGCTGAAGTAAATATTTCACCTACTTTGTCCCCAGCACAAGTACACGAAGTAAAGACCCTGATCCAGAAAAACAGAGATGTGTTTTCAGAAGTACCCGGCTGAACTGAGGTTACTGCTCATGATATCGTTTCCCTACCAGGGAGAAAAGTGAGCATGAGGCCATATCGGGTACCCGAGGCTCGACAGGCAGCGATTAGAGCAGAGACGGAGAAAATGTTGACAGCTGGAGTGATCGAAGAGTCACATAGTGAGTGGTCAAGCCCAATTGTGATGGTCTCCAAGCCAGATGGGTCTTTGCGGTTCTGTAACGACTTTCGGAAGGTAAATGAAATCTCCAAGTTTGATGCCTACCCCATGCCCAGAGTAGACGAACTACTGGAGAAAATTGGTAAAGCTCGGTACATTATGACCCTGGACCTGACAAAAGGGTACTGGCAAATTCCTCTGACCCCCAGGGCCAAAGAAAAGACAGCCTTTGCAACCCCTGACGGTTTGTTTCAATACACCGTCATGCCATTCGGCCTACACGGGGCCCCAGCCACCTTTCAACGGCTCATGGACAAGGTCCTAAAACCGCACCAAACATACGCCGCAGCTTATTTAGATGACGTGGGGATCTACAGCCCAGATTGGGAATCCCACTTACCCCGGGTACAGGCGGTGTTAGACGCCCTTAGAAAGGCAGGGCTCACAGCGAACCCTGCCAAGTGTTATGTGGGGTTAGAGGAAACGGAGTATCTGGGATACACAGTGGGAAGAGGATTAATCAAACCCCAACGTAAGAAGGTGGAGGCAATTAGAGATTGGCCGAAACCAGTAAATAAGAAGCAGGTTCGAGCCTTCCTAGGGCTGACCGGGTACTACCGGAAGGTCATCCCAAGTTATGCCACAGTGGCCGCCCCACTCACCGACATGACTAGAGCCAGAGGGCCAAACATGGTCAAGTGGGATGAAAGGGCCACCAAAGCATTTAGGACATTACAGGAGGCCCTCTGCTGTAATCCAGTGCTGGTGGTACAAGACTTAGAGAGAGAGTTTGTGGTTCAGACGGATGCTTCAGAGGTCGGCTTGGGCGCAGTGCTGTCCCAAGAGGTAGAAGGGGTGGAACACCCCATCCTGTTTTTAAGCACGAAGCTGGAACCACAGGAAACCAACTACTCAGTTGTTGGGAAAGAGGCGCTGGCAGTAAAGTGGGCTCTGGAAAGCCTGAAATACTACCTGCTGGGGCGCCACTTCACCCTCATCAGTGACCATGCACCACTCACCTGGATGCATAGGGCTAAAGAGAAGAACGCTCGGGTGATGCGGTGGTTTTTGAGTCTCCAACCGTTTCACTTTGACTTGAAACACAGAGCAGGAAAGGAAATGGGAAATGTGGATGGGTTATCCCGCATGCACGCATATTTTGCTGCGGTAGCCCGACCTAGGGGGTCGGATCTAGGGGGGGAGATGTGTGGCAAAGAAGGGGGTCGAGTGATAAATGGCAGATATGTGAGGGCAGAACTAATAAACGGGCTCTGCCCGATCACAAAAATGGCCACCCCGATCAGAACTACAGATCACAAAATGGCCGACTGCCAAAACTACAATTCCCAGAAGCAAGGGGAACCCTCAGAAGGTGGAGCCGACCCACAGATAAAAGGTCAAGAAAAACCAGGAAGAGAGAGAGAGGGCGGGAAGGATCTATGAACCATAGAGAAAGAGACAATCTACATTGGCTGGATTTACCGTGTACGAGCTGGACTGTTTTGGACTTACCTGTTGGCGTTTAGACCTGGACCTACCGAGAATCAGATTTGTGTACCGAACCCTGCAATCCTTGACCTTACCTGCGGCCTGGGTGGACCAGGACAGCGAAACAAACACACAGGTACTGTCATGTTCGAAAGAACTTTCATTCTGGGCTGACTTTGGTGACAGTTTCCCACATAATTTGTGACAAACGCACCTAACTTTGAAGAGGTTTGCCACACCATAAAGACCAGGGAAGTTTTCGAATGACTCGCAAAGAAGGGCACCTATTGGTATATGGGGGGAGCAGACATTGAATATCCCTTTGATCAATGTGAAGTTATTCATTAATTACACTTTGGATGGTTATCAATACACAGTCACTACAAAGATAGAGGTGTCCTTCCTAGCTCAGTTTGCAGAGAGGATTTCACCATGACTGTCAAGGGTGTGTGTACTGGTGGCGAAGTCAGGTGCAGGAGAGCAGAGAGTTGTGAACAGGTGCACACTTTATTCAGGCTGGAGTGAACAAACAGATAGAAGCAAACTGCGTCAAAACCTCCAGCAAAAAGGAAAAAGTGCAAAGTGCGAAAAACACTCACCAAAGCTAATGTACCAAAGAAACATACAACGTGCACAAACAGAGAACATGGAAACATAGCCTGGCGCATCAAAATAACCACATAACAAATAACAATTCCACACAAAGACATGGAGGGGAACAGAGGAATAAATACATGCAGTGTGATTAGGGAATGAAAACCAGGTGTGAAGGGAACAAGACAAAACAAATGGAACAATGAAAAATGGAGTGGCGATGGCTAGAAAGCCGGTGACGTCGACCGCCTAACGCCGCCCGAACAAGGAGAGGAGCCGACTTCGACGGAAGTCGTGACAATGACTGTGATAGGAGACAACTGAAGATTGATCAACATTGTAGTTGCTCCACAATACTAACCTAAAGGACAGAGTGAAAAGAAGGAAGCCTTGTACAGAATACAAATATTCCAAAACATGCATCCTGTTTGCAATAATATATAAGGCACTAAAGTAAAACTGCTAAAAATATGGGAAAGAAATTAACTTCATGTCCTGAATACAAAGCGTTATGTTTGGGGCAAATCCAACACAACACAACACACAGTAACACTCTTCATATTTTCAAGCATGGTGGTGGCTGCATCATGTTATGGGTATGCTTGTCATCAACAAGGACTAGGGACTTTTTTTTGCACAGGCAAAATCCTGGAGGAAAACCTGGTTCAGTCTGCTTTCCAAAAGACACTGGGAGATGAATTCATCTTTCAGCAGGGCAATGACCTAAAACATATGGCTATATATATACTGGAGCTGCTTACCAAGTAGACAGTGAATGTTCTTGAGTGGCTGAGTTACAAATGTTTAATAAAAAAGAAACATAAATACCTTATTTACATAACTATTCAGACCCTTTGCTTTGAGAGTCAAAATTGAGCTCAAGTGAATCCTGTTTCCATTTATCATCCTTGAGACGTTTCTACAACTTGATTCGATTCCACCTGTGGTAAATTCAATTGATTGGACATGATTTGGAAAGGCACACACCTGTCTATATAAGGTCCCACAGTTGACACTGCATGTCAGAGCAGAAACCAACACCTATGAGGTCAAAGGAATTGTCCATAGAGCTCTGAGACAAGATTGTGTCGAGGCACAGATCTGGGGAAGGGTAGCAAAACATTTCTACAGCATTGAAGGTCATCAAGAGCATTCTTAAATGGAAGAAGTTTGGAACCACCAAGACTCTCACTGGAGCTGGCCGCCTGGCCAAACTGAGCAATCGGGGGAAAAGGGCACAGTCAGGGAGATGACCAAGAATCCGAATGTCCCTCTGAAAGAGCACTAGAGTTCCTTTGTGGAGATGGGAGAACCTTCCAGAAGGACAACCATCTCTGCAGCACTCCACTAATCAGGCCTTTATGGTAGAGTGGCTAGACGGCCCAAATCACAGAGCCAAGATAACACAGGAGTGGCTTTGGGATAAGTCTCTGAATGTCCTTGAATGGCCCAGCCAGAGCCCAGACTAAAACCTGATCGAACATCTCTGGAGAGACCTGAAAAGAACTGTGCAGCAACATTCCCCATCCAACCTGATAGAACTTGAGAGGATCTGCAGAGAAGAATGGGAGAAACTTCCAAAATACAGGTGTGCCAAGTTTGTAGGGTCATACCCAAGAAACAACCTGTTTTTGCTTTGTCATTATGGGGTATTGTGTGTAGATGGATGAGGGAAAAAAACTATTTAATCAATTTTAGAATAAGGCTGTAGCATAACAACATGTGGAAAAAGTCAGGGGATCAAATACTGTATATATACACTGAACAAGAATATAAACGCAACATGTAAAGTGTTGGTCCCATGTTTCATGAGCTGAAATAAAACATCCCAGAAATGTTTCATATGCACAAAATGCTTATTTCTATCCAATTTTGTACACAAATTTGTTTACGTCCCTGTCAGTTAGCATTTCCCCTTTGCCAAGATAATCAATCCACCTGACAGGTGTGGCATATCAATAAGCTGATTAAGCAGCAAAATCATTACACAGGTGCACCTTGTGCTGGAGACGATAAAACTCTAAAATTACCAATTTTGTCAGGGTATGGGCAGGCATAATCTACAGACATCGAACACAATTGCATTTTATCGATGGAAATTTGAACACACAGAGATACCGTGATGAGAATCCTGACCTCCATTGTCTTGCCATTCACCCGTCGCCATCACCTCATGTTTCAGCATGATAATGCACGGTCCTATGTCGCAAGGATTGTGGTTGCTAATTTCTGTATTACCAAATGAGGAGAGACAAACTTCACACACCAGTCAGAGTTATACTTAAACTACGTCTTTAATTATAAGAGCTTTTCATTAGCACTTGACTTTCAACGATTCACCATTTCTAATGAACCATTGAGAGTGTCAACACAATGGCTACTGAGATCTTTTATAGCAAATATCCACCCCCTTTGACATGACAAACCACAGATATTTAGGAACTGTTCACAAAGAAAGACTTTTACTTGAGAGAGAGGAGTATCCACAGCCAGATAGCATTTGCTGTAAATTATTGTTCAGTTAGGTCTCCTTGATGAGGTTCTAATCACGTTCCTGGTGCTTCATAGTACAAAAACACCAACTCATCCAATGGCATATATCAATTGTCAACTCTAGATACATCTCAAGCAAACCCCCTCTTCACCCCACTCCTGGACAAGCTCACTGAGGGGAGTGAGCCTTTAGGTCATACACTATCCCAGGATAAGTGCAAGAGCTAAGAGAGGACACACACATACATGGTTCCATACACCTCCCCACAAAATAGAAAAGGATTGGTTTTCCATTAATCACACCATCCCTTCACATGGTTTAGGAAAAGGTAAAGACACATTCACATATGAAGACAATGTTCCATTCTGACCTCTCCCCTCTCTGGGCCCCAAGTGACTGAGCCCTAGCTAAGGGAAAAGTACAACTGCCAACACCAAAGTCCAAAGGGATACATTCTAATGACAAGTATCTCACATAAGCATATTATGCAAATAAAACATCTTAATTATCTATGTTACCCAACTAATTCTGATTCATCCGCCACAGGATCTGTACACAATTCCAGGAAGCTAAAAATGTTCCAGTTTTTCTATGGCCTGCATACTCACCAGACAAGTCACCCATTGAAAATCATTGGAATGCTCGGGAGTGGCTCAACCTGTAGTACGCTATGCATGGTTTCACATGTATATGGATCAATTCATGGTCGACTGACATTTTGTGGGTGAGGAGAACACTGGAGATCTTGTTGATATGACATGCATTACCACAGACTTTTACCGACGGATGAGCGGCTTAAATTAAAGAAATTTGAATGTCTTTGAATGTCAGAGAGTTGGCTCAACTAACGTTGGACCAGAGCTAGCCCTTGATCAAGACTCAGTTCCATTAAATTACACATAATACAGCCTAGAATTTTCCAGAGCTAGACCAGAGTTAGCTAACAAGCAAGCTAACAAACCTGTTTGTGCAGACTGGCACCAGAATTCAAATAAAAACATGTCCTACCTTTTTGTAGTTAATAAATCCAATGTGAAAAGTGATAACTATCATATCCTTAACTAGCATTGAAAAAGTGAATCCACTGTTCTCTAAACAAAAATCTCTCCCAAATTTCTGAATTGGAGAGGGGCAGGTAGCCTACACACACACACTGGTAAAGATGTTCAGCCGGCAGGCAGGCAGACACTGGAATAACTTTCAGAGTGACTTTGAGGGCTTTGCATAATGATTTCGTTGCATTTTTGTGGGACTGGAGACAAAAAATGGAATGTAAAATAACGTTATTAACCGGTTCGCATGCTCTTAAAATAATGGTTCTGTTCCGGGAACAGATCACGTTCGTTCTCGGTTCTATTCCTTGAAAAATTGTGTTATTTTCTGGTTTTCAGATCTGTTCCCAGGGGCCTGTTGCACAAAAGTAGAATTAAGACATCCGGGATAAATGACTCAGCTGAGCTCAATGAAGCCAAAACATGTGCGTCCAGGCTTAATTGGTTGCACAAAGACCAAGCCAGGATGAGCAGACACGGATTCATTAAGCCAGGTGAAACCAATCCTGGATAGGTGCGCGCTCACGGCTCACTCAAATAGACCCCGCCACAGATCACAGATTAACTGATTTACCATGGCAACTAGAGCCGCGTACTTTTCCCCGTCGGAAGCACAAATCCTCATGGAGGCATACGAGGAGGTAAAATATATAATTAAGAAGAAAGGCAACACCGCCACAGTGATAAAGCAAAGAGAAAAAGCGTGGCAAAGTATTGCAGACCGCCTGAATGCGTAAGTAGTGCACAATTACACAGTCACCGCTCCGCTGAAACATCACAATTACAATTCAAATATTTAATTCACATCTCCAAAAATGCAGTTGTACTGTAATTATGAAACGGTTAAATTTTTAATTGAAATGCACTGCAGATATGAGTGAAATTGTGTAAAGTAACTCCATCACACTGTATAAAGCTATGATAGATTTTTTGATATTTTTACTGAAAACAAGACAAAAATACCAAGTAATTTTTTGCAGTGTGACTCCATTAAATGTGTGTGTGTGTGTGTGTGTGTGTAGATTAAACATGAACGGGCCAAAACGGACATGGCAGCAGGTCAAAATCAAATACAAGAACATTCTGCAGAATGGTATGGTCCCTGACTAATATTTAACAAAGCACAAGCATATATTGTACCCAGAAGGTGCCTGCTCACACATTGTCTGTACTGTTTTAGCAGTGAAAAAGAATACCCACAGACAAGGCACGGGTGGTGGGTCACCAAAGGCTGACCTTACCCCAGCAGAGGACATGGCCTTGGAGCTAAATAAAGGCAGGCCCGTCTTAGAGGGGATCCCTGGGGGGAAAGAGACGAGCATAGGTTCCTCCCAAGATGCCACCCGCTTCATTCAAGGTATGTCCTTCCATCTCTACATGGGATACAACCACATTCATATTGAATCAATTTGGACTGTCTGACTTTGGTTTACCTATTGCCTTGCAGTGTCTGGCAGCACTGTGTTCCTGTTAGAGCCACCAGCACAAGCACCAGACGATGCTGATCCAGTGAGTACTCCATCAAAGGCATACTGTAGGCCTGGCATGTCTTGTCTACTAGCTTCAATATGAATCCGATTAAATGTGATAGGGTGAAGGCCCCAGTGCAGCAGCAACAGCACATGATGGAGACGATGATGAGGAGGAGACCATCTCTCTGGATTCCAGAAGGCATGAGGTATCATGTTAAGACTGTGAAAGTACTATTTACTCTACAATGGTGAGGAGTCCTCATCAAAATCAAAAAATCTAATTTCTTTTACAGGACCCAGATGCTATACAGTGGGAAAACCAGCCTGGCAACATAGTGCGTATTAATAAAAGGACACCACATCCTGCCAAATTCCAGCTGCGCTAATTGTATTGTGTTCACAGAGCTCACAAGCTATCAGAAAGTTGTATGGCAACCACCTCCGGCGCCAAATAGAACTGGCAGACATAGACATTCAGTACAAGAAGAAAAAGATGGAAAATCTTGCACTGGAGTCCGAAATAAAAAAGAGGACAATTAGGAAACTGGACCTTGAAATAAAAAAACTTGAGAGGGAGGTGAGATATGCCTTCAATGTACACTGTATGCTAACTGTAACACAAATGTATTAATCATTATTTTTCTTTCCTCCCCCAGCTCCAAGAAGATGACACAGCTCAAAATAAAAATTAGGTATATTCTCGTAAAGTCAAGTGAGCCATGACATATGAGCTCTTATTGTGAGCACACAGGACGGTGGCATCTTTCTAAGGTTTTTTTTATTTTCCCAGCAATCAGTACAACCAAGTCATCGTTATAAGGCATCGCCCTCTTTTGCCCACCCCCCCAGCACCAGGTGTGGCCACTAGCCTATATGAAGGCCCAAAATTGTGTGTTCCTTTCTGCTCTGACAATGGCATGCCCATTCGTGCGAGGTGTGGTGGATGAAGAAGCACTTGTGCTGAGGAGAGCCTTCAGGCGAGAAAGGGTCTTCAGGGACCGGTTGGACCCACTGGCCTTCCCTGATGACCATCTATATGAAAGATACAGGTTTTCTGCAGATGGCATCAGGTATCTATGCAGACTACTGGGTCCCAGGATTAAGCACCGCACTGCACGGAGCCATGCACTGAGTGTGGAGCAAATGGTTTGTGTGGCCTTGCGCTTTTTTTCTAGTGGAGCCTTCCTGTACTCAGTGGGGGATGCAGAACAGCTGAACAAGGCCACAATTTGCCGCACAATAAGGAGTGTGTGTCTGGCTATCAAAGCATTAGCAGATGTCTTCATCTCCTTCCCTGGCCACAGAAGACTCTGTGACATCAAAGAGGAGTTCTATAGGATTGCAGGTAAGAGGATCTACAAATTACAGGACAACTGTTAACACATAGTAGGATACTCATTACTTTGTGTGACAGGTTTCCCCAATGTCATTGGTGCAGTGGACTGCACACACATAAGGATAAAAGCCCCCTCAGGTGCCCATGAGGCCGATTTTGTGAATAGGAAATCCTTTCACAGCATTAATGTTCAGGTGAACATAACTTTTTGATATTGTCCATTGACGAACACTCTGCATTGCCAGTGATGTGCATTGATTGGTGTAATATTCCTCATCTTATGATTTCAGATGGTCTGCAATGCTGACTGTGTGATCAGCAATGTTGTGGCAAAATGGCCTGGCTCAGTCCATGACTCCAGAATCTTTCGGGCCTCTGAAATCTATCAGTGCCTATCACAAGGTAAGCCACACAACCCCTATTTATAACCATCATGGCTGTGTCAAGAATATCACTGTGTTTATGAGGTAGTAATGATGAGATTTTGTGTTGACAGGTGAATTCTCTGGTGTGCTGCTGGGAGACAGGGGGTATGGCTGCCAGCCTTTTCTCCTGACACCTTTCACAGACCCCCAGGAAGCACAGCAGGCCTACAACCATGCCCATGCCAGGACCAGGGCCAGAGTTGAAATGACCTTTGGCCTCCTGAAGGCACGCTTTCACTGCCTTCACAAATTAAGGGTCAGCCCTGTTAGGGCATGTGATATTACTGTGGCTTGTGCTGTCCTCCACAATGTGGCCTGCCTGAGGAAGGAGAGGGCCCCCAGAGTGCCACCAGCCATGGACTGGGACAATCCGGCAATCTTCCCTGATGACGACAGTGGTCGGCTGCTGAGGGACCAATATGTGTTGAATTATTTTAGTTAGTATGTGTGCTTTCAATTTTGGTTAAATATGTCCTGCGGTGGCAGAGGAATTGGGTTTTTTTTGGGTTCGTTTTTTTACGAATTTGGCCTCTTATGATGTTTGTGCGGTATACTGTGTGTAATACAAGGCTGCAGGGAGGCTACTGCATCCATTCATTTGTCTGTTCAGTTGATGTGTATGGATTTGTCCTGCATTTATTTTAGTGTGCAGACATGCAGGGTGTGTTATATACAGACCTTTGAATGTGTATGTATCATTTTGTATAATATGCTTGGATTCTGTGCTTTCCATCTTGTAGTCACTGTGACTTCAGTTTCGAAAGGAGCTGATGGTTTACCTGCTTTGTTTTGTCCTTATTCAATAAAGGAACATAATGTTACACATTGTGTTTTTATATTCATATGGAATGTGTATTTGTTTATATGACAGAGTACTAGGGCCACACTGAAGAAAAAGGATAAAGTCATAAATTTATGAGGCTGGTTCTTTCTGCAGAAAAGCTACATATTGTTTTTACAGTTTTGATACTTATGACAATGTGATACTTAATATTCTGGCACATCAGCATGTCTTTGTTTATGAAACCATACTGAAGTACAATTTCACGAAATGCCCCACATCTGTCATTTTAACAACTGTCCTCCTTTAAAACAACCGGTTACAATATTATTACTTGTGTTTTTTTCCCCTCTGTGGCCCTAATATTCTATCATTTTATATATAGCCTTATAGTCTATGGGAAACTGTAAATTATCTAATGATAGCAACATAATCTAAAAATTATTTTTTATCCAAAATCATTGAAATTAATGATCACAAACGTTTAAATAATGACAGTGGGTCTAGTTATGTGATAACAATGTATAGTGAGCAGTGAAATAACTATTGGTTTCCATTTGTGGTGACTGCTGACTGACATTAGGGATGAGATTAAATAGATCCTGGAATTTAGCCTGGTCTGGAGCAGGCTAGCTCCACAGAATAAATCTCCATGGTAATTTATACCATAACATATCCTCCTGCCCCCTATCCATCTTTAGTGCAACCGGATTACGGATCAATTGAGCCAGGATCACCAAGATATCCTGGCTTAATCCCTTATCCTAGTTTTGTGCAACAGGCCCCTGAACCGGTTCCAACCACTGTTTGAAATAAGTTATAAATGTCAACTTCCTCTCTGTAACTTGACCTGTTTAGAAACCATGACAATTATAATGGGAATGATGTCCTTGAGCAGCAGACAAACAGAAATCCTTCACATGGATTAAATAACTATCTCCTATGTTACAGGTGTCAGCAGTGACAAAACACTAGATGTATTAATCCATGTGAAGGATCACCTCCATTTATTTTGGTTAGCAATGTTGTCTGAGCATTTCTCTTCATTTTCATCAGTAAATATCATTGACTAACATCTTAGACATCATATTACCATTGACAGACAGCAACCAACTTTATTGAATCATGATAAACTAAAGTCAGAGCTGAGGGTGAAAATAAGTTATATATACGCTGGACAAAAATATAAACGCAACATGCAACAATTTTAGAGATTTTACTGAGTTACAGTTCAAATAAGGAAATCAGTCAATTGAAATCAATTCATTAGGACCAATCTATGGATTTCACATGACTGGGAATACAGATATGAATCCGTTGGTCACAGATACCTTAAAGAAAAGGTAGGCGCATGGATCAGAAAACCAGGCAGTATCTTGTGTGATCACCATTTGCCTCATGCAGCGTGACACATCTTTGCATAAAGTTGATCTGGCTGTTGATTGTGGCCTGTAGAATGTTGTTCTACTGGAACACGCTGTTGTCACGGGCGTCGTAAGGATTGGACCAAGGTGCAGCGGGAACATGTATACTCATCTTTTTTATTTATTTAAACGAAGGAAAAACAAACAAATCATGTATACAAACCACAACAAATGACACTAAATAGTCATGTCCACAGACACAAAACAGGAGACAACTACCCACAAATCCCATTACAAAAACACCCCTATACATAGGACCTTCAATCAGAAGCAACGAGGAGCAGCTGCTTCCAATTGAAGGTCAACCCCATTAACTAAATATAGAAATAGAAAGACTAGAATTAACATAGAAATACACTTACATAGAACATAGACCAAAAAACCCCGGAACACATAAAACAAACACCCCTCTTACATAAGCACATAGCCCAACAAACCCCGAACCACATCAAACAAACACCCCTTGCCATGTCCTGACCAAACTACAATAACAAATAACCCCTTTACTGGTCAGGACGTGACAGCTGTGGTACACATCAATCCCGAGCATTCCATTGATGTTCAATGGGTGACTTGTCTGGTGAGTATGCAGGCCATAGAAAAACTGGAACATTTTTAGCTTCCTGGAATTGTGTACAGATCCTGTGACGGATGAATCAGAATTAGTTGGGTAATATAGATAATTAAGATGTTTTATTTGCATAATATGCTTATGTGAGATACTTGTCATTAGAATGTAACCCTTTGGACTTTGGTGTTGGCAGATGTACTTTTCCCTTAGCTAGGGCTCAGTCACTTCGGGCCCAGAGAGGGGAGAGGTCAGAATGGAACATTGTCTTCATATGTGAATGTGTCTTTACCTATTCCTAAACCATGTGAAGGGATGGCGTGATTAACCTGTTAGGGCTAGGGGGCAGCATTTGCACGTCTGGATAAAAAAAATGTACCCGATTTAATCTGGTTACTAATCCTACCCAGTAACTAGAATATGCATATACTTATTATATATGGATAGAAAACACTCTAAAGTTTCTAAAACTGTTTGAATGGTGTCTGTGAGTATAACAGAACTCATTTGGCAGGCAAAACCCTGAGACATTTTCTGACAGGAAGTGGATACCTGATGTGTTGTATTACCTTTAAACCTATCCCATTGAAAAACACAGGGGCTGAGGAATATTTTGGCACTTCCTATTGCTTCCACTAGATGTCACCAGCCTTTACAATGTGTTTTGAGTCTTCTGGAGGGAGATCTGACCGAACAAGAGCCATGGAACGATGATGTCCCATTAGACACCTGGCGCGCGAGTTCATGTTGGGTACCCTCGTTCCAATACGTTATAAAAGACTATGCATTCGTCCACCTTGAATATTATTCATGTTCTGGTTAAAAAAGGCCCTAATGATTTATGCTATACAACGTTTGACATGTTTGAACGAACGGAAATATATTTTTTCCCCTCGTTCATGACGAGAAGTCCGGCTGGCTTAGATCATGTGCTAACAAGACGGAGATTTTTGGACATAAATGATGAGCTTTTTTGAACAAAACTACATTCGTTATGGACCTGTGATACCTGGAAGTGACATCTGATGAAGAGAATCAAAGGTAATGGATTATTTACATAGTATTTTCGATTTTAGATCTCCCCAACATGACGTCTAGTCTGTATCGCAACGCGTATTTTTCTGGGCGCAGTGCTCAGATTATTGCAAAGTGTGATTTCCCAGTAAGGTTATTTTTAAATCTGGCAAGTTGATTGCGTTCAAGAGATGTAAATCTATAATTCTTTAAATGACAATATAATATTTTACCAATGTTTTCTAATTTTAATTATTTAATTTGTGACGCTGACTTGACTGCCGGTTATTGGAGGGAAACGATTTCCTCAACATCAATGCCATAGTAAAACGCTGTTTTTGGATATAAATATGAACTTGATAGACTTAAAAATGCATGCATTGTCTAACATAATGTCCTAGGAGTGTCATCTGATGGAGATTGTAAAAGGTTAGTGCATCATTTTAGCTGGTTTTATGGTTTTGGTGACCCTGTCTTTGAATTGACAAAACATTACACACAACTCTTGTAAATGTACTGTCCTAACATACTCTAAATTTATGCTTTCGCCGTAAAACCTTTTTGAAATCGTAAAACGTGGTTAGATTAAGGAGATGTTTATCTTTCAAAGGGTGTAAAATAGTTGTATGTTTGAAAATTTTGAATTTTGACATTTATTTGGATTCAAATTTGCCGCTCTTGAAATGCACCTGCTGTTGATGGAGTGCACCACGGGTGGCACGCTAGCGTCCCACCTAGCCCATAGAGGTTAACCTCTTGGGGCTAGGTGGGACGCTAGCGTGCCACCCGTGGTGCACTCCATCAACAGCAGGTGCATTTCAAGAGCGGCAAATTTGAATCCAAATAAATGTCAAAATTCAAATTTTTCAAAAATACAACTATGTTACACCATTTGAAAGATAAACATCTCCTTAATCTAACCACGTTTTACGATTTCAAAAAGGTTTTACGGCGAAAGCATAAATTTAGAGTATGTTAGGACAGTACATTTACAAGAGTTGTGTGTAATGTTTTGTCAAGTCAAAGACAGGGTCACCAAAACCATAAAACCAGCTAAAATGATACACTAACCTTTTACAATCTCCATCAGATGACACTCCTAGGACATTATGTTAGACAATGCATGCATTTTTAGTTCTATCAAGTTCATATTTATATACAAAAACAGCGTTTTACTATGGCATTGATGTTGAGGAAATCGTTTCCCTCCAATAACCGGCAGTCAAGTCAGCGTCACAAATTAAATAATTAAAATTAGAAAACATTGGTAAAATATTATATTGTCATTTAAAGAATTATAGATTTACATCTTTTGAACGCAATCAACTTGCCAGATTTAAAAATAACCTTACTGGGAAATCACACTTTGCAATAATCTGAGCACTGTGCCCAGAAAAATACGCGTTGCGATACAGACTAGACGTCATGTTGGGGAGATCTAAAATCGAAAATACTATGTAAATAATCCATTACCTTTGATTCTCTTCATCAGATGTCACTTCCAGGTATCACAGGTCCATAACGAATGTAGTTTTGTTCAAAAAAGCTCATCATTTATGTCCAAAAATCTCCGTCTCGTTAGCACATGATGTAAGCCAGCCGGACTTCTCGTCATGAACGAGGGGAAAAAAATATATTTCCGTTCGTTCAAACATGTCAAACGTTGTATAGCATAAATCATTAGGGCCTTTTTTAACCAGAACATGAATAATATTCAAGGTGGACGAATGCATAGTCTTTTATAACGTATTGGAACGAGGGTACCCAACATGAAGTAGCGCGCCAGGTGTCTAATGGGACATCACCGTTCCATGGCTCTTGTTCGGTCAGATCTCCCTCCAGAAGACTCAAAACACTTTGTAAAGGCTGGTGACATCTAGTGGAAGCAATAGGAAGTGCCAAAATATTCCTAAACCCCTGTGTTTTTCAATGGGATAGGTTTAAAGTCAATACAACACATCAGGTATCCACTTCCTGTCAGAAAATGTCTCAGGGTTTTGCCTGCCAAATGAGTTCTGTTATACTCACAGACACCATTCAAACAGTTTTGGAAACTTTAGAGTGTTTTCTATCCATATATAATAAGTATATGCATATTCTAGTTACTGGGTAGGATTAGTAACCAGATTAAATCGGGTACATTTTTTTTATCCAGACGTGCAAATGCTGCCCCCTAGACCCAACAGGTTAATAGGGCAGTAGGCTGCAATATGTCCCGGTCGATTACAATTGTAACAGATAATAGGGTTCCGGGGGGGGAGACCTCCTCGACCCCCAGTCCCGGTTTCCGGTTTTTCCCTTAGTGTCTCGGCCCGATTCTGATTCTTTCCTCATGGCCCCACGCTGCTCTCCTCCCCCTCCACCTGTTGGGACAGTCTTACCCTGGCCGCTGGTTCGCCCAGGCCTGGGGAATGGGAATCTTTCCTCCTGCGCCTGCTCAGCTGTTCCTGCCGTACAATACCGTTCAACCAGGCCCACGAGATGGTCGGCGGAAAGTACCTCGTTCTGGCCAACCCATCGTCGCAGTTCTTGGTGTAGACCTCGCTGAAACTGGTTGAGTACGATGGTCTCGACGACCTCGGCGGACGAACGGGTCTCCGGTCGCAACCATTTCCGTGCCAGGTGAATCAAGTCGAACATCTGTGTTCGGGGGGGTTGTCCCGGTCTGTAGGACCACTGGTGGAAGCGGTGTGCCCTCACGGTATCGATCACTCCCAGTCTAGTCAGAATCTCTCCCTTGAGTTTATCGTAATCCTGTGCATCCTTCAACTCCAGGTCGAAATATGCTTTTTGAGCGTCGCCTGCCAGGTGGGGTGCCAAAAGCCCTGCCCATTCTTCTTTCGGCCACTTCTCCCTCTCTGCCGTCCTTTCGAAGTTGGTAAGATATGCTTCCACATCATCCTGCGCTGTCATTTTTTGAAGAAAATGATTGGCCCACCTTTGGGTATTTGCAGCTGGTAACTGAGCCCCAATTTGGTCCGCTAGCCCCTTTAGGCCTTCTCTTAACCTGTTAGGGCTAGGGGGCAGTATTGACACGTCTGGATAAAAAACGTACCCGATTTAATCTGGTTACTACTCCTGCCCAGTAACTAGAATATGCATATAATTATTGGCTTTGGATAGAAAACACCCTAAAGTTTCTAAAACTGTTTGAATGGTGTCTGTGAGTATAACAGAACTCCTATGGCAGGCCAAAACCTGAGAAGATTTCAAGCAGGAGGTGGCCTGTCTGAGAAGTAGTGTTTCATCTTGGCTCTTTTTATTGAAGACTCAGGATCTGTGCAATAACGTGACACTTCCTACATCTTCCATAGGGTCTCAGAGCCCGGGAAAACGTTGAACAATATCGAGGCAGGCTCTGGCTGAAACACTTTATCGCTTTTGGCAAGTGGCCACTCAGAGTACTATGGGCTTAGGCGTGTGCCCGCTTCGACCGAATGGTTTCTTTTCCTTTGTCTGTTTATCTAAACGCAGATTCCCGGTCGGAATATTATCGCTTTTTTATGAGAAAAATGGCATAAAAATTGATTTTAAACAGCGGTTGACATGCTTCGAAGTACGGTAATGGAATATTTAGAATTCTTTTGTCACGAATTGCGCCATGCTCGTCAATCTTATTTAGCCTTTAGGATAGTGTCTAGAACGCACGAACAAAACGCCGCTGTTTGGATATAACGATGGATTATTTTGGACCAAACCAACATTTGTTATTGAAGTAGCAGTCCTGGGAGTGCATTCTGACGAAGACAACAAAGGTAAGAACATTTTTCTTATAGTAAATCTGACGACTGATGAGTGCTAAACCTGCTGGGTGTCTAAATAGCTAGCCCTGTGATGCCGGGCTATCTACTGAGAATATTGCAAAATGTGCTTTCACTGAAAAGCTATTTTAAAATCGGACATATCGAGTGCATAGAGGAGTTCTGTATCTATAATTCTTAAAATAATTGTTATGCTTTTTGTGAACGTTTATCGTGAGTAATTTAGTAAATTCACCGGCAGTGTTCGGTGGGAATGCTAGTCACATGCTAGTCACATGCTAATGTAAAAAGCTGGTTTTTGATATAAATATGAACTTGATTCAACAAAACATGCATGTATTGTATAACATAATGTCCTAGGGTTGTCATCTGATGAAGATCATCAAAGGTTAGTGCTACATTTAGCTGTGGTTTGGGTTTATGTGACATTATATGCTAGCTTGAAAAATGGGTGTCTGATTATTTCTGGCTGGGTAGTCTGCTGACATAATCTAATGTTTTGCTTTCGTTGTAAAGCCTTTTTGAAATCGGACAGTGTGGTTAGATTAACCTGTTGGGTCTAGGGGGCAGCATTTGCACGTCTGGATAAAAAAAATGTACCCGATTTAATCTGGTTACTAATCCTACCCAGTAACTAGAATATGCATATACTTATTATATATGGATAGAAAACACTCTAAAGTTTCCAAAACTGTTTGAATGGTGTCTGTGAGTATAACAGAACTCATTTGGCAGGCAAAACCCTGAGACATTTTCTGACAGGAAGTGGATACCTGATGTGTTGTATTGACTTTAAACCTATCCCATTGAAAAACACAGGGGTTTAGGAATATTTTGGCACTTCCTATTGCTTCCACTAGATGTCACCAGCCTTTACAAAGTGTTTTGAGTCTTCTGGAGGGAGATCTGACCGAACAAGAGCCATGGAACGGTGATGTCCCATTAGACACCTGGCGCGCTACTTCATGTTGGGTACCCTCGTTCCAATACGTTAGAAAAGAGTATGCATTCGTCCACCTTGAATATTATTCATGTTCTGGTTAAAAAAGGCCCTAATGATTTATGCTATACAACGTTTGACATGTTTGAACGAACGGAAATATATTTTTTCCCCTCGTTCATGACGAGAAGTCCGGCTGGCTTACATCATGTGCTAACGAGACGGAGATTTTTGGACATAAATGATGAGCTTTTTTGAACAAAACTACATTCGTTATGGACCTGTGATACCTGGAAGTGACATCTGATGAAGAGAATCAAAGGTAATGGATTATTTACATAGTATTTTCGATTTTAGATCTCCCCAACATGACGTCTAGTCTGTATCGCAACGCGTATTTTTCTGGGCACAGTGCTCAGATTATTGCAAAGTGTGATTTCCCAGTAAGGTTATTTTTAAATCTGGCAAGTTGATTGCGTTCAAAAGATGTAAATCTATAATTCTTTAAATGACAATATAATATTTTACCAATGTTTTCTAATTTTAATTATTTAATTTGTGACGCTGACTTGACTGCCGGTTATTGGAGGGAAACGATTTCCTCAACATCAATGCCATAGTAAAACGCTGTTTTTGGATATAAATATCAACTTGATAGAACTAAAAATGCATGCATTGTCTAACATAATGTCCTAGGAGTGTCATCTGATGGAGATTGTAAAAGGTTAGTGCATCATTTTAGCTGGTTTTATGGTTTTGGTGACCCTGTCTTTGAATTGACAAAACATTACACACAACTCTTGTAAATGTACTGTCCTAACATACTCTAAATTTATGCTTTCGCCGTAAAACCTTTTTGAAATCGTAAAACGTGGTTAGATTAAGGAGATGTTTATCTTTCAAAGGGTGTAAAATAGTTGTATGTTTGAAAATTTTGAATTTTGACATTTATTTGGATTCAAATTTGCCGCTCTTGAAATGCACCTGCTGTTGATGGAGTGCACCACGGGTGGCACGCTAGCGTCCCACCTAGCCCATAGAGGTTAACCTCTTGGGGCTAGGTGGGACGCTAGCGTGCCACCCGTGGTGCACTCCATCAACAGCAGGTGCATTTCAAGAGCGGCAAATTTGAATCCAAATAAATGTCAAAATTCAAATTTTTCAAAAATACAACTATGTTACACCATTTGAAAGATAAACATCTCCTTAATCTAACCACGTTTTACGATTTCAAAAAGGTTTTACGGCGAAAGCATAAATTTAGAGTATGTTAGGACAGTACATTTACAAGAGTTGTGTGTAATGTTTTGTCAAGTCAAAGACAGGGTCACCAAAACCATAAAACCAGCTAAAATGATACACTAACCTTTTACAATCTCCATCAGATGACACTCCTAGGACATTATGTTAGACAATGCATGCATTTTTAGTTCTATCAAGTTCATATTTATATACAAAAACAGCGTTTTACTATGGCATTGATGTTGAGGAAATCGTTTCCCTCCAATAACCGGCAGTCAAGTCAGCGTCACAAATTAAATAATTAAAATTAGAAAACATTGGTAAAATATTATATTGTCATTTAAAGAATTATAGATTTACATCTTTTGAACGCAATCAACTTGCCAGATTTAAAAATAACCTTACTGGGAAATCACACTTTGCAATAATCTGAGCACTGTGCCCAGAAAAATACGCGTTGCGATACAGACTAGACGTCATGTTGGGGAGATCTAAAATCGAAAATACTATGTAAATAATCCATTACCTTTGATTCTCTTCATCAGATGTCACTTCCAGGTATCACAGGTCCATAACGAATGTAGTTTTGTTCAAAAAAGCTCATCATTTATGTCCAAAAATCTCCGTCTCGTTAGCACATGATGTAAGCCAGCCGGACTTCTCGTCATGAACGAGGGGAAAAAATATATTTCCGTTCGTTCAAACATGTCAAACGTTGTATAGCATAAATCATTAGGGCCTTTTTTAACCAGAACATGAATAATATTCAAGGTGGACGAATGCATAGTCTTTTATAACGTATTGGAACGAGGGTACCCAACATGAAGTAGCGCGCCAGGTGTCTAATGGGACATCACCGTTCCATGGCTCTTGTTCGGTCAGATCTCCCTCCAGAAGACTCAAAACACTTTGTAAAGGCTGGTGACATCTAGTGGAAGCAATAGGAAGTGCCAAAATATTCCTAAACCCCTGTGTTTTTCAATGGGATAGGTTTAAAGTCAATACAACACATCAGGTATCCACTTCCTGTCAGAAAATGTCTCAGGGTTTTGCCTGCCAAATGAGTTCTGTTATACTCACAGACACCATTCAAACAGTTTTGGAAACTTTAGAGTGTTTTCTATCCATATATAATAAGTATATGCATATTCTAGTTACTGGGTAGGATTAGTAACCAGATTAAATCGGGTACATTTTTTTTATCCAGACGTGCAAATGCTGCCCCCTAGACCCAACAGGTTAATAGGGCAGTAGGCTGCAATATGTCCCGGTCGATTACAATTGTAACAGATAATAGGGTTCCGGGGGGGGAGACCTCCTCGACCCCCAGTCCCGGTTTCCGGTTTTTCCCTTAGTGTCTCGGCCCGATTCTGATTCTTTCCTCATGGCCCCACGCTGCTCTCCTCCCCCTCCACCTGTTGGGACAGTCTTACCCTGGCCGCTGGTTCGCCCAGGCCTGGGGAATGGGAATCTTTCCTCCTGCGCCTGCTCAGCTGTTCCTGCCGTACAATACCGTTCAACCAGGCCCACGAGATGGTCGGCGGAAAGTACCTCGTTCTGGCCAACCCATCGTCGCAGTTCTTGGTGTAGACCTCGCTGAAACTGGTTGAGTACGATGGTCTCGACGACCTCGGCGGACGAACGGGTCTCCGGTCGCAACCATTTCCGTGCCAGGTGAATCAAGTCGAACATCTGTGTTCGGGGGGGTTGTCCCGGTCTGTAGGACCACTGGTGGAAGCGGTGTGCCCTCACGGTATCGATCACTCCCAGTCTAGTCAGAATCTCTCCCTTGAGTTTATCGTAATCCTGTGCATCCTTCAACTCCAGGTCGAAATATGCTTTTTGAGCGTCGCCTGCCAGGTGGGGTGCCAAAAGCCCTGCCCATTCTTCTTTCGGCCACTTCTCCCTCTCTGCCGTCCTTTCGAAGTTGGTAAGATATGCTTCCACATCATCCTGCGCTGTCATTTTTTGAAGAAAATGATTGGCCCACCTTTGGGTATTTGCAGCTGGTAACTGAGCCCCAATTTGGTCCGCTAGCCCCTTTAGGCCTTCTCTTAACCTGTTAGGGCTAGGGGGCAGTATTGACACGTCTGGATAAAAAACGTACCCGATTTAATCTGGTTACTACTCCTGCCCAGTAACTAGAATATGCATATAATTATTGGCTTTGGATAGAAAACACCCTAAAGTTTCTAAAACTGTTTGAATGGTGTCTGTGAGTATAACAGAACTCCTATGGCAGGCCAAAACCTGAGAAGATTTCAAGCAGGAGGTGGCCTGTCTGAGAAGTAGTGTTTCATCTTGGCTCTTTTTATTGAAGACTCAGGATCTGTGCAATAACGTGACACTTCCTACATCTTCCATAGGGTCTCAGAGCCCGGGAAAACGTTGAACAATATCGAGGCAGGCTCTGGCTGAAACACTTTATCGCTTTTGGCAAGTGGCCACTCAGAGTACTATGGGCTTAGGCGTGTGCCCGCTTCGACCGAATGGTTTCTTTTCCTTTGTCTGTTTATCTAAACGCAGATTCCCGGTCGGAATATTATCGCTTTTTTATGAGAAAAATGGCATAAAAATTGATTTTAAACAGCGGTTGACATGCTTCGAAGTACGGTAATGGAATATTTAGAATTCTTTTGTCACGAATTGCGCCATGCTCGTCAATCTTATTTAGCCTTTAGGATAGTGTCTAGAACGCACGAACAAAACGCCGCTGTTTGGATATAACGATGGATTATTTTGGACCAAACCAACATTTGTTATTGAAGTAGCAGTCCTGGGAGTGCATTCTGACGAAGACAACAAAGGTAAGAACATTTTTCTTATAGTAAATCTGACGACTGATGAGTGCTAAACCTGCTGGGTGTCTAAATAGCTAGCCCTGTGATGCCGGGCTATCTACTGAGAATATTGCAAAATGTGCTTTCACTGAAAAGCTATTTTAAAATCGGACATATCGAGTGCATAGAGGAGTTCTGTATCTATAATTCTTAAAATAATTGTTATGCTTTTTGTGAACGTTTATCGTGAGTAATTTAGTAAATTCACCGGCAGTGTTCGGTGGGAATGCTAGTCACATGCTAGTCACATGCTAATGTAAAAAGCTGGTTTTTGATATAAATATGAACTTGATTCAACAAAACATGCATGTATTGTATAACATAATGTCCTAGGGTTGTCATCTGATGAAGATCATCAAAGGTTAGTGCTACATTTAGCTGTGGTTTGGGTTTATGTGACATTATATGCTAGCTTGAAAAATGGGTGTCTGATTATTTCTGGCTGGGTAGTCTGCTGACATAATCTAATGTTTTGCTTTCGTTGTAAAGCCTTTTTGAAATCGGACAGTGTGGTTAGATTAACCTGTTGGGTCTAGGGGGCAGCATTTGCACGTCTGGATAAAAAAAATGTACCCGATTTAATCTGGTTACTAATCCTACCCAGTAACTAGAATATGCATATACTTATTATATATGGATAGAAAACACTCTAAAGTTTCCAAAACTGTTTGAATGGTGTCTGTGAGTATAACAGAACTCATTTGGCAGGCAAAACCCTGAGACATTTTCTGACAGGAAGTGGATACCTGATGTGTTGTATTGACTTTAAACCTATCCCATTGAAAAACACAGGGGTTTAGGAATATTTTGGCACTTCCTATTGCTTCCACTAGATGTCACCAGCCTTTACAAAGTGTTTTGAGTCTTCTGGAGGGAGATCTGACCGAACAAGAGCCATGGAACGGTGATGTCCCATTAGACACCTGGCGCGCTACTTCATGTTGGGTACCCTCGTTCCAATACGTTAGAAAAGAGTATGCATTCGTCCACCTTGAATATTATTCATGTTCTGGTTAAAAAAGGCCCTAATGATTTATGCTATACAACGTTTGACATGTTTGAACGAACGGAAATATATTTTTTCCCCTCGTTCATGACGAGAAGTCCGGCTGGCTTACATCATGTGCTAACGAGACGGAGATTTTTGGACATAAATGATGAGCTTTTTTGAACAAAACTACATTCGTTATGGACCTGTGATACCTGGAAGTGACATCTGATGAAGAGAATCAAAGGTAATGGATTATTTACATAGTATTTTCGATTTTAGATCTCCCCAACATGACGTCTAGTCTGTATCGCAACGCGTATTTTTCTGGGCACAGTGCTCAGATTATTGCAAAGTGTGATTTCCCAGTAAGGTTATTTTTAAATCTGGCAAGTTGATTGCGTTCAAAAGATGTAAATCTATAATTCTTTAAATGACAATATAATATTTTACCAATGTTTTCTAATTTTAATTATTTAATTTGTGACGCTGACTTGACTGCCGGTTATTGGAGGGAAACGATTTCCTCAACATCAATGCCATAGTAAAACGCTGTTTTTGGATATAAATATCAACTTGATAGAACTAAAAATGCATGCATTGTCTAACATAATGTCCTAGGAGTGTCATCTGATGGAGATTGTAAAAGGTTAGTGTATCATTTTAGCTGGTTTTATGGTTTTGGTGACCCTGTCTTTGACTTGACAAAACATTACACACAACTCTTGTAAATGTACTGTCCTAACATACTCTAAATTTATGCTTTCGCCGTAAAACCTTTTTGAAATCGTAAAACGTGGTTAGATTAAGGAGATGTTTATCTTTCAAATGGTGTAACATAGTTGTATTTTTGAAAAATTTGAATTTTGACATTTATTTGGATTCAAATTTGCCGCTCTTGAAATGCACCTGCTGTTGATGGAGTGCACCACGGGTGGCACGCTAGCGTCCCACCTAGCCCCAAGAGGTTAAAGAAGAGCCAATGCAATGTAACCTCGGTGAAAAAGAAGATGAGATATGGTATGCATGTCCCGTGGTAACCACTGTACTTGAAAGATCAAGAAACAAACATATGTGCAGGGTGAAGGTTGAAGGGAAGGAGGTTGAAGCACTACTGGATTCCGGCAGTATGCTAACCCTGGTCGTTGCAAACCTAGTGCCGACGCATAAACTGAATACAAGTCAGGATATCAGTGTTACGTGCATTCATGGGGATACCCGTCTGTACCCCACAGCATTAGTGAGCGTACAAACAGAGGACGGTCTGCTGGATTATGAGGTCGGCGTGGTCCCAAAGATGCCATATGATGTAATATTGGGTAGATACTTTCCTAACTTTGCGAAGTTAGGTCAAAAGAACGGCATATTTGAGAAGCCAACAACCCTGACCAAGCAGGAAGAAGCATGGGGCCTTCAACCAAGGCCAAGAAAAGGGGTCTCCCAGCGGCCAACCTCACAGGTACTAGTAGGGGAGGATGAGGATGAAGTGGCAAACCTCGTTGATAATGAACAGCCCAGTACTAGTGGGGCTGGGGTCGATCTGAATCCAGAGGACGACTATCTAGAACCAGCAGACCTGGCAGGGTCCATGACTAATTTCGGGACGGCCCAACACCAGGATCCAACCCTGCAGCAAGCCAGAGCAGACGTGCAGGTCGTAGATGGTACTCCCATAAATGATAGGATGATGCCTAATAGTTTTCCCCACTTCATCATGAAAAATGGTTTGGTGTACAGAGTCTCAAAAATAGGGGTTGATGTGGTGGAACAGGTGTTGGTGCCCACCCGGTACAGGAAGACAGTACTGGATCTAGCTCATGGGCACATTCTGGGTGGACACCTTGGTATCGATAAAACCCGAGACCGGATTGTAAGGAGGTTTTACTGGCCAGGAATTCAGGCTGAAGTGGCTCGGCATTGTGGAGAGTGCCCGGAGTGCCAGGTAACAGCTCCCCGACCAGCGTTTAGAAGCCCGTTAGTGCCACTCCCCATAATCGAAACGCCATTTGAGAGGATAGCGATGGACATAGTGGGCCCACTACCCAAATCTGCCAGAGGGCACCAATACATTCTGGTCATTCTAGATTATGCCACTCGCTACCCAGAAGCCATTCCCCTTCGGACAATGGCTTCCAAAAATATCGCCAAGGAACTAGTGCTATTGTTCACCAGGGTTAGGGTCCCAAAGGAGATCCTTACTGACCTGGGGACCCCCTTTATGTCCCGCCTTATGGCGGACCTTTGTAAATTGTGGCAGGTGAAACAGTTGAGGACATCGGTTTACCATCCACAGACGGACGGGCTGGTTGAGAGATTCAACCGGACCCTGAAGTCAATGCTCAGGAAGGTAATCGACAGGGATGGGAAAAACTGGGATTGCATGTTGCCATATCTGATGTTTGCCATTAGAGAGGTTCCTCAAGCCTCGCTGGGGTTTTCTCCCTTCGAGCTGGTATATGGGAGGCACCCCCGGGGAATCTTAGACATCGCCCGGGAAACCTGGGAACACCAATCCACCCCGTATACTAGTGTCATAGAGCACGTCACGGCAATGCAAAACAGAATAGCCACAGTCATGCCCATCGTCAGAGAGCACATGAGACAAGCACAAGAGCACCAGCGGCACACTTATAACCGGCAGGCTACCCTGAGGGAATTTCAACCGGGAGATAAGGTGTTAGTGCTGATCCCCACGGTAGAGTGCAAACTACTAGCCACATGGAAAGGACCATATGAAGTACTGGAGAGAATAGGAGAAGTTAATTATCGGATCCGACAGCCAGGTCGACGGCCCCAGGAACAGATCTATCACATAAACCTGTTAAAAGCATGGAGAGAGAGAGAAACACTAATGGTCACGTACCCCACACACACTCAGGAGACAGCTGAAGTAAATATTTCACCTACTTTGTCCCCAGCACAAGTACACGAAGTAAAGACCCTGATCCAGAAAAACAGAGATGTGTTTTCAGAAGTACCCGGCTGAACTGAGGTTACTGCTCATGATATCGTTTCCCTACCAGGGAGAAAAGTGAGCATGAGGCCATATCGGGTACCCGAGGCTCGACAGGCAGCGATTAGAGCAGAGACGGAGAAAATGTTGACAGCTGGAGTGATCGAAGAGTCACATAGTGAGTGGTCAAGCCCAATTGTGATGGTCTCCAAGCCAGATGGGTCTTTGCGGTTCTGTAACGACTTTCGGAAGGTAAATGAAATCTCCAAGTTTGATGCCTACCCCATGCCCAGAGTAGACGAACTACTGGAGAAAATTGGTAAAGCTCGGTACATTATGACCCTGGACCTGACAAAAGGGTACTGGCAAATTCCTCTGACCCCCAGGGCCAAAGAAAAGACAGCCTTTGCAACCCCTGACGGTTTGTTTCAATACACCGTCATGCCATTCGGCCTACACGGGGCCCCAGCCACCTTTCAACGGCTCATGGACAAGGTCCTAAAACCGCACCAAACATACGCCGCAGCTTATTTAGATGACGTGGGGATCTACAGCCCAGATTGGGAATCCCACTTACCCCGGGTACAGGCGGTGTTAGACGCCCTTAGAAAGGCAGGGCTCACAGCGAACCCTGCCAAGTGTTATGTGGGGTTAGAGGAAACGGAGTATCTGGGATACACAGTGGGAAGAGGATTAATCAAACCCCAACGTAAGAAGGTGGAGGCAATTAGAGATTGGCCGAAACCAGTAAATAAGAAGCAGGTTCGAGCCTTCCTAGGGCTGACCGGGTACTACCGGAAGGTCATCCCAAGTTATGCCACAGTGGCCGCCCCACTCACCGACATGACTAGAGCCAGAGGGCCAAACATGGTCAAGTGGGATGAAAGGGCCACCAAAGCATTTAGGACATTACAGGAGGCCCTCTGCTGTAATCCAGTGCTGGTGGTACAAGACTTAGAGAGAGAGTTTGTGGTTCAGACGGATGCTTCAGAGGTCGGCTTGGGCGCAGTGCTGTCCCAAGAGGTAGAAGGGGTGGAACACCCCATCCTGTTTTTAAGCACGAAGCTGGAACCACGGGAAACCAACTACTCAGTTGTTGGGAAAGAGGCGCTGGCAGTAAAGTGGGCTCTGGAAAGCCTGAAATACTACCTGCTGGGGCGCCACTTCACCCTCATCAGTGACCATGCACCACTCACCTGGATGCATAGGGCTAAAGAGAAGAACGCTCGGGTGATGCGGTGGTTTTTGAGTCTCCAACCGTTTCACTTTGACTTGAAACACAGAGCAGGAAAGGAAATGGGAAATGTGGATGGGTTATCCCGCATGCACGCATATTTTGCTGCGGTAGCCCGACCTAGGGGGTCGGATCTAGGGGGGGAGATGTGTGGCAAAGAAGGGGGTCGAGTGATAAATGGCAGATATGTGAGGGCAGAACTAATAAACGGGCTCTGCCCGATCACAAAAATGGCCACCCCGATCAGAACTACAGATCACAAAATGGCCGACTGCCAAAACTACAATTCCCAGAAGCAAGGGGAACCCTCAGAAGGTGGAGCCGACCCACAGATAAAAGGTCAAGAAAAACCAGGAAGAGAGAGAGAGGGCGGGAAGGATCTATGAACCATAGAGAAAGAGACAATCTACATTGGCTGGATTTACCGTGTACGAGCTGGACTGTTTTGGACTTACCTGTTGGCGTTTAGACCTGGACCTACCGAGAATCAGATTTGTGTACCGAACCCTGCAATCCTTGACCTTACCTGCGGCCTGGGTGGACCAGGACAGCGAAACAAACACACAGGTACTGTCATGTTCGAAAGAACTTTCATTCTGGGCTGACTTTGGTGACAGTTTCCCACATAATTTGTGACAAACGCACCTAACTTTGAAGAGGTTTGCCACACCATAAAGACCAGGGAAGTTTTCGAATGACTCGCAAAGAAGGGCACCTATTGGTATATGGGGGGAGCAGACATTGAATATCCCTTTGATCAATGTGAAGTTATTCATTAATTACACTTTGGATGGTTATCAATACACAGTCACTACAAAGATAGAGGTGTCCTTCCTAGCTCAGTTTGCAGAGAGGATTTCACCATGACTGTCAAGGGTGTGTGTACTGGTGGCGAAGTCAGGTGCAGGAGAGCAGAGAGTTGTGAACAGGTGCACACTTTATTCAGGCTGGAGTGAACAAACAGATAGAAGCAAACTGCGTCAAAACCTCCAGCAAAAAGGAAAAAGTGCAAAGTGCGAAAAACACTCACCAAAGCTAATGTACCAAAGAAACATACAACGTGCACAAACAGAGAACATGGAAACATAGCCTGGCGCATCAAAATAACCACATAACAAATAACAATTCCACACAAAGACATGGAGGGGAACAGAGGAATAAATACATGCAGTGTGATTAGGGAATGAAAACCAGGTGTGAAGGGAACAAGACAAAACAAATGGAACAATGAAAAATGGAGTGGCGATGGCTAGAAAGCCGGTGACGTCGACCGCCTAACGCCGCCCGAACAAGGAGAGGAGCCGACTTCGACGGAAGTCGTGACAATGACTGTGATAGGAGACAACTGAAGATTGATCAACATTGTAGTTGCTCCACAATACTAACCTAAAGGACAGAGTGAAAAGAAGGAAGCCTTGTACAGAATACAAATATTCCAAAACATGCATCCTGTTTGCAATAATATATAAGGCACTAAAGTAAAACTGCTAAAAATATGGGAAAGAAATTAACTTCATGTCCTGAATACAAAGCGTTATGTTTGGGGCAAATCCAACACAACACAACACACAGTAACACTCTTCATATTTTCAAGCATGGTGGTGGCTGCATCATGTTATGGGTATGCTTGTCATCAACAAGGACTAGGGACTTTTTTTTGCACAGGCAAAATCCTGGAGGAAAACCTGGTTCAGTCTGCTTTCCAAAAGACACTGGGAGATGAATTCATCTTTCAGCAGGGCAATGACCTAAAACACATGGCTATATATATACTGGAGCTGCTTACCAAGTAGACAGTGAATGTTCTTGAGTGGCTGAGTTACAAATGTTTAATAAAAAAGAAACATAAATACCTTATTTACATAACTATTCAGACCCTTTGCTTTGAGAGTCAAAATTGAGCTCAAGTGAATCCTGTTTCCATTTATCATCCTTGAGACGTTTCTACAACTTGATTCGATTCCACCTGTGGTAAATTCAATTGATTGGACATGATTTGGAAAGGCACACACCTGTCTATATAAGGTCCCACAGTTGACACTGCATGTCAGAGCAGAAACCAACACCTATGAGGTCAAAGGAATTGTCCATAGAGCTCTGAGACAAGATTGTGTCGAGGCACAGATCTGGGGAAGGGTAGCAAAACATTTCTACAGCATTGAAGGTCATCAAGAGCATTCTTAAATGGAAGAAGTTTGGAACCACCAAGACTCTCACTGGAGCTGGCCGCCTGGCCAAACTGAGCAATCGGGGGAAAAGGGCACAGTCAGGGAGATGACCAAGAATCCGAATGTCCCTCTGAAAGAGCACTAGAGTTCCTTTGTGGAGATGGGAGAACCTTCCAGAAGGACAACCATCTCTGCAGCACTCCACTAATCAGGCCTTTATGGTAGAGTGGCTAGACGGCCCAAATCACAGAGCCAAGATAACACAGGAGTGGCTTTGGGATAAGTCTCTGAATGTCCTTGAATGGCCCAGCCAGAGCCCAGACTAAAACCTGATCGAACATCTCTGGAGAGACCTGAAAAGAACTGTGCAGCAACATTCCCCATCCAACCTGATAGAACTTGAGAGGATCTGCAGAGAAGAATGGGAGAAACTTCCAAAATACAGGTGTGCCAAGTTTGTAGGGTCATACCCAAGAAACAACCTGTTTTTGCTTTGTCATTATGGGGTATTGTGTGTAGATGGATGAGGGAAAAAAACTATTTAATCAATTTTAGAATAAGGCTGTAGCATAACAACATGTGGAAAAAGTCAGGGGATCAAATACTGTATATATACACTGAACAAGAATATAAACGCAACATGTAAAGTGTTGGTCCCATGTTTCATGAGCTGAAATAAAACATCCCAGAAATGTTTCATATGCACAAAATGCTTATTTCTATCCAATTTTGTACACAAATTTGTTTACGTCCCTGTCAGTTAGCATTTCCCCTTTGCCAAGATAATCAATCCACCTGACAGGTGTGGCATATCAATAAGCTGATTAAGCAGCAAAATCATTACACAGGTGCACCTTGTGCTGGAGACGATAAAACTCTAAAATTACCAATTTTGTCAGGGTATGGGCAGGCATAATCTACAGACATCGAACACAATTGCATTTTATCGATGGAAATTTGAACACACAGAGATACCGTGATGAGAATCCTGACCTCCATTGTCTTGCCATTCACCCGTCGCCATCACCTCATGTTTCAGCATGATAATGCACGGTCCTATGTCGCAAGGATTGTGGTTGCTAATTTCTGTATTACCAAATGAGGAGAGACAAACTTCACACACCAGTCAGAGTTATACTTAAACTACGTCTTTAATTATAAGAGCTTTTCATTAGCACTTGACTTTCAACGATTCACCATTTCTAATGAACCATTGAGAGTGTCAACACAATGGCTACTGAGATCTTTTATAGCAAATATCCACCCCCTTTGACATGACAAACCACAGATATTTAGGAACTGTTCACAAAGAAAGACTTTTACTTGAGAGAGAGGAGTATCCACAGCCAGATAGCATTTGCTGTAAATTATTGTTCAGTTAGGTCTCCTTGATGAGGTTCTAATCACGTTCCTGGTGCTTCATAGTACAAAAACACCAACTCATCCAATGGCATATATCAATTGTCAACTCTAGATACATCTCAAGCAAACCCCCTCTTCACCCCACTCCTGGACAAGCTCACTGAGGGGAGTGAGCCTTTAGGTCATACACTATCCCAGGATAAGTGCAAGAGCTAAGAGAGGACACACACATACATGGTTCCAGACACTGCCATACACCTCCCCACATAATAGAAAAGGATTGGTTCCACATTAATCACGCCATCCCTTCACATGGTTTAGGAATAGGTAAAGACACATTCACACATGAAGACAATGTTCCATTCTGACCTCTCCCGTCTCTGGGCCCCAAGTGACTGAGCTCTAGCTAAGCGAAAAGTACAACTGCCTACACCAAAGTCCAAAGGGATACATTCTAATGACAAGTATCTCACATAAGCATATTATGCAAATAAAACATCTTAATTATCTATATTACCGAACTAATTCTGATTTATCCGCCACAGGATCTGTACACAATTCCAGGAAGCTGAAAATGTTCCCGTTTTTCTATGGCCTGCATACTCACCAGACAAGTCACCCATTGAACATCAATGGAATGGTCGGGACCGATGTGTACAACAGCATGTTCCAGTGGAACAACATTCTATAGGCCACAATCAACAGCCAAATCAACTTTATGCAAAGATGTGTCACGCTGCATGAGGCAAATGGTGATCACAGAAGATACTGCCTGGTTTTCTGATACATGCTCCTACCTTTTCTTTAAGGTATCTGTGACCAAACGATGCATATCTGTATTCCCAGTCATGTGAAATCCATAGATTGGTCCTAATGAATTGATTTCATTTGACTGATATCCTTATTTGAACTGTAACTCAGTAAAATCTCTGAAATTGTTGCATGTTGCGTTTATATTTTTGTCCAGCGTATTTATAACTTATTTTCACCCTCAGCTCTGACTTTAGTTTATCATGATTCAATAAAGTTGGTTGCTGTCTGTCTGATAATATGATGTCTAAGATGTTAGTCAATGATATTTACTGATGAAAATGAAGGGAAATGCTCAGACAACATTGCTAACCAAAATAAACGGAGGTGATCCTTCACATGGATTAATACATCTAGTGTTTTGTCACTGCTGACACCTGTAACATAGGAGATAGTTATTTAATCCATGTGAAGGATTTCTGTTTGTCTGCTGCTCAAGGACATCATTCCCATTATAATTTTCATGGTTTCTAAACAGGTCAAGTTACATAAAGGAGAGAAGAAGTTGACATTTATAACTTATTTCAAACAGTGGTTGGAACCGGTTCAGGGAACAGATCTGAAAACCAGAAAATAACACACATTTTCAAGGAATAGAACCGAGAACGAACGTGATCTGTTCCCGGAACAGAACCATTATTTTAAGAGCATGCGAACCGGTTAATAACGTTATTTTACATTCCATTTTTTGTCTCCAGTCCCACAAAAATGCAACGAAGTCATTATGCAAAGCCCTCAAAGTCACTCTGAAAGTTATTCCAGTGTCTGCCTGCCTGCCGGCTGAACATCTTTACCAGTGTGTGTGTGTAGGCTACCTGCCCCTCTCCAATTCAGAAATTAGGGAGAGATTTTTATTTAGAGAACAGTGGATTCACTTTTTCAATGCTAGTTAAGGATATGATAGTTATCACATTTCACATTGGATTTATTAACTACAAAAAGGTAAGACATGTTTTTATTTGAATTTTGGTGCCAGTCTGCACAAGCAGGTTTGTTACACACAGAGATACCGTGATGAGAATCCTGACCTCCATTGTCTTGCCATTCACCCGTCGCCATCACCTCATGTTTCAGCATGATAATGCACGGTCCTATGTCGCAAGGATTGTGGTTGCTAATTTCTGTATTACCAAATGAGGAGAGACAAACTTCACACACCAGTCAGAGTTATACTTAAACTACGTCTTTAATTATAAGAGCTTTTCATTAGCACTTGACTTTCAACGATTCACCATTTCTAATGAACCATTGAGAGTGTCAACACAATGGCTACTGAGATCTTTTATAGCAAATATCCACCCCCTTTGACATGACAAACCACAGATATTTAGGAACTGTTCACAAAGAAAGACTTTTACTTGAGAGAGAGGAGTATCCACAGCCAGATAGCATTTGCTGTAAATTATTGTTCAGTTAGGTCTCCTTGATGAGGTTCTAATCACGTTCCTGGTGCTTCATAGTACAAAAACACCAACTCATCCAATGGCATATATCAATTGTCAACTCTAGATACATCTCAAGCAAACCCCCTCTTCACCCCACTCCTGGACAAGCTCACTGAGGGGAGTGAGCCTTTAGGTCATACACTATCCCAGGATAAGTGCAAGAGCTAAGAGAGGACACACACATACATGGTTCCATACACCTCCCCACAAAATAGAAAAGGATTGGTTCCCCATTAATCACACCATCCCTTCACATGGTTTAGGAAAAGGTAAAGACACATTCACATATGAAGACAATGTTCCATTCTGACCTCTCCCCTCTCTGGGCCCCAAGTGACTGAGCCCTAGCTAAGGGAAAAGTACAACTGCCAACACCAAAGTCCAAAGGGATACATTCTAATGACAAGTATCTCACATAAGCATATTATGCAAATAAAACATCTTAATTATCTATGTTACCCAACTAATTCTGATTCATCCGCCACAGGATCTGTACACAATTCCAGGAAGCTAAAAATGTTCCAGTTTTTCTATGGCCTGCATACTCACCAGACAAGTCACCCATTGAAAATCATTGGAATGCTCGGGAGTGGCTCAACCTGTAGTACGCTATGCATGGTTTCACATGTATATGGATCAATTCATGGTCGACTGACATTTTGTGGGTGAGGAGAACACTGGAGATCTTGTTGATATGACATGCATTACCACAGACTTTTACCGACGGATGAGCGGCTTAAATTAAAGAAATTTGAATGTCTTTGAATGTCAGAGAGTTGGCTCAACTAACGTTGGACCAGAGCTAGCCCTTGATCAAGACTCAGTTCCATTAAATTACACATAATACAGCCTAGAATTTTCCAGAGCTAGACCAGAGTTAGCTAACAAGCAAGCTAACAAACCTGTTTGTGCAGACTGGCACCAGAATTCAAATAAAAACATGTCCTACCTTTTTGTAGTTAATAAATCCAATGTGAAAAGTGATAACTATCATATCCTTAACTAGCATTGAAAAAGTGAATCCACTGTTCTCTAAACAAAAATCTCTCCCAAATTTCTGAATTGGAGAGGGGCAGGTAGCCTACACACACACACTGGTAAAGATGTTCAGCCGGCAGGCAGGCAGACACTGGAATAACTTTCAGAGTGACTTTGAGGGCTTTGCATAATGATTTCGTTGCATTTTTGTGGGACTGGAGACAAAAAATGGAATGTAAAATAACGTTATTAACCGGTTCGCATGCTCTTAAAATAATGGTTCTGTTCCGGGAACAGATCACGTTCGTTCTCGGTTCTATTCCTTGAAAAATTGTGTTATTTTCTGGTTTTCAGATCTGTTCCCAGGGGCCTGTTGCACAAAAGTAGAATTAAGACATCCGGGATAAATGACTCAGCTGAGCTCAATGAAGCCAAAACATGTGCGTCCAGGCTTAATTGGTTGCACAAAGACCAAGCCAGGATGAGCAGACACGGATTCATTAAGCCAGGTGAAACCAATCCTGGATAGGTGCGCGCTCACGGCTCACTCAAATAGACCCCGCCACAGATCACAGATTAACTGATTTACCATGGCAACTAGAGCCGCGTACTTTTCCCCGTCGGAAGCACAAATCCTCATGGAGGCATACGAGGAGGTAAAATATATAATTAAGAAGAAAGGCAACACCGCCACAGTGATAAAGCAAAGAGAAAAAGCGTGGCAAAGTATTGCAGACCGCCTGAATGCGTAAGTAGTGCACAATTACACAGTCACCGCTCCGCTGAAACATCACAATTACAATTCAAATATTTAATTCACATCTCCAAAAATGCAGTTGTACTGTAATTATGAAACGGTTAAATTTTTAATTGAAATGCACTGCAGATATGAGTGAAATTGTGTAAAGTAACTCCATCACACTGTATAAAGCTATGATAGATTTTTTGATATTTTTACTGAAAACAAGACAAAAATACCAAGTAATTTTTTGCAGTGTGACTCCATTAAATGTGTGTGTGTGTGTGTGTGTGTGTAGATTAAACATGAACGGGCCAAAACGGACATGGCAGCAGGTCAAAATCAAATACAAGAACATTCTGCAGAATGGTATGGTCCCTGACTAATATTTAACAAAGCACAAGCATATATTGTACCCAGAAGGTGCCTGCTCACACATTGTCTGTACTGTTTTAGCAGTGAAAAAGAATACCCACAGACAAGGCACGGGTGGTGGGTCACCAAAGGCTGACCTTACCCCAGCAGAGGACATGGCCTTGGAGCTAAATAAAGGCAGGCCCGTCTTAGAGGGGATCCCTGGGGGGAAAGAGACGAGCATAGGTTCCTCCCAAGATGCCACCCGCTTCATTCAAGGTATGTCCTTCCATCTCTACATGGGATACAACCACATTCATATTGAATCAATTTGGACTGTCTGACTTTGGTTTACCTATTGCCTTGCAGTGTCTGGCAGCACTGTGTTCCTGTTAGAGCCACCAGCACAAGCACCAGACGATGCTGATCCAGTGAGTACTCCATCAAAGGCATACTGTAGGCCTGGCATGTCTTGTCTACTAGCTTCAATATGAATCCGATTAAATGTGATAGGGTGAAGGCCCCAGTGCAGCAGCAACAGCACATGATGGAGACGATGATGAGGAGGAGACCATCTCTCTGGATTCCAGAAGGCATGAGGTATCATGTTAAGACTGTGAAAGTACTATTTACTCTACAATGGTGAGGAGTCCTCATCAAAATCAAAAAATCTAATTTCTTTTACAGGACCCAGATGCTATACAGTGGGAAAACCAGCCTGGCAACATAGTGCGTATTAATAAAAGGACACCACATCCTGCCAAATTCCAGCTGCGCTAATTGTATTGTGTTCACAGAGCTCACAAGCTATCAGAAAGTTGTATGGCAACCACCTCCGGCGCCAAATAGAACTGGCAGACATAGACATTCAGTACAAGAAGAAAAAGATGGAAAATCTTGCACTGGAGTCCGAAATAAAAAAGAGGACAATTAGGAAACTGGACCTTGAAATAAAAAAACTTGAGAGGGAGGTGAGATATGCCTTCAATGTACACTGTATGCTAACTGTAACACAAATGTATTAATCATTATTTTTCTTTCCTCCCCCAGCTCCAAGAAGATGACACAGCTCAAAATAAAAATTAGGTATATTCTCGTAAAGTCAAGTGAGCCATGACATATGAGCTCTTATTGTGAGCACACAGGACGGTGGCATCTTTCTAAGGTTTTTTTTATTTTCCCAGCAATCAGTACAACCAAGTCATCGTTATAAGGCATCGCCCTCTTTTGCCCACCCCCCCAGCACCAGGTGTGGCCACTAGCCTATATGAAGGCCCAAAATTGTGTGTTCCTTTCTGCTCTGACAATGGCATGCCCATTCGTGCGAGATGTGGTGGATGAAGAAGCACTTGTGCTGAGGAGAGCCTTCAGGCGAGAAAGGGTCTTCAGGGACCGGTTGGACCCACTGGCCTTCCCTGGTGACCATCTATATGAAAGATACAGGTTTTCTGCAGATGGCATCAGGTATCTATGCAGACTACTGGGTCCCAGGATTAAGCACCGCACTGCACGGAGCCATGCACTGAGTGTGGAGCAAATGGTTTGTGTGGCCTTGCGCTTTTTTTCTAGTGGAGCCTTCCTGTACTCAGTGGGGGATGCAGAACAGCTGAACAAGGCCACAATTTGCCGCACAATAAGGAGTGTGTGTCTGGCTATCAAAGCATTAGCAGATGTCTTCATCTCCTTCCCTGGCCACAGAAGACTCTGTGACATCAAAGAGGAGTTCTATAGGATTGCAGGTAAGAGGATCTACAAATTACAGGACAACTGTTAACACATAGTAGGATACTCATTACTTTGTGTGACAGGTTTCCCCAATGTCATTGGTGCAGTGGACTGCACACACATAAGGATAAAAGCCCCCTCAGGTGCCCATGAGGCCGATTTTGTGAATAGGAAATCCTTTCACAGCATTAATGTTCAGGTGAACATAACTTTTTGATATTGTCCATTGACGAACACTCTGCATTGCCAGTGATGTGCATTGATTGGTGTAATATTCCTCATCTTATGATTTCAGATGGTCTGCAATGCTGACTGTGTGATCAGCAATGTTGTGGCAAAATGGCCTGGCTCAGTCCATGACTCCAGAATCTTTCGGGCCTCTGAAATCTATCAGTGCCTATCACAAGGTAAGCCACACAACCCCTATTTATAACCATCATGGCTGTGTCAAGAATATCACTGTGTTTATGAGGTAGTAATGATGAGATTTTGTGTTGACAGGTGAATTCTCTGGTGTGCTGCTGGGAGACAGGGGGTATGGCTGCCAGCCTTTTCTCCTGACACCTTTCACAGACCCCCAGGAAGCACAGCAGGCCTACAACCATGCCCATGCCAGGACCAGGGCCAGAGTTGAAATGACCTTTGGCCTCCTGAAGGCACGCTTTCACTGCCTTCACAAATTAAGGGTCAGCCCTGTTAGGGCATGTGATATTACTGTGGCTTGTGCTGTCCTCCACAATGTGGCCTGCCTGAGGAAGGAGAGGGCCCCCAGAGTGCCACCAGCCATGGACTGGGACAATCCGGCAATCTTCCCTGATGACGACAGTGGTCGGCTGCTGAGGGACCAATATGTGTTGAATTATTTTAGTTAGTATGTGTGCTTTCAATTTTGGTTAAATATGTCCTGCGGTGGCAGAGGAATTGGGTTTTTTTTGGGTTCGTTTTTTTACGAATTTGGCCTCTTATGATGTTTGTGCGGTATACTGTGTGTAATACAAGGCTGCAGGGAGGCTACTGCATCCATTCATTTGTCTGTTCAGTTGATGTGTATGGATTTGTCCTGCATTTATTTTAGTGTGCAGACATGCAGGGTGTGTTATATACAGACCTTTGAATGTGTATGTATCATTTTGTATAATATGCTTGGATTCTGTGCTTTCCATCTTGTAGTCACTGTGACTTCAGTTTCGAAAGGAGCTGATGGTTTACCTGCTTTGTTTTGTCCTTATTCAATAAAGGAACATAATGTTACACATTGTGTTTTTATATTCATATGGAATGTGTATTTGTTTATATGACAGAGTACTAGGGCCACACTGAAGAAAAAGGATAAAGTCATAAATTTATGAGGCTGGTTCTTTCTGCAGAAAAGCTACATATTGTTTTTACAGTTTTGATACTTATGACAATGTGATACTTAATATTCTGGCACATCAGCATGTCTTTGTTTATGAAACCATACTGAAGTACAATTTCACGAAATGCCCCACATCTGTCATTTTAACAACTGTCCTCCTTTAAAACAACCGGTTACAATATTATTACTTGTGTTTTTTTCCCCTCTGTGGCCCTAATATTCTATCATTTTATATATAGCCTTATAGTCTATGGGAAACTGTAAATTATCTAATGATAGCAACATAATCTAAAAATTATTTTTTATCCAAAATCATTGAAATTAATGATCACAAACGTTTAAATAATGACAGTGGGTCTAGTTATGTGATAACAATGTATAGTGAGCAGTGAAATAACTATTGGTTTCCATTTGTGGTGACTGCTGACTGACATTAGGGATGAGATTAAATAGATCCTGGAATTTAGCCTGGTCTGGAGCAGGCTAGCTCCACAGAATAAATCTCCATGGTAATTTATACCATAACATATCCTCCTGCCCCCTATCCATCTTTAGTGCAACCGGATTACGGATCAATTGAGCCAGGATCACCAAGATATCCTGGCTTAATCCCTTATCCTAGTTTTGTGCAACAGGCCCCTGAACCGGTTCCAACCACTGTTTGAAATAAGTTATAAATGTCAACTTCCTCTCTGTAACTTGACCTGTTTAGAAACCATGACAATTATAATGGGAATGATGTCCTTGAGCAGCAGACAAACAGAAATCCTTCACATGGATTAAATAACTATCTCCTATGTTACAGGTGTCAGCAGTGACAAAACACTAGATGTATTAATCCATGTGAAGGATCACCTCCATTTATTTTGGTTAGCAATGTTGTCTGAGCATTTCTCTTCATTTTCATCAGTAAATATCATTGACTAACATCTTAGACATCATATTACCATTGACAGACAGCAACCAACTTTATTGAATCATGATAAACTAAAGTCAGAGCTGAGGGTGAAAATAAGTTATATATACGCTGGACAAAAATATAAACGCAACATGCAACAATTTTAGAGATTTTACTGAGTTACAGTTCAAATAAGGAAATCAGTCAATTGAAATCAATTCATTAGGACCAATCTATGGATTTCACATGACTGGGAATACAGATATGAATCCGTTGGTCACAGATACCTTAAAGAAAAGGTAGGCGCATGGATCAGAAAACCAGGCAGTATCTTGTGTGATCACCATTTGCCTCATGCAGCGTGACACATCTTTGCATAAAGTTGATCTGGCTGTTGATTGTGGCCTGTAGAATGTTGTTCTACTGGAACACGCTGTTGTCACGGGCGTCGTAAGGATTGGACCAAGGTGCAGCGGGAACATGTATACTCATCTTTTTTATTTATTTAAACGAAGGAAAAACAAACAAATCATGTATACAAACCACAACAAATGACACTAAATAGTCATGTCCACAGACACAAAACAGGAGACAACTACCCACAAATCCCATTACAAAAACACCCCTATACATAGGACCTTCAATCAGAAGCAACGAGGAGCAGCTGCTTCCAATTGAAGGTCAACCCCATTAACTAAATATAGAAATAGAAAGACTAGAATTAACATAGAAATACACTTACATAGAACATAGACCAAAAAACCCCGGAACACATAAAACAAACACCCCTCTTACATAAGCACATAGCCCAACAAACCCCGAACCACATCAAACAAACACCCCTTGCCATGTCCTGACCAAACTACAATAACAAATAACCCCTTTACTGGTCAGGACGTGACAGCTGTGGTACACATCAATCCCGAGCATTCCATTGATGTTCAATGGGTGACTTGTCTGGTGAGTATGCAGGCCATAGAAAAACTGGAACATTTTTAGCTTCCTGGAATTGTGTACAGATCCTGTGACGGATGAATCAGAATTAGTTGGGTAATATAGATAATTAAGATGTTTTATTTGCATAATATGCTTATGTGAGATACTTGTCATTAGAATGTATCCCTTTGGACTTTGGTGTTGGCAGATGTACTTTTCCCTTAGCTAGGGCTCAGTCACTTCGGGCCCAGAGAGGGGAGAGGTCAGAATGGAACATTGTCTTCATATGTGAATGTGTCTTTACCTATTCCTAAACCATGTGAAGGGATGGCGTGATTAACCTGTTAGGGCTAGGGGGCAGCATTTGCACGTCTGGATAAAAAAAATGTACCCGATTTAATCTGGTTACTAATCCTACCCAGTAACTAGAATATGCATATACTTATTATATATGGATAGAAAACACTCTAAAGTTTCTAAAACTGTTTGAATGGTGTCTGTGAGTATAACAGAACTCATTTGGCAGGCAAAACCCTGAGACATTTTCTGACAGGAAGTGGATACCTGATGTGTTGTATTGACTTTAAACCTATCCCATTGAAAAACACAGGGGTTTAGGAATATTTTGGCACTTCCTATTGCTTCCACTAGATGTCACCAGCCTTTACAAAGTGTTTTGAGTCTTCTGGAGGGAGATCTGACCGAACAAGAGCCATGGAACGGTGATGTCCCATTAGACACCTGGCGCGCTACTTCATGTTGGGTACCCTCGTTCCAATACGTTATAAAAGACTATGCATTCGTCCACCTTGAATATTATTCATGTTCTGGTTAAAAAAGGCCCTAATGATTTATGCTATACAACGTTTGACATGTTTGAACGAACGGAAATATATTTTTTCCCCTCGTTCATGACGAGAAGTCCGGCTGGCTTACATCATGTGCTAACGAGACGGAGATTTTTGGACATAAATGATGAGCTTTTTTGAACAAAACTACATTCGTTATGGACCTGTGATACCTGGAAGTGACATCTGATGAAGAGAATCAAAGGTAATGGATTATTTACATAGTATTTTCGATTTTAGATCTCCCCAACATGACGTCTAGTCTGTATCGCAACGCGTATTTTTCTGGGCACAGTGCTCAGATTATTGCAAAGTGTGATTTCCCAGTAAGGTTATTTTTAAATCTGGCAAGTTGATTGCGTTCAAAAGATGTAAATCTATAATTCTTTAAATGACAATATAATATTTTACCAATGTTTTCTAATTTTAATTATTTAATTTGTGACGCTGACTTGACTGCCGGTTATTGGAGGGAAACGATTTCCTCAACATCAATGCCATAGTAAAACGCTGTTTTTGGATATAAATATCAACTTGATAGAACTAAAAATGCATGCATTGTCTAACATAATGTCCTAGGAGTGTCATCTGATGGAGATTGTAAAAGGTTAGTGTATCATTTTAGCTGGTTTTATGGTTTTGGTGACCCTGTCTTTGACTTGACAAAACATTACACACAACTCTTGTAAATGTACTGTCCTAACATACTCTAAATTTATGCTTTCGCCGTAAAACCTTTTTGAAATCGTAAAACGTGGTTAGATTAAGGAGATGTTTATCTTTCAAATGGTGTAACATAGTTGTATTTTTGAAAAATTTGAATTTTGACATTTATTTGGATTCAAATTTGCCGCTCTTGAAATGCACCTGCTGTTGATGGAGTGCACCACGGGTGGCACGCTAGCGTCCCACCTAGCCCCAAGAGGTTAAAGAAGAGCCAATGCAATGTAACCTCGGTGAAAAAGAAGATGAGATATGGTATGCATGTCCCGTGGTAACCACTGTACTTGAAAGATCAAGAAACAAACATATGTGCAGGGTGAAGGTTGAAGGGAAGGAGGTTGAAGCACTACTGGATTCCGGCAGTATGCTAACCCTGGTCGTTGCAAACCTAGTGCCGACGCATAAACTGAATACAAGTCAGGATATCAGTGTTACGTGCATTCATGGGGATACCCGTCTGTACCCCACAGCATTAGTGAGCGTACAAACAGAGGACGGTCTGCTGGATTATGAGGTCGGCGTGGTCCCAAAGATGCCATATGATGTAATATTGGGTAGATACTTTCCTAACTTTGCGAAGTTAGGTCAAAAGAACGGCATATTTGAGAAGCCAACAACCCTGACCAAGCAGGAAGAAGCATGGGGCCTTCAACCAAGGCCAAGAAAAGGGGTCTCCCAGCGGCCAACCTCACAGGTACTAGTAGGGGAGGATGAGGATGAAGTGGCAAACCTCGTTGATAATGAACAGCCCAGTACTAGTGGGGCTGGGGTCGATCTGAATCCAGAGGACGACTATCTAGAACCAGCAGACCTGGCAGGGTCCATGACTAATTTCGGGACGGCCCAACACCAGGATCCAACCCTGCAGCAAGCCAGAGCAGACGTGCAGGTCGTAGATGGTACTCCCATAAATGATAGGATGATGCCTAATAGTTTTCCCCACTTCATCATGAAAAATGGTTTGGTGTACAGAGTCTCAAAAATAGGGGTTGATGTGGTGGAACAGGTGTTGGTGCCCACCCGGTACAGGAAGACAGTACTGGATCTAGCTCATGGGCACATTCTGGGTGGACACCTTGGTATCGATAAAACCCGAGACCGGATTGTAAGGAGGTTTTACTGGCCAGGAATTCAGGCTGAAGTGGCTCGGCATTGTGGAGAGTGCCCGGAGTGCCAGGTAACAGCTCCCCGACCAGCGTTTAGAAGCCCGTTAGTGCCACTCCCCATAATCGAAACGCCATTTGAGAGGATAGCGATGGACATAGTGGGCCCACTACCCAAATCTGCCAGAGGGCACCAATACATTCTGGTCATTCTAGATTATGCCACTCGCTACCCAGAAGCCATTCCCCTTCGGACAATGGCTTCCAAAAATATCGCCAAGGAACTAGTGCTATTGTTCACCAGGGTTAGGGTCCCAAAGGAGATCCTTACTGACCTGGGGACCCCCTTTATGTCCCGCCTTATGGCGGACCTTTGTAAATTGTGGCAGGTGAAACAGTTGAGGACATCGGTTTACCATCCACAGACGGACGGGCTGGTTGAGAGATTCAACCGGACCCTGAAGTCAATGCTCAGGAAGGTAATCGACAGGGATGGGAAAAACTGGGATTGCATGTTGCCATATCTGATGTTTGCCATTAGAGAGGTTCCTCAAGCCTCGCTGGGGTTTTCTCCCTTCGAGCTGGTATATGGGAGGCACCCCCGGGGAATCTTAGACATCGCCCGGGAAACCTGGGAACACCAATCCACCCCGTATACTAGTGTCATAGAGCACGTCACGGCAATGCAAAACAGAATAGCCACAGTCATGCCCATCGTCAGAGAGCACATGAGACAAGCACAAGAGCACCAGCGGCACACTTATAACCGGCAGGCTACCCTGAGGGAATTTCAACCGGGAGATAAGGTGTTAGTGCTGATCCCCACGGTAGAGTGCAAACTACTAGCCACATGGAAAGGACCATATGAAGTACTGGAGAGAATAGGAGAAGTTAATTATCGGATCCGACAGCCAGGTCGACGGCCCCAGGAACAGATCTATCACATAAACCTGTTAAAAGCATGGAGAGAGAGAGAAACACTAATGGTCACGTACCCCACACACACTCAGGAGACAGCTGAAGTAAATATTTCACCTACTTTGTCCCCAGCACAAGTACACGAAGTAAAGACCCTGATCCAGAAAAACAGAGATGTGTTTTCAGAAGTACCCGGCTGAACTGAGGTTACTGCTCATGATATCGTTTCCCTACCAGGGAGAAAAGTGAGCATGAGGCCATATCGGGTACCCGAGGCTCGACAGGCAGCGATTAGAGCAGAGACGGAGAAAATGTTGACAGCTGGAGTGATCGAAGAGTCACATAGTGAGTGGTCAAGCCCAATTGTGATGGTCTCCAAGCCAGATGGGTCTTTGCGGTTCTGTAACGACTTTCGGAAGGTAAATGAAATCTCCAAGTTTGATGCCTACCCCATGCCCAGAGTAGACGAACTACTGGAGAAAATTGGTAAAGCTCGGTACATTATGACCCTGGACCTGACAAAAGGGTACTGGCAAATTCCTCTGACCCCCAGGGCCAAAGAAAAGACAGCCTTTGCAACCCCTGACGGTTTGTTTCAATACACCGTCATGCCATTCGGCCTACACGGGGCCCCAGCCACCTTTCAACGGCTCATGGACAAGGTCCTAAAACCGCACCAAACATACGCCGCAGCTTATTTAGATGACGTGGGGATCTACAGCCCAGATTGGGAATCCCACTTACCCCGGGTACAGGCGGTGTTAGACGCCCTTAGAAAGGCAGGGCTCACAGCGAACCCTGCCAAGTGTTATGTGGGGTTAGAGGAAACGGAGTATCTGGGATACACAGTGGGAAGAGGATTAATCAAACCCCAACGTAAGAAGGTGGAGGCAATTAGAGATTGGCCGAAACCAGTAAATAAGAAGCAGGTTCGAGCCTTCCTAGGGCTGACCGGGTACTACCGGAAGGTCATCCCAAGTTATGCCACAGTGGCCGCCCCACTCACCGACATGACTAGAGCCAGAGGGCCAAACATGGTCAAGTGGGATGAAAGGGCCACCAAAGCATTTAGGACATTACAGGAGGCCCTCTGCTGTAATCCAGTGCTGGTGGTACAAGACTTAGAGAGAGAGTTTGTGGTTCAGACGGATGCTTCAGAGGTCGGCTTGGGCGCAGTGCTGTCCCAAGAGGTAGAAGGGGTGGAACACCCCATCCTGTTTTTAAGCACGAAGCTGGAACCACGGGAAACCAACTACTCAGTTGTTGGGAAAGAGGCGCTGGCAGTAAAGTGGGCTCTGGAAAGCCTGAAATACTACCTGCTGGGGCGCCACTTCACCCTCATCAGTGACCATGCACCACTCACCTGGATGCATAGGGCTAAAGAGAAGAACGCTCGGGTGATGCGGTGGTTTTTGAGTCTCCAACCGTTTCACTTTGACTTGAAACACAGAGCAGGAAAGGAAATGGGAAATGTGGATGGGTTATCCCGCATGCACGCATATTTTGCTGCGGTAGCCCGACCTAGGGGGTCGGATCTAGGGGGGGAGATGTGTGGCAAAGAAGGGGGTCGAGTGATAAATGGCAGATATGTGAGGGCAGAACTAATAAACGGGCTCTGCCCGATCACAAAAATGGCCACCCCGATCAGAACTACAGATCACAAAATGGCCGACTGCCAAAACTACAATTCCCAGAAGCAAGGGGAACCCTCAGAAGGTGGAGCCGACCCACAGATAAAAGGTCAAGAAAAACCAGGAAGAGAGAGAGAGGGCGGGAAGGATCTATGAACCATAGAGAAAGAGACAATCTACATTGGCTGGATTTACCGTGTACGAGCTGGACTGTTTTGGACTTACCTGTTGGCGTTTAGACCTGGACCTACCGAGAATCAGATTTGTGTACCGAACCCTGCAATCCTTGACCTTACCTGCGGCCTGGGTGGACCAGGACAGCGAAACAAACACACAGGTACTGTCATGTTCGAAAGAACTTTCATTCTGGGCTGACTTTGGTGACAGTTTCCCACATAATTTGTGACAAACGCACCTAACTTTGAAGAGGTTTGCCACACCATAAAGACCAGGGAAGTTTTCGAATGACTCGCAAAGAAGGGCACCTATTGGTATATGGGGGGAGCAGACATTGAATATCCCTTTGATCAATGTGAAGTTATTCATTAATTACACTTTGGATGGTTATCAATACACAGTCACTACAAAGATAGAGGTGTCCTTCCTAGCTCAGTTTGCAGAGAGGATTTCACCATGACTGTCAAGGGTGTGTGTACTGGTGGCGAAGTCAGGTGCAGGAGAGCAGAGAGTTGTGAACAGGTGCACACTTTATTCAGGCTGGAGTGAACAAACAGATAGAAGCAAACTGCGTCAAAACCTCCAGCAAAAAGGAAAAAGTGCAAAGTGCGAAAAACACTCACCAAAGCTAATGTACCAAAGAAACATACAACGTGCACAAACAGAGAACATGGAAACATAGCCTGGCGCATCAAAATAACCACATAACAAATAACAATTCCACACAAAGACATGGAGGGGAACAGAGGAATAAATACATGCAGTGTGATTAGGGAATGAAAACCAGGTGTGAAGGGAACAAGACAAAACAAATGGAACAATGAAAAATGGAGTGGCGATGGCTAGAAAGCCGGTGACGTCGACCGCCTAACGCCGCCCGAACAAGGAGAGGAGCCGACTTCGACGGAAGTCGTGACAATGACTGTGATAGGAGACAACTGAAGATTGATCAACATTGTAGTTGCTCCACAATACTAACCTAAAGGACAGAGTGAAAAGAAGGAAGCCTTGTACAGAATACAAATATTCCAAAACATGCATCCTGTTTGCAATAATATATAAGGCACTAAAGTAAAACTGCTAAAAATATGGGAAAGAAATTAACTTCATGTCCTGAATACAAAGCGTTATGTTTGGGGCAAATCCAACACAACACAACACACAGTAACACTCTTCATATTTTCAAGCATGGTGGTGGCTGCATCATGTTATGGGTATGCTTGTCATCAACAAGGACTAGGGACTTTTTTTTGCACAGGCAAAATCCTGGAGGAAAACCTGGTTCAGTCTGCTTTCCAAAAGACACTGGGAGATGAATTCATCTTTCAGCAGGGCAATGACCTAAAACACATGGCTATATATATACTGGAGCTGCTTACCAAGTAGACAGTGAATGTTCTTGAGTGGCTGAGTTACAAATGTTTAATAAAAAAGAAACATAAATACCTTATTTACATAACTATTCAGACCCTTTGCTTTGAGAGTCAAAATTGAGCTCAAGTGAATCCTGTTTCCATTTATCATCCTTGAGACGTTTCTACAACTTGATTCGATTCCACCTGTGGTAAATTCAATTGATTGGACATGATTTGGAAAGGCACACACCTGTCTATATAAGGTCCCACAGTTGACACTGCATGTCAGAGCAGAAACCAACACCTATGAGGTCAAAGGAATTGTCCATAGAGCTCTGAGACAAGATTGTGTCGAGGCACAGATCTGGGGAAGGGTAGCAAAACATTTCTACAGCATTGAAGGTCATCAAGAGCATTCTTAAATGGAAGAAGTTTGGAACCACCAAGACTCTCACTGGAGCTGGCCGCCTGGCCAAACTGAGCAATCGGGGGAAAAGGGCACAGTCAGGGAGATGACCAAGAATCCGAATGTCCCTCTGAAAGAGCACTAGAGTTCCTTTGTGGAGATGGGAGAACCTTCCAGAAGGACAACCATCTCTGCAGCACTCCACTAATCAGGCCTTTATGGTAGAGTGGCTAGACGGCCCAAATCACAGAGCCAAGATAACACAGGAGTGGCTTTGGGATAAGTCTCTGAATGTCCTTGAATGGCCCAGCCAGAGCCCAGACTAAAACCTGATCGAACATCTCTGGAGAGACCTGAAAAGAACTGTGCAGCAACATTCCCCATCCAACCTGATAGAACTTGAGAGGATCTGCAGAGAAGAATGGGAGAAACTTCCAAAATACAGGTGTGCCAAGTTTGTAGGGTCATACCCAAGAAACAACCTGTTTTTGCTTTGTCATTATGGGGTATTGTGTGTAGATGGATGAGGGAAAAAAACTATTTAATCAATTTTAGAATAAGGCTGTAGCATAACAACATGTGGAAAAAGTCAGGGGATCAAATACTGTATATATACACTGAACAAGAATATAAACGCAACATGTAAAGTGTTGGTCCCATGTTTCATGAGCTGAAATAAAACATCCCAGAAATGTTTCATATGCACAAAATGCTTATTTCTATCCAATTTTGTACACAAATTTGTTTACGTCCCTGTCAGTTAGCATTTCCCCTTTGCCAAGATAATCAATCCACCTGACAGGTGTGGCATATCAATAAGCTGATTAAGCAGCAAAATCATTACACAGGTGCACCTTGTGCTGGAGACGATAAAACTCTAAAATTACCAATTTTGTCAGGGTATGGGCAGGCATAATCTACAGACATCGAACACAATTGCATTTTATCGATGGAAATTTGAACACACAGAGATACCGTGATGAGAATCCTGACCTCCATTGTCTTGCCATTCACCCGTCGCCATCACCTCATGTTTCAGCATGATAATGCACGGTCCTATGTCGCAAGGATTGTGGTTGCTAATTTCTGTATTACCAAATGAGGAGAGACAAACTTCACACACCAGTCAGAGTTATACTTAAACTACGTCTTTAATTATAAGAGCTTTTCATTAGCACTTGACTTTCAACGATTCACCATTTCTAATGAACCATTGAGAGTGTCAACACAATGGCTACTGAGATCTTTTATAGCAAATATCCACCCCCTTTGACATGACAAACCACAGATATTTAGGAACTGTTCACAAAGAAAGACTTTTACTTGAGAGAGAGGAGTATCCACAGCCAGATAGCATTTGCTGTAAATTATTGTTCAGTTAGGTCTCCTTGATGAGGTTCTAATCACGTTCCTGGTGCTTCATAGTACAAAAACACCAACTCATCCAATGGCATATATCAATTGTCAACTCTAGATACATCTCAAGCAAACCCCCTCTTCACCCCACTCCTGGACAAGCTCACTGAGGGGAGTGAGCCTTTAGGTCATACACTATCCCAGGATAAGTGCAAGAGCTAAGAGAGGACACACACATACATGGTTCCAGACACTGCCATACACCTCCCCACATAATAGAAAAGGATTGGTTCCACATTAATCACGCCATCCCTTCACATGGTTTAGGAATAGGTAAAGACACATTCACACATGAAGACAATGTTCCATTCTGACCTCTCCCGTCTCTGGGCCCCAAGTGACTGAGCTCTAGCTAAGCGAAAAGTACAACTGCCTACACCAAAGTCCAAAGGGATACATTCTAATGACAAGTATCTCACATAAGCATATTATGCAAATAAAACATCTTAATTATCTATATTACCGAACTAATTCTGATTTATCCGCCACAGGATCTGTACACAATTCCAGGAAGCTGAAAATGTTCCCGTTTTTCTATGGCCTGCATACTCACCAGACAAGTCACCCATTGAACATCAATGGAATGGTCGGGACCGATGTGTACAACAGCATGTTCCAGTGGAACAACATTCTATAGGCCACAATCAACAGCCAAATCAACTTTATGCAAAGATGTGTCACGCTGCATGAGGCAAATGGTGATCACAGAAGATACTGCCTGGTTTTCTGATACATGCTCCTACCTTTTCTTTAAGGTATCTGTGACCAAACGATGCATATCTGTATTCCCAGTCATGTGAAATCCATAGATTGGTCCTAATGAATTGATTTCATTTGACTGATATCCTTATTTGAACTGTAACTCAGTAAAATCTCTGAAATTGTTGCATGTTGCGTTTATATTTTTGTCCAGCGTATTTATAACTTATTTTCACCCTCAGCTCTGACTTTAGTTTATCATGATTCAATAAAGTTGGTTGCTGTCTGTCTGATAATATGATGTCTAAGATGTTAGTCAATGATATTTACTGATGAAAATGAAGGGAAATGCTCAGACAACATTGCTAACCAAAATAAACGGAGGTGATCCTTCACATGGATTAATACATCTAGTGTTTTGTCACTGCTGACACCTGTAACATAGGAGATAGTTATTTAATCCATGTGAAGGATTTCTGTTTGTCTGCTGCTCAAGGACATCATTCCCATTATAATTTTCATGGTTTCTAAACAGGTCAAGTTACATAAAGGAGAGAAGAAGTTGACATTTATAACTTATTTCAAACAGTGGTTGGAACCGGTTCAGGGAACAGATCTGAAAACCAGAAAATAACACACATTTTCAAGGAATAGAACCGAGAACGAACGTGATCTGTTCCCGGAACAGAACCATTATTTTAAGAGCATGCGAACCGGTTAATAACGTTATTTTACATTCCATTTTTTGTCTCCAGTCCCACAAAAATGCAACGAAGTCATTATGCAAAGCCCTCAAAGTCACTCTGAAAGTTATTCCAGTGTCTGCCTGCCTGCCGGCTGAACATCTTTACCAGTGTGTGTGTGTAGGCTACCTGCCCCTCTCCAATTCAGAAATTAGGGAGAGATTTTTATTTAGAGAACAGTGGATTCACTTTTTCAATGCTAGTTAAGGATATGATAGTTATCACATTTCACATTGGATTTATTAACTACAAAAAGGTAAGACATGTTTTTATTTGAATTTTGGTGCCAGTCTGCACAAGCAGGTTTGTTACACACAGAGATACCGTGATGAGAATCCTGACCTCCATTGTCTTGCCATTCACCCGTCGCCATCACCTCATGTTTCAGCATGATAATGCACGGTCCTATGTCGCAAGGATTGTGGTTGCTAATTTCTGTATTACCAAATGAGGAGAGACAAACTTCACACACCAGTCAGAGTTATACTTAAACTACGTCTTTAATTATAAGAGCTTTTCATTAGCACTTGACTTTCAACGATTCACCATTTCTAATGAACCATTGAGAGTGTCAACACAATGGCTACTGAGATCTTTTATAGCAAATATCCACCCCCTTTGACATGACAAACCACAGATATTTAGGAACTGTTCACAAAGAAAGACTTTTACTTGAGAGAGAGGAGTATCCACAGCCAGATAGCATTTGCTGTAAATTATTGTTCAGTTAGGTCTCCTTGATGAGGTTCTAATCACGTTCCTGGTGCTTCATAGTACAAAAACACCAACTCATCCAATGGCATATATCAATTGTCAACTCTAGATACATCTCAAGCAAACCCCCTCTTCACCCCACTCCTGGACAAGCTCACTGAGGGGAGTGAGCCTTTAGGTCATACACTATCCCAGGATAAGTGCAAGAGCTAAGAGAGGACACACACATACATGGTTCCAGACACTGCCATACACCTCCCCACATAATAGAAAAGGATTGGTTCCACATTAATCACGCCATCCCTTCACATGGTTTAGGAAAAGGTAAAGACACATTCACATATGAAGACAATGTTCCATTCTGACCTCTCCCCTCTCTGGGCCCCAAGTGACTGAGCCCTAGCTAAGGGAAAAGTACAACTGCCAACACCAAAGTCCAAAGGGATACATTCTAATGACAAGTATCTCACATAAGCATATTATGCAAATAAAACATCTTAATTATCTATGTTACCCAACTAATTCTGATTCATCCGCCACAGGATCTGTACACAATTCCAGGAAGCTAAAAATGTTCCAGTTTTTCTATGGCCTGCATACTCACCAGACAAGTCACCCATTGAAAATCATTGGAATGCTCGGGAGTGGCTCAACCTGTAGTACGCTATGCATGGTTTCACATGTATATGGATCAATTCATGGTCGACTGACATTTTGTGGGTGAGGAGAACACTGGAGATCTTGTTGATATGACATGCATTACCACAGACTTTTACCGACGGATGAGCGGCTTAAATTAAAGAAATTTGAATGTCTTTGAATGTCAGAGAGTTGGCTCAACTAACGTTGGACCAGAGCTAGCCCTTGATCAAGACTCAGTTCCATTAAATTACACATAATACAGCCTAGAATTTTCCAGAGCTAGACCAGAGTTAGCTAACAAGCAAGCTAACAAACCTGTTTGTGCAGACTGGCACCAGAATTCAAATAAAAACATGTCCTACCTTTTTGTAGTTAATAAATCCAATGTGAAAAGTGATAACTATCATATCCTTAACTAGCATTGAAAAAGTGAATCCACTGTTCTCTAAACAAAAATCTCTCCCAAATTTCTGAATTGGAGAGGGGCAGGTAGCCTACACACACACACTGGTAAAGATGTTCAGCCGGCAGGCAGGCAGACACTGGAATAACTTTCAGAGTGACTTTGAGGGCTTTGCATAATGATTTCGTTGCATTTTTGTGGGACTGGAGACAAAAAATGGAATGTAAAATAACGTTATTAACCGGTTCGCATGCTCTTAAAATAATGGTTCTGTTCCGGGAACAGATCACGTTCGTTCTCGGTTCTATTCCTTGAAAAATTGTGTTATTTTCTGGTTTTCAGATCTGTTCCCAGGGGCCTGTTGCACAAAAGTAGAATTAAGACATCCGGGATAAATGACTCAGCTGAGCTCAATGAAGCCAAAACATGTGCGTCCAGGCTTAATTGGTTGCACAAAGACCAAGCCAGGATGAGCAGACACGGATTCATTAAGCCAGGTGAAACCAATCCTGGATAGGTGCGCGCTCACGGCTCACTCAAATAGACCCCGCCACAGATCACAGATTAACTGATTTACCATGGCAACTAGAGCCGCGTACTTTTCCCCGTCGGAAGCACAAATCCTCATGGAGGCATACGAGGAGGTAAAATATATAATTAAGAAGAAAGGCAACACCGCCACAGTGATAAAGCAAAGAGAAAAAGCGTGGCAAAGTATTGCAGACCGCCTGAATGCGTAAGTAGTGCACAATTACACAGTCACCGCTCCGCTGAAACATCACAATTACAATTCAAATATTTAATTCACATCTCCAAAAATGCAGTTGTACTGTAATTATGAAACGGTTAAATTTTTAATTGAAATGCACTGCAGATATGAGTGAAATTGTGTAAAGTAACTCCATCACACTGTATAAAGCTATGATAGATTTTTTGATATTTTTACTGAAAACAAGACAAAAATACCAAGTAATTTTTTGCAGTGTGACTCCATTAAATGTGTGTGTGTGTGTGTGTGTGTGTAGATTAAACATGAACGGGCCAAAACGGACATGGCAGCAGGTCAAAATCAAATACAAGAACATTCTGCAGAATGGTATGGTCCCTGACTAATATTTAACAAAGCACAAGCATATATTGTACCCAGAAGGTGCCTGCTCACACATTGTCTGTACTGTTTTAGCAGTGAAAAAGAATACCCACAGACAAGGCACGGGTGGTGGGTCACCAAAGGCTGACCTTACCCCAGCAGAGGACATGGCCTTGGAGCTAAATAAAGGCAGGCCCGTCTTAGAGGGGATCCCTGGGGGGAAAGAGACGAGCATAGGTTCCTCCCAAGATGCCACCCGCTTCATTCAAGGTATGTCCTTCCATCTCTACATGGGATACAACCACATTCATATTGAATCAATTTGGACTGTCTGACTTTGGTTTACCTATTGCCTTGCAGTGTCTGGCAGCACTGTGTTCCTGTTAGAGCCACCAGCACAAGCACCAGACGATGCTGATCCAGTGAGTACTCCATCAAAGGCATACTGTAGGCCTGGCATGTCTTGTCTACTAGCTTCAATATGAATCCGATTAAATGTGATAGGGTGAAGGCCCCAGTGCAGCAGCAACAGCACATGATGGAGACGATGATGAGGAGGAGACCATCTCTCTGGATTCCAGAAGGCATGAGGTATCATGTTAAGACTGTGAAAGTACTATTTACTCTACAATGGTGAGGAGTCCTCATCAAAATCAAAAAATCTAATTTCTTTTACAGGACCCAGATGCTATACAGTGGGAAAACCAGCCTGGCAACATAGTGCGTATTAATAAAAGGACACCACATCCTGCCAAATTCCAGCTGCGCTAATTGTATTGTGTTCACAGAGCTCACAAGCTATCAGAAAGTTGTATGGCAACCACCTCCGGCGCCAAATAGAACTGGCAGACATAGACATTCAGTACAAGAAGAAAAAGATGGAAAATCTTGCACTGGAGTCCGAAATAAAAAAGAGGACAATTAGGAAACTGGACCTTGAAATAAAAAAACTTGAGAGGGAGGTGAGATATGCCTTCAATGTACACTGTATGCTAACTGTAACACAAATGTATTAATCATTATTTTTCTTTCCTCCCCCAGCTCCAAGAAGATGACACAGCTCAAAATAAAAATTAGGTATATTCTCGTAAAGTCAAGTGAGCCATGACATATGAGCTCTTATTGTGAGCACACAGGACGGTGGCATCTTTCTAAGGTTTTTTTTATTTTCCCAGCAATCAGTACAACCAAGTCATCGTTATAAGGCATCGCCCTCTTTTGCCCACCCCCCCAGCACCAGGTGTGGCCACTAGCCTATATGAAGGCCCAAAATTGTGTGTTCCTTTCTGCTCTGACAATGGCATGCCCATTCGTGCGAGATGTGGTGGATGAAGAAGCACTTGTGCTGAGGAGAGCCTTCAGGCGAGAAAGGGTCTTCAGGGACCGGTTGGACCCACTGGCCTTCCCTGGTGACCATCTATATGAAAGATACAGGTTTTCTGCAGATGGCATCAGGTATCTATGCAGACTACTGGGTCCCAGGATTAAGCACCGCACTGCACGGAGCCATGCACTGAGTGTGGAGCAAATGGTTTGTGTGGCCTTGCGCTTTTTTTCTAGTGGAGCCTTCCTGTACTCAGTGGGGGATGCAGAACAGCTGAACAAGGCCACAATTTGCCGCACAATAAGGAGTGTGTGTCTGGCTATCAAAGCATTAGCAGATGTCTTCATCTCCTTCCCTGGCCACAGAAGACTCTGTGACATCAAAGAGGAGTTCTATAGGATTGCAGGTAAGAGGATCTACAAATTACAGGACAACTGTTAACACATAGTAGGATACTCATTACTTTGTGTGACAGGTTTCCCCAATGTCATTGGTGCAGTGGACTGCACACACATAAGGATAAAAGCCCCCTCAGGTGCCCATGAGGCCGATTTTGTGAATAGGAAATCCTTTCACAGCATTAATGTTCAGGTGAACATAACTTTTTGATATTGTCCATTGACGAACACTCTGCATTGCCAGTGATGTGCATTGATTGGTGTAATATTCCTCATCTTATGATTTCAGATGGTCTGCAATGCTGACTGTGTGATCAGCAATGTTGTGGCAAAATGGCCTGGCTCAGTCCATGACTCCAGAATCTTTCGGGCCTCTGAAATCTATCAGTGCCTATCACAAGGTAAGCCACACAACCCCTATTTATAACCATCATGGCTGTGTCAAGAATATCACTGTGTTTATGAGGTAGTAATGATGAGATTTTGTGTTGACAGGTGAATTCTCTGGTGTGCTGCTGGGAGACAGGGGGTATGGCTGCCAGCCTTTTCTCCTGACACCTTTCACAGACCCCCAGGAAGCACAGCAGGCCTACAACCATGCCCATGCCAGGACCAGGGCCAGAGTTGAAATGACCTTTGGCCTCCTGAAGGCACGCTTTCACTGCCTTCACAAATTAAGGGTCAGCCCTGTTAGGGCATGTGATATTACTGTGGCTTGTGCTGTCCTCCACAATGTGGCCTGCCTGAGGAAGGAGAGGGCCCCCAGAGTGCCACCAGCCATGGACTGGGACAATCCGGCAATCTTCCCTGATGACGACAGTGGTCGGCTGCTGAGGGACCAATATGTGTTGAATTATTTTAGTTAGTATGTGTGCTTTCAATTTTGGTTAAATATGTCCTGCGGTGGCAGAGGAATTGGGTTTTTTTTGGGTTCGTTTTTTTACGAATTTGGCCTCTTATGATGTTTGTGCGGTATACTGTGTGTAATACAAGGCTGCAGGGAGGCTACTGCATCCATTCATTTGTCTGTTCAGTTGATGTGTATGGATTTGTCCTGCATTTATTTTAGTGTGCAGACATGCAGGGTGTGTTATATACAGACCTTTGAATGTGTATGTATCATTTTGTATAATATGCTTGGATTCTGTGCTTTCCATCTTGTAGTCACTGTGACTTCAGTTTCGAAAGGAGCTGATGGTTTACCTGCTTTGTTTTGTCCTTATTCAATAAAGGAACATAATGTTACACATTGTGTTTTTATATTCATATGGAATGTGTATTTGTTTATATGACAGAGTACTAGGGCCACACTGAAGAAAAAGGATAAAGTCATAAATTTATGAGGCTGGTTCTTTCTGCAGAAAAGCTACATATTGTTTTTACAGTTTTGATACTTATGACAATGTGATACTTAATATTCTGGCACATCAGCATGTCTTTGTTTATGAAACCATACTGAAGTACAATTTCACGAAATGCCCCACATCTGTCATTTTAACAACTGTCCTCCTTTAAAACAACCGGTTACAATATTATTACTTGTGTTTTTTTCCCCTCTGTGGCCCTAATATTCTATCATTTTATATATAGCCTTATAGTCTATGGGAAACTGTAAATTATCTAATGATAGCAACATAATCTAAAAATTATTTTTTATCCAAAATCATTGAAATTAATGATCACAAACGTTTAAATAATGACAGTGGGTCTAGTTATGTGATAACAATGTATAGTGAGCAGTGAAATAACTATTGGTTTCCATTTGTGGTGACTGCTGACTGACATTAGGGATGAGATTAAATAGATCCTGGAATTTAGCCTGGTCTGGAGCAGGCTAGCTCCACAGAATAAATCTCCATGGTAATTTATACCATAACATATCCTCCTGCCCCCTATCCATCTTTAGTGCAACCGGATTACGGATCAATTGAGCCAGGATCACCAAGATATCCTGGCTTAATCCCTTATCCTAGTTTTGTGCAACAGGCCCCTGAACCGGTTCCAACCACTGTTTGAAATAAGTTATAAATGTCAACTTCCTCTCTGTAACTTGACCTGTTTAGAAACCATGACAATTATAATGGGAATGATGTCCTTGAGCAGCAGACAAACAGAAATCCTTCACATGGATTAAATAACTATCTCCTATGTTACAGGTGTCAGCAGTGACAAAACACTAGATGTATTAATCCATGTGAAGGATCACCTCCATTTATTTTGGTTAGCAATGTTGTCTGAGCATTTCTCTTCATTTTCATCAGTAAATATCATTGACTAACATCTTAGACATCATATTACCATTGACAGACAGCAACCAACTTTATTGAATCATGATAAACTAAAGTCAGAGCTGAGGGTGAAAATAAGTTATATATACGCTGGACAAAAATATAAACGCAACATGCAACAATTTTAGAGATTTTACTGAGTTACAGTTCAAATAAGGAAATCAGTCAATTGAAATCAATTCATTAGGACCAATCTATGGATTTCACATGACTGGGAATACAGATATGAATCCGTTGGTCACAGATACCTTAAAGAAAAGGTAGGCGCATGGATCAGAAAACCAGGCAGTATCTTGTGTGATCACCATTTGCCTCATGCAGCGTGACACATCTTTGCATAAAGTTGATCTGGCTGTTGATTGTGGCCTGTAGAATGTTGTTCTACTGGAACACGCTGTTGTCACGGGCGTCGTAAGGATTGGACCAAGGTGCAGCGGGAACATGTATACTCATCTTTTTTATTTATTTAAACGAAGGAAAAACAAACAAATCATGTATACAAACCACAACAAATGACACTAAATAGTCATGTCCACAGACACAAAACAGGAGACAACTACCCACAAATCCCATTACAAAAACACCCCTATACATAGGACCTTCAATCAGAAGCAACGAGGAGCAGCTGCTTCCAATTGAAGGTCAACCCCATTAACTAAATATAGAAATAGAAAGACTAGAATTAACATAGAAATACACTTACATAGAACATAGACCAAAAAACCCCGGAACACATAAAACAAACACCCCTCTTACATAAGCACATAGCCCAACAAACCCCGAACCACATCAAACAAACACCCCTTGCCATGTCCTGACCAAACTACAATAACAAATAACCCCTTTACTGGTCAGGACGTGACAGCTGTGGTACACATCAATCCCGAGCATTCCATTGATGTTCAATGGGTGACTTGTCTGGTGAGTATGCAGGCCATAGAAAAACTGGAACATTTTTAGCTTCCTGGAATTGTGTACAGATCCTGTGACGGATGAATCAGAATTAGTTGGGTAATATAGATAATTAAGATGTTTTATTTGCATAATATGCTTATGTGAGATACTTGTCATTAGAATGTATCCCTTTGGACTTTGGTGTTGGCAGATGTACTTTTCCCTTAGCTAGGGCTCAGTCACTTCGGGCCCAGAGAGGGGAGAGGTCAGAATGGAACATTGTCTTCATATGTGAATGTGTCTTTACCTATTCCTAAACCATGTGAAGGGATGGCGTGATTAACCTGTTAGGGCTAGGGGGCAGCATTTGCACGTCTGGATAAAAAAAATGTACCCGATTTAATCTGGTTACTAATCCTACCCAGTAACTAGAATATGCATATACTTATTATATATGGATAGAAAACACTCTAAAGTTTCTAAAACTGTTTGAATGGTGTCTGTGAGTATAACAGAACTCATTTGGCAGGCAAAACCCTGAGACATTTTCTGACAGGAAGTGGATACCTGATGTGTTGTATTACCTTTAAACCTATCCCATTGAAAAACACAGGGGCTGAGGAATATTTTGGCACTTCCTATTGCTTCCACTAGATGTCACCAGCCTTTACAAAGTGTTTTGAGTCTTCTGGAGGGAGATCTGACCGAACAAGAGCCATGGAACGATGATGTCCCATTAGACACCTGGCGCGCGAGTTCATGTTGGGTACCCTCGTTCCAATACGTTATAAAAGACTATGCATTCGTCCACCTTGAATATTATTCATGTTCTGGTTAAAAAAGGCCCTAATGATTTATGCTATACAACGTTTGACATGTTTGAACGAACGGAAATATATTTTTTCCCCTCGTTCATGACGAGAAGTCCGGCTGGCTTAGATCATGTGCTAACAAGACGGAGATTTTTGGACATAAATGATGAGCTTTTTTGAACAAAACTACATTCGTTATGGACCTGTGATACCTGGAAGTGACATCTGATGAAGAGAATCAAAGGTAATGGATTATTTACATAGTATTTTCGATTTTAGATCTCCCCAACATGACGTCTAGTCTGTATCGCAACGCGTATTTTTCTGGGCGCAGTGCTCAGATTATTGCAAAGTGTGATTTCCCAGTAAGGTTATTTTTAAATCTGGCAAGTTGATTGCGTTCAAGAGATGTAAATCTATAATTCTTTAAATGACAATATAATATTTTACCAATGTTTTCTAATTTTAATTATTTAATTTGTGACGCTGACTTGACTGCCGGTTATTGGAGGGAAACGATTTCCTCAACATCAATGCCATAGTAAAACGCTGTTTTTGGATATAAATATGAACTTGATAGACTTAAAAATGCATGCATTGTCTAACATAATGTCCTAGGAGTGTCATCTGATGGAGATTGTAAAAGGTTAGTGCATCATTTTAGCTGGTTTTATGGTTTTGGTGACCCTGTCTTTGAATTGACAAAACATTACACACAACTCTTGTAAATGTACTGTCCTAACATACTCTAAATTTATGCTTTCGCCGTAAAACCTTTTTGAAATCGTAAAACGTGGTTAGATTAAGGAGATGTTTATCTTTCAAAGGGTGTAAAATAGTTGTATGTTTGAAAATTTTGAATTTTGACATTTATTTGGATTCAAATTTGCCGCTCTTGAAATGCACCTGCTGTTGATGGAGTGCACCACGGGTGGCACGCTAGCGTCCCACCTAGCCCATAGAGGTTAACCTCTTGGGGCTAGGTGGGACGCTAGCGTGCCACCCGTGGTGCACTCCATCAACAGCAGGTGCATTTCAAGAGCGGCAAATTTGAATCCAAATAAATGTCAAAATTCAAATTTTTCAAAAATACAACTATGTTACACCATTTGAAAGATAAACATCTCCTTAATCTAACCACGTTTTACGATTTCAAAAAGGTTTTACGGCGAAAGCATAAATTTAGAGTATGTTAGGACAGTACATTTACAAGAGTTGTGTGTAATGTTTTGTCAAGTCAAAGACAGGGTCACCAAAACCATAAAACCAGCTAAAATGATACACTAACCTTTTACAATCTCCATCAGATGACACTCCTAGGACATTATGTTAGACAATGCATGCATTTTTAGTTCTATCAAGTTCATATTTATATACAAAAACAGCGTTTTACTATGGCATTGATGTTGAGGAAATCGTTTCCCTCCAATAACCGGCAGTCAAGTCAGCGTCACAAATTAAATAATTAAAATTAGAAAACATTGGTAAAATATTATATTGTCATTTAAAGAATTATAGATTTACATCTTTTGAACGCAATCAACTTGCCAGATTTAAAAATAACCTTACTGGGAAATCACACTTTGCAATAATCTGAGCACTGTGCCCAGAAAAATACGCGTTGCGATACAGACTAGACGTCATGTTGGGGAGATCTAAAATCGAAAATACTATGTAAATAATCCATTACCTTTGATTCTCTTCATCAGATGTCACTTCCAGGTATCACAGGTCCATAACGAATGTAGTTTTGTTCAAAAAAGCTCATCATTTATGTCCAAAAATCTCCGTCTCGTTAGCACATGATGTAAGCCAGCCGGACTTCTCGTCATGAACGAGGGGAAAAAAATATATTTCCGTTCGTTCAAACATGTCAAACGTTGTATAGCATAAATCATTAGGGCCTTTTTTAACCAGAACATGAATAATATTCAAGGTGGACGAATGCATAGTCTTTTATAACGTATTGGAACGAGGGTACCCAACATGAAGTAGCGCGCCAGGTGTCTAATGGGACATCACCGTTCCATGGCTCTTGTTCGGTCAGATCTCCCTCCAGAAGACTCAAAACACTTTGTAAAGGCTGGTGACATCTAGTGGAAGCAATAGGAAGTGCCAAAATATTCCTAAACCCCTGTGTTTTTCAATGGGATAGGTTTAAAGTCAATACAACACATCAGGTATCCACTTCCTGTCAGAAAATGTCTCAGGGTTTTGCCTGCCAAATGAGTTCTGTTATACTCACAGACACCATTCAAACAGTTTTGGAAACTTTAGAGTGTTTTCTATCCATATATAATAAGTATATGCATATTCTAGTTACTGGGTAGGATTAGTAACCAGATTAAATCGGGTACATTTTTTTTATCCAGACGTGCAAATGCTGCCCCCTAGACCCAACAGGTTAACATAACTATTCAGACCCTTTGCTATGAGACTCAAAATTGAGCTCAGGTGAATCCTGTTTCCATTGATCATCCTTGAGATGTTTCTACAACTTGATTTGATTCCACCTATGGTAAATTCAATTGATTGGACATGATTTGGAAAGGCACACACCTGTCTATATAAGGTCCCACAGTTGACACTGCATGTCAGAGCAAAAACCAACACCTATGAGGTCAAAGGAATTGTCCATAGAGCTTTGAGACAAGATTGTGTCGAGGAAGAGATCTGGGGATGGTTAGCAAACATTTCTACAGCATTGAAGGTCCTCAAGAGCATTCTTAAATGGAAGAAGTTTGGAACCACCAAGACTCTCACTGGAGCTGGCCGCCTGGCCAAACTGAGCAATCGGGGGAAAAGGGCACAGTCAGGGAGATGACCAAGAATCCGAATGTCCCTCTGAAAGAGCACTAGAGTTCCTTTGTGGAGATGGGAGAACCTTCCAGAAGGACAACCATCTCTGCAGCACTCCACTAATCAGGCCTTTATGGTAGAGTGGCTAGACGGCCCAAATCACAGAGCCAAGATAACACAGGAGTGGCTTTGGGATAAGTCTCTGAATGTCCTTGAATGGCCCAGCCAGAGCCCAGACTAAAACCTGATCGAACATCTCTGGAGAGACCTGAAAAGAACTGTGCAGCAACATTCCCCATCCAACCTGATAGAACTTGAGAGGATCTGCAGAGAAGAATGGGAGAAACTTCCAAAATACAGGTGTGCCAAGTTTGTAGGGTCACACCCAAGAAACAACCTGTTTTTGCTTTGTCATTATGGGGTATTGTGTGTAAATTGATGAGGGAAAAAAACTATTTAATCAATTTTAGAATAAGGCTGTAGCATAACAACATGTGGAAAAAGTCAGGGGATCAAATACTGTATATATACACTGAACAAGAATATAAACGCAACATGTAAAGTGTTGGTCCCATGTTTCATGAGCTGAAATAAAACATCCCAGAAATGTTTCATATGCACAAAATGCTTATTTCTATCCAATTTTGTACACAAATTTGTTTACGTCCCTGTCAGTTAGCATTTCCCCTTTGCCAAGATAATCAATCCACCTGACAGGTGTGGCATATCAATAAGCTGATTAAGCAGCAAAATCATTACACAGGTGCACCTTGTGCTGGAGACAATAAAACTCTAAAATTACCAATTTTGTCAGGGTATGGGCAGGCATAATCTACAGACATCGAACACAATTGCATTTTATCGATGGAAATTTGAACACACAGAGATACCGTGATGAGAATCCTGACCTCCATTGTCTTGCCATTCACCCGTCGCCATCACCTCATGTTTCAGCATGATAATGCACGGTCCTATGTCGCAAGGATTGTGGTTGCTAATTTCTGTATTACCAAATGAGGAGAGACAAACTTCACACACCAGTCAGAGTTATACTTAAACTACGTCTTTAATTATAAGAGCTTTTCATTAGCACTTGACTTTCAACGATTCACCATTTCTAATGAACCATTGAGAGTGTCAACACAATGGCTACTGAGATCTTTTATAGCAAATATCCACCCCCTTTGACATGACAAACCACAGATATTTAGGAACTGTTCACAAAGAAAGACTTTTACTTGAGAGAGAGGAGTATCCACAGCCAGATAGCATTTGCTGTAAATTATTGTTCAGTTAGGTCTCCTTGATGAGGTTCTAATCACGTTCCTGGTGCTTCATAGTACAAAAACACCAACTCATCCAATGGCATATATCAATTGTCAACTCTAGATACATCTCAAGCAAACCCCCTCTTCACCCCACTCCTGGACAAGCTCACTGAGGGGAGTGAGCCTTTAGGTCATACACTATCCCAGGATAAGTGCAAGAGCTAAGAGAGGACACACACATACATGGTTCCATACACCTCCCCACAAAATAGAAAAGGATTGGTTCCCCATTAATCACACCATCCCTTCACATGGTTTAGGAAAAGGTAAAGACACATTCACATATGAAGACAATGTTCCATTCTGACCTCTCCCCTCTCTGGGCCCCAAGTGACTGAGCCCTAACTAAGGGAAAAGTACAACTGCCAACACCAAAGTCCAAAGGGATACATTCTAATGACAAGTATCTCACATAAGCATATTATGCAAATAAAACATCTTAATTATCTATGTTACCCAACTAATTCTGATTCATCCGCCACAGGATCTGTACACAATTCCAGGAAGCTAAAAATGTTCCAGTTTTTCTATGGCCTGCATACTCACCAGACAAGTCACCCATTGAACATCAATGGAATGCTCGGGATTGATGTGTACCACAGCTGTCACGTCCTGACCAGTAAAGGGGTTATTTGTTATTGTAGTTTGGTCAGGACATGGCAAGGGGTGTTTGTTTTATGTGGTTCGGGGTTTGTTGGGCTATGTGCTTATGTAAGAGGGGTGTTTGTTTTATGTGTTCCGGGGTTTTTTGGTCTATGTTCTATGTAAGTGTATTTCTATGTTAATTCTAGTCTTTCTATTTCTATATTTAGTTAATGGTATTGACCTTCAATTGGAAGCAGCTGCTCCTCGTTGCTTCTGATTGAAGGTCCTATGTATAGGGGTGTTTTTGTAATGTGATTTGTGGGTAGTTGTCTCCTGTTTTGTGTCTGTGGACATGACTGTTTAGTGTCATTTGTTGGGTTTTGTATAGATGAGTTGCTGGTTTTTCCTTCTTTTAAATGAATAAAGAAGATGAGTGTACATGTTACCGCTGCACCTTGGTCCAATCCTTACGACGCCCGTGACAACAGCGTGTTCCAGTGGAACAACATTCTACAGGCCACAATCAACAGCCAGATCAACTTTATGCAAAGATGTGTCACGCTGTATGAGGCAAATGGTGATCACACAAGATACTGCCTGGTTTTCTGATACATGCTCCTACCTTTTCTTTAAGGTATCTGTGACCAAACGATGCATATCTGTATTCCCAGTCATGTGAAATCCATAGATTGGTCCTAATGAATTGATTTCAATTGACTGATATCCTTATTTGAACTGTAACTCAGTAAAATCTCTAAAATTGTTGCATGTTGCGTTTATATTTTTGTCCAGCGTATATATAACTTATTTTCACCCTCAGCTCTGACTTTAGTTTATCATGATTCAATAAAGTTGGTTGCTGTCTGTCAATGGTAATATGATGTCTAAGATGTTAGTCAATGATATTTACTGATGAAAATGAAGAGAAATGCTCAGACAACATTGCTAACCAAAATAAACGGAGGTGATCCTTCACATGGATTAATACATCTAGTGTTTTGTCACTGCTGACAACTGTAACATAGGAGATAATAGTTATTTAATCCATGTTAAGGATTTCTGTTTGTCTGCTGCTCAAGGACATAATTCCCATTATAATTTTCATGGTTTCTAAACAGGTGAAGTTACAGAGAGGCGAGAGGAAGTTGACATTTATAACTTATTTCAAACAGTGGTTGGAAACGGTTCAGGGAACAGATCTGAAAACCAGAAAATAACACCATTGTTCCCGGAACAGAACCATTATTTTAGGAGCATGCGAACCGGTTAATAACGTTATTTTACATTCCATTTTTTGTCTCCAGTCCCACAAAAATGCAACGAAGTCATTATGCAAAGCCCTCAAAGTCACTCTAAAAGTTATTCCAGTGTCTGCCTGCCTGCCGGCTGAACATCTTTACCAGTGTGTGTGTGTAGGCTACCTGCCCCTCTCCAATTCAGAAATTAGGGAGAGATTTTTATTTAGAGAACAGTGGATTCACTTTTTCAATGCTAGTTAAGGATATGATAGTTATCACATTTCTCATTGGATTTATTAACTACAAAAAGGTAAGACATGTTTTTATTTGAATTTTGGTGCCAGTCTGCACAAGCAGGTTTGTTAGCTTGCTTGTTAGCTAACTCTGGTCTAGCTCTGGAAAATTCTAGGCTATATTATGTGTAATGTAATGGAACTGAGTCTTGATCAAGGGCTAGCTCTGGTCCAACGTTAGTTGAGCCAACTCTCTGACGTTCAAAGACATTCAAATTTCTTTAATTTAAGCCGCTCATCCGTTGGTAAAAGTCTGTGGTAATGCATGTCATATCAACAAGATGTCCAGCGCTCTCCTCACCCACAAAATGTCAGTCGACCATGAATTGATCCATATACATGTGAAACCATGCATTGCGTACTACAGGTTGAGCCACTCCTGAGCCACTCCCATGCCAACTAGAGTGTTTACCCCATGCACACAGACCATGCCCACTAAAGTCAATGATACAGATTTCCTTTTATCCTGAGGTGCAAGACTTTTTTTAGCTCTGAGGTATGAGCGAGACACATTACTCAGTTGAGCAGCAGTGGGCAACTACTTAGATGTAGATACTAATACCACCACATAGACCGTCACTGCTACCGTACAGAGAATACTACATAGTTAGATAATAGAAGACTAGGCATGTCTCCACTTCGGTTGTCAAGCTCTCAGAGAGTCTTCAGGAACTTATCTCTGATCATAGTAAGTGGCTCTGTCTGTTTGTTCCTGTGGGCCGCTCTCAGACCCTGCTCTGACAGGAAGCCTCTCCGCTCTCCAGACCTCCTCCCTCTGCACTACGCTGCAGACTTGCCGGCCTGCTCAGCCATCATCCAAGGAGACATGGAGGGTCTGGAGAGTGAGCAGCTCAGCCTCCTGCTGAAGACCATGAAGAAGCAGCAGCTGCTGTCAGAGGAGTTCTACCACAACGTAACTCAGGACTGTCAGAGGTACGTTGCAGACAGAGGGTTCATCACCGTTCCTCTGAGCCAGGAGGAAAAGGAGTTCCCCATCGCCTACTCCATGGTCATCCACGAGAAGATTGAGATGTTTGAGAGGCTCCTGCGTGCTTTGTACACTCCGCAGAACGTCTACTGCGTCCACATCGACCAGAAATCATCCGAGGACTTCAGGAGTGCAGTGAGAGCTATTGCTTCCTGCTTACCCAATGTGTTTGTGGCCAGTAAGACAGAGAGTGTGATCTACGCCTCCTGGTCCAGAGTGCAGGCTGACCTGAACTGCATGGAGGACCTGCTAAAGTCACCTGTCCAGTGGAGATACCTTCTCAACACCTGTGGAACCGACTTCCCCATTAAGACCAACGCTGAGATGGTCCAGGCCCTCAAGCTGCTGAACGGGAAGAACAGCATGGAGTCAGAGGTCACCAACAACTATAAGAAGGGCAGATGGCAGTTCCACCACAACGTCACCGACACCGTGGTCAGGACAGAGGTTAAGAAGACCCCTCCACCAATCAACACCCCCATGTTCTCTGGCAACGCCTACTTTGTGGTATCCAGGGCCTTCGTCCGTCACGTGATGAAGAGTCAGGAGGTCCGAGTTCTGCTGGAGTGGGAGAAGGACACCTATAGTCCTGATGAACACCTGTGGGCGACTCTGCAGCGGATGCCCTCTGTCCCAGGCTCCAACCCCCACAACAGTAAGTACCAGCAGTCTGATATGAACTCCATGGCCAGGGTAGTGAGGTGGAGCTACCTGGCTGGGGATGTGAGGAGCGGAGCCCCCTACCCCCACTGCTCCGGGACCTACAGGAGAGCTGTGTGTGTCTATGGAGCTGGAGACCTTCAGTGGCTCCTAAACCAACACCACCTTATCGCTAACAAGTTTGACCCCGAGGTGGATGATGTGGCAATTAGATGTCTGGAGTCATACCTGCGCTTCAAAGCAACACACCGTGTATCATTAAAGACAGTGGAATCTGGGAGTATCGCACCAAAACTATTAAATGTTAAAAGGTTGTAAATATGGTAATACACATTTATCTAAAATATATTATATATTTCTGATATGTACAGAATATTTCTGTTAGTACTGTATGTTTCTGATTGCCATGCTTATTTAAAATATGTTTTAGATTATATTGACATTTTAGTTATTTAGCAGACTATTATCCAGAGCAACTTAATATTAGTGTATATTTCTGATAGTACTGAAATGAAGGTTGGAAATACAGTCAGGTATGTTTATTTATGTTTCTTTAACTGTTGGGGTTGCACTGTAGATTTCTGAATGCCATGTACTGTATTTCCAAGATATATTTCCTCCTGTACTCGTTATTTATTACGCAGCACCACCATCTAGTGGAATGACTTGTCTAACTGGACACAGCAGTACTGTAACCTCATTATAACAGTTATACATTTACATTTACATTTAAGTCATTTAGCAGACGCTCTTATCCAGAGCGACTTACAAATTGGTGCATTCACCTTATGATATCCAGTGGAACAACCACTTTACAATAGTGCATCTAAATCATTTAAGGGGGGGTTAGAAGGATTACTTTATCCTATCCTAGGTATTCCTTAAAGAGGTGGGGTTTCAGGTGTCTCCGGAAGGTGGTGATTGACTCCGCTGTCCTGGCGTCATGAGGGAGCTTGTTCCACCATTGGGGTGCCAGAGCAGCGAACAGTTTTGACTGGGCTGAGCGGGAACTGTGCTTCCTCAGAGGTAGGGAGGCGAGCAGGCCAGAGGTGGATGAACGCAGTGCCCTTGTTTGGGTGTAGGGCTTGATCAGAGCCTGAAGGTACGGAGGTGCCGTTCCCCTCACAGCTCCGTAGGCAAGCACCATGGTCTTGTAGCGGATGCGAGCTTCAACTGGAATCCAGTGGAGAGAGCGGGGGAGCGGGGTGACGTGAGAGAACTTGGGAAGGTTGAACACCAGACATGTGTATTCAACAATGCCAGGGTAAAGGTTGTAAATCATAACTTTTTTCATGCAGGATTCTTTCAAAGAAACCATCAAATATATGAATCTCTGTCCTTTCTCACCTGCAAATAAATATTTAAATGTAATGAAGAATATGCATCAAGCCTTAACAGAGTGCCTTAAATACATTGAAGATACAACAGTAACTCTGACAACGTCAACATCTCTACGTTTGGCTTGATACATAAAAGGTTATCAAAATTCAACAGAGCATGGTGGAGAGATTAGCCAGAGATTAGAGATCAGGAGGTTGTAGGCTAGTGGCCAATCCTCAAAAAGGGTGTTCATTTGAGATACCCCTACACGAGGTAGAACAAAACACAACCAGATTTCTTTCATATTGTTACATTTTAGTAATTTAGCAGATGCTCTTATCCAGAGGGACTTACAGTTAGTGCATTCATCTTCAAATAGCTGGGTGGGACAACCACATATCAGATTCATAGTAACTACATTTTCCTCAATAAAGTAGCTGTCAGCAAGGTAACCTTAACCCTAACCCTATCAGCAAGTTAAGGGGGAAAAAGTGTTAGTAAAGTATACTTTTGTGAAGTAATAGATGTTTTCAGAAGATGGGCAGGGACTCTTCTAGCTTCAGGGGGAAGCTGGTTCCATCATTGGGGTGACATGACAGAGAAGAGCTTGGACTGGGCTGAGCGCAAGATGCTCTCCTGTAGGGGTGGGATGGCCAAGAGACCAGTGGTGGCAGAATGGAGTGCTCGGGTTGGGTTGTATGGTTTGAGCATAGACTGAAGGTAGGGAGGGGCAGGTCCATGGTCTTGTTGTGGATGTGAGCTTTGACTGGAAGCCAGTGGAGTGTGTGGAGGAGCGGGGTGACATGGAAGACCTAGGGAAGATTAAACAACAGGCGTGCTGCAGCGTTGTGGATAAGTTGGGGGGGTTTGATGGCACAAGCAGGGAGCCCAGCCAAACAGAGATTTGCTGTAGTCCAGATGGGAGATGACAAGTGCCTGGATTAGGACCTGCGCTGCCTGATGCTGATGTTGTAGAGCATGAACCTGCAGGAGCGAGTCATTGCTTTGATGTTTGCAGAGAACAACAGGGTGTTGTCAAGGGTCACGCCAAGTTTCTTTGCACTCAGGAAGGGGGACACGGTGGACATGTCATTCGTGATGGAGAGGTCTGGAAGCAGGTAGGCCTTCCCCGGGAGGAAGCAGCTCAGTCTTGTCGAGGTTTTGCTTGAGGTGTTGGAACGACATCCAAATCAAATCAAATCAAATGTATTTATATAGCCCTTCTTACATCAGCTGATATCTCAAAGTGCTGTACAGAAACCCAGCCTAAAACCCCAAACAGCAAGCAATGCAGGTGTAGAAGCACGGTGGCTAGGAAAAACTCCCTAGAAAGGCCAAAACCTAGGAAGAAACCTAGAGAGGAACCAGGCTATGAGGGGTGGCCAGTCCTCTTCTGGCTGTGCCGGGTGGAGATTATAACAGCACAGGGCCTAGATGTTCAAATGTTCATAAATGACCAGCATTATCAAATAATAATAATCATAGTAGTTGTCGAGGGTGCAACAAGTCAGTAACACAAGAGTAAGTGTCAGTTGGCTTTTTCATAGCCGATCTTTGAGAGTATCTCTACCGCTCCTGCTGTCTCTAGAGAGTTGAAAACAGCAGGTCTGGGACAGGTAGCACGTCCGGTGAATAGGTCAGGGTTCCAGCAGGTCTGGGACAGCAGGTCTGGGACAGGTAGCACGTCCGGTGAACAAGTCAGGGTTCCATAGCTGCAGGCAGAACAACTTCCCCTCCTTGTCATTCGGTCTCTGTTCATCATAGACGCTTCAAACAACTTTGTTAAAGACTGTCGACATCTAGTGGAAGCCGTAGGAAGTGCACAAGTATTACTACGTCACTGTGTATTCAATAGGAAACGACTTGAAGAGATCCCATGCATCCAGATTTCCACTTCCTGGTAGGATTTCTCTCAGATTTTTGCTTGCCATATGAGTTCTGTTATACTCACAGACACCATGTGTATAACAGAGTGTATAACAGAGTGTTTTCTATCCAAATCTACTAATAATATGCTTATCCTAGCTTCTGAGTTTGAGTAGGAGGCAGTTTAATATGGGCACATATTTTTTCCGAATGTGTCAATATTGCCCCCTATCCTTAAGGAGCTGTAAGGGGTTAAACAACATTTTCCCATGGTTCCCTGACTTCGGGGAACCATGGAATCATTATCATTGATTAATCAATAAAATTTGCTTTGCATACTCATTCACGTCCAGCTCCTACATGACTGATGCAGTATTGATGAACATTATCATCTATAAATAGATTGAAATCGTTTTCCACGCCAAATTAGATGCATCTGATGAGTTATCTACAAACAGGAGCACACAACTTGATAACATACATGAAGGGCAGATTTTGGCATTTGCTGTATGATCGATGAGAAACTGCATATTGCAAATGTACGGTCCCTTACTAGACGTCCGCGAATGTTTGTAAAATTTGCGGACGAAGGCGAGCTGTGCACCGGGGCCAGATCTTCCGGAAAGTCATCGAACGAAGTCTCTCGAGCATAGGTTTGGCATAATGGGCAGTTGGCCCCGAACAGGATGGAGTTGAGGCCTCAACACTTTTTGAGTTAAGGCCATTTTTCTGGGATTAAAGGTAAAAAACTAAAATAGAGCACTAATTTGACTGCTTCACGTCAAAGTACATGAACCTACGGTGTCAGGAAAAAAATAATCAGACATTTATCTATCGCAATTTAAGAGAAATCGTACAATGTACAATTTGTGATTTTCAAAATAAATGTGTTTTGTTCTCAAAAAAGTTACAGATCCAGTTGCAGCGTATTCAGATTAAACCGTTAAGGTGGGTTTCGGAGCTCTATTAGATTTCTGTGATTTTCTGAAAAAACACACAATCATTCAACCCTGTGTAAATAAGTCAGTTCTTAACGTAAATACTTAAAACTCAATATTCTATAAGAGCCTAACCCAAGGGGGATATGTGTTTACTTTCAGCTTCCTGTGTCAACCAGAAGTGCCTTAAAATGGTGCCATAGGGGCTGTTTCGAAGGGTTAAAATGATCAGATCTTTTCAAAACTTCATATGTGTGATTAGGCAACCCTCATGAACTGTAAATCAGTAATTTCTCCCAACAGATGTCAAAGAAAAAACACTCACTCTCACACACACACACACACACATAAAGGATGGTGACACAGTGCGGGGCTTAAAGACACACAGAGCCTGCAATGTCATTACCATAATCTCAAGGCTGTGCTGAGTTCAATGAGATGCCCCGCTTGACCGTAGCTCACTCGGTCTAAGCGCAGCGACCATCAAAAAATGTAGGCCCAAAATGAAGGCTGGCCCTAAATTTCAGCCGCTTTTGGGTGACAGCGGGGAACTGTTAGGGTTAGAAGCACAATTCAACCTCAGGAACATTCCTGAGGTCCTCCCGATCTGTGCAAGCCTAACCTTGACTGTGTGGCATTAACCCTTAACAGTTAAAAGGTGTTTACATCGAACAGTTTGCAATGACTTCTCTCCCCATAGGAATACATTGCCTGCTCCCCTAAATTCAACCTGAAGCCTATGTGGGTTATGAATGCCTTATGAACCTGTCTTCGATGACAATCCATCAGGCCACTATGAGGTCTATCTGTGTCAATTCTAAGCTTCCTGGAGCAACCGGAAGTGGTTAAAATTTACATTTACATTTTTTACATTTTAGTCATTTAGCAGACGCTCTTATCCAGAGCGACTTACAAATTGGTGCATTCACCTTATAATATCCAGTGGAACAACCACTTTACAATAGTGCATCTAAATCACTATCACTAAATCACCCTAAAAGTGTTTTACCATTCCCAACCTGCAGTTTGTGAGAAATAGTGCATTGAACCCTGTGTAAATCAGTCAGTTCTTAATGTAAAGACTTTAAACTCAGGATTCTGTAAAAGCCTACCCCAATGAGGATATGTGTTTACTTTAAGCTTCCTGTGCCATCCGGAAGTGCCTTAAATTGGGGTCACAGAGGCTGTTTCGAAGGGTTAAAAAAGTCACATCTTTCCAAAACTTCACATGTGTGACTAGGTAACCCTCATGAACTGTAAATCAGTCATTTCTCCCATCATATTTCCAATAAAAGCTGACACATGCACACAGCAAGGACGGAGTGACATTGTGTGGGGCTTACAGACACACAGAGCCTACAATAGTTACCTTTGTTCGAACTGTCAAAGAACCGTCAGACCTAAAGTTCTGAAACTTTAGAAACCTGTTCTAGAGCTCAAGTCGATAGTGCACGGTGAGTTATGTGGCTCTAGAAGGTTCTCAGACCGAGAAACAGCCTCGTATATTTGCAATAAATTCAATTCCTTTTGACCATCACAAAAATGACAACATTTAGAAAAGTCCCAGAGTCGCAAGACTAGGTGCATTGAAACCACCTCGGCCCATAGAGACGAACCCTAATGTTTCTGTCCGATAACTCATTCAAGGACCCCGTAGCAACACCCAGAAAATGTGGATTTTCAGCACCAATTAAGGTTGCTGCTCAGGCTCCAAATGACCTATCGCCTCAACTAGCCCTACACATAATGTCAGAACTGGACCAGCAGCTAGAACGTAACTACATGTTTTATGTTTATTTTATGGTTTAACCTCTATGGGCTAGGTGGGACGCTTGCATCCCACCTACTCAACAGCCAGTGTAATCCCGTGGCGCGATATTCAAATACCTTAGAAATGCTATTACTTCAATTTCTCAAACATATCACTATTTTACACCATTTTAAAGACAAGACTCCCGTTAATCTAACAACACTGTCCGATTTCAAAAAGGCTTTACAACGAAAGCAAAACATTAGATTATGTCAGCAGAGTACCCAGCCAGAAATAATCAGACACCCATTTTTCAAGCTAGCATATAATGTCACATAAACCCAAACCACAGCTAAATGCAGCACTATCCTTTGATGATCTTCATCAGATGACAATCCTAGGACATTATGTTATACAATACATGCATGTTTTGTTCAATCAAGTTCATATTTATATCAAAAACCAGCTTTTTACATTAGCATGTGACTAGCATGTGACTAGCATTCCCACCGAACACGTCCGGTGAATTTACTAAATTACTCACGATAAACATTCACAAAAAACATAACAATTATTTTTAGAATTATAGATACAGAACTCCTTTATGCACTCGCTATGTCCGATTTTAAAATAGCTTTTCGTTGAAAGCACATTTTGCAATATTCTGAGTAGATAGCCCGGCCATCACAGGCTAGCTATTTTGACACCCACCAAGTGTGGCACTCACCAAACTCCGATTTACTATTAGAAAAGTTTGATTACCTTTCCTGTTCTTCGTCAGAATGCACTCCCAGGACTTCTACTTCAATAACAAATGTTGGTTTGGTCCCAAATAATCCATAGTTATATCCAAATAGCGGCGTTTTGTTTGTGCGTTCAAGACACTATCCGAATGGTAAAGAAGGGTGACGCGCCCGACGCGTTTCGTGACAAAAAAATTCTAAATATTCCATTACCGTACTTCGAAGCATGTCAACCGCTGTTTAAAATCAATTTTTATGCTATTTTTCTCGTAAAAAAGCAATAATATTCCGACCGGGAGTCGTTGTTTTCGTTCAAAGAGAGAGAAAGTAAACATGGTGTCGGCTCATGCACGCGCCTCCAGTCTCATGGTCCTCAGATCGACCACTATCAAAATGTGCTAATGTTTTTCAGCCATGGCCTGCAAAGCCACCATTCATCTTTCTGGCGCCTTCTGAGAGCCTATGGGAGCGTTAGAAAATGTCACGTTATGCCAGAGATCCCCTGTTTTGGTTAGAGATGATCAAGAAGGCCATGAAATGGTCAGAGAGAGCGCTTCCTGTTTGGAATCTTCTCAGGTTTTGGCCTGCCAAATGAGTTCTGTTATACTCACAGTCACCATTCAAACAGTTTTAGAAACTTTAGGGTGTTTTCTATCCAAATCAAACAATTATATGCATATTCTAGTTACTGGGCAGGAGTAGTAACCAGATTAAATCGGGTACATTTTTTATCCGGCCGTGCAAATACTGCCCCCTATCCCCAACAGGTTAAACAGAAGGCCCTGTGAATTTTGAGCCTGCTCTGAAATATGTGATAGTTGGCTTCTAAACGAGTTGGAAAAAGTGGGTGTGGTGTCACTTTGTATCAGTTTGGTGTCAGAATGATATCTAATTGACCGATGGACGGTGACTTGCTGGCTGACTTTTGTCCATTTGAAATATGTTTAAACAGTGATAGACCATCACCAAATTGACATTCTGAAATCAACACCAACGAGTGATGGAGAGGAACCACTATCAATGCCCGGCCATCCGAGTTCTTCGGGCCAGTCAATTTTGCATTTCTGCAGTATTTTTGAGCATGCCAAATTTGTGATGGTAAATGCCCATTGAAACATATTGAAAATGGACAGCTGTGCAACTGGTGATTGGAATGGGTTACCAGGAGCACATTTTAAAAATTGTTTTTAATGCCTTTAGGGGAGAGCAAGGGGTCTACGGTTGGGTAGGGAGCACCCCCACCCGTGCCCATCCAATAGGGGGCGCCCGTGGTCATTTTGGACGTTTTTCAAATAATCCCACTTCTCCCTCATCATTCCTGACAAATAGACCATCTAGGTTGATTCATGGCTTAACATAGTGCTGTTTATCATTTGGGCAGTAGAAAGGCCATTTGGACATGTTTCACTGACTTTTGGGTTTGGAAACTGACTTTCCATGATCGTACATGGCAAATGGACATAACATCCTGATTTGGCACTTTCAATACTTTCATATTGCATTTGGACATTTCTTATGGCATTTGGCAATGGTTCACTGACTTTTGACTTCGACTTTTGACTTCCTATGATATCATATTGCAAATGGACAAAACATCCTGATTTGGCACTTTCAATACTTTCATATTGCATTTGGACATTTCTTAATGCATTTCGTAATTGTATTTATTTTTAAAAAAAAATATTTCACCTTTATTTAACCAGTTGGGGCTAGGGGGCATATGCCCTTAGCAAGGATTTTAAAAATCTAATTTCTCCCGCTCTCACTCAAGACCCTATCCAGGGCCTGCTTGATCAAGAAACAAGCCCACAGGCTTCGTCTATAAACTCTGATTAAAAGGCTGCGAAGAAACAAGTCAAAAGCTTCGCAAAAGCCAAGTCCACTCAAATTTTGATAAGTTGATCTGCTTTCAACTTGAACATCGTTGCGAACAACCACTCCACCTTGTGGGGAATATGTCCACTAAACGCAACTCTAAATGGCCAAACCTGGAAACAGTCCTGGAGGACTGCTTAACCTGTTGGGGGTAGGGGGCAGTATTGACACGGCCGGATAAAAAAACGTACCCGATTTAATCTGGTTACTACTCCTGCCCAGTAACTAGAATATGCATATAATTGTTGGCTTTGGATAGAAAACACCCTAAAGTTTCTAAAACTGTTTGAATGGTGTCTGTGAGTATAACAGAACTCATATGGCAGGCAAAAACCTGAGAAGATTCCTTACAGGAAGTGGCCTGTCTGACAAGTTGTTGTTCATCTTGGCTCTTTTTATTGAAGACTGAGGATCTTTGCTGTAACCTGACACTTCCTACTGCTCCCATAGGCTCTCAGAGCCCGGGAAAAAGCTGAATGATATCGAGGCAGCCCCAGGCTGAAACACATTTACGCTTTTGGCAAGTGGCCGATCAGAGGACAATGGGCTTAGGCGCATGCCCGAGTCGATCCCATGCTTTATTTTCTTTCGTCTGTTTACCTAAATGCAGATTCCAGGTTGGAATATTATCGCTTTTTTACGAGAAAAATGGCATAAAAATGGATTTTAAACAGCGGTTGACATGCTTCGAAGTACGGTAATGGAATATTTAGATTTTTTTTGTCACGAAATGCGCCATGCTCGTCACCCATCTTTACCCTTTCGGATAGTGTCTTGAACGCACGAACAAAACGCCGCTATTTGGATATAACAATGGATTATTTGGGACCAAACCAACATTTGTTATTGAAGTAGAAGTCCTGGGAGTGCATTCTGACGAAGAACACCAAAGGTAATAACATTTTTCTTACAGTAAATCTGACTTTGGTGAGTGCAAAACTTGCTGGGTGTCTAAATAGCTAGCCCTGTGATGCCGGGCTATCTACTCAGAATATTGAAAAATGTGCTTTCACTGAAAAGCTATTTTAAAATTGGACATATCGAGTGCATAGAGGAGTTCTGTATCTATAATTCTTAAAATAATTATTGTGCTTTTTGTGAACGTTTATCGTGAGTAATTTAGTAAATTCACCGGAAGTTTGCGGGGGGTATGCTACTTCTGAACGTCACATGCTAATGTAAAAAGCTGGTTTTTGATATAAATATGAACTTGATTGAACAAAACATGCATATATTGTATAACATAATGTCCTAGGTGTGTCATCTGATGAAGATCATCAAAGGTTAGTGCTGCATTTAGCTGTCTTCTGGGTTTTTGTGACATTATATGCTAGCTTGAAAAATGGGTGTCTGATTATTTCTGGCTGGGTACTCTGCTGACATAATCTAATGTTTTGCTTTCGTTGTAAAGCCTTTTTGAAATCGGACAGTGTGGTTAGATTAACGAGAGTCTTGTCTTTAAAATGGTGTAAAATAGTCATATGTTTGAGAAATTGAAGTAATAGCATTTCTAAGGTATTTGAATAACGCGCCACAGGATTCCACTGGCTGTTGAGTAGGTGGGACGATTTCGTCCCGCCGGACCTAGAGAAGTTAACTTGTCATGCGCAAATTATTTTGGGTGTGACAATATCGCATGTCTCTCAAACATTGTTCAATGATATCAAAAGGGCTTCAAAGCCATCTAAACGTTGGTTAAAAGTGGAACGATGCGACACTACACTTAGAGGTTTCACTCAGACTACCTCGCCTCTCACATTGAGAATCATGCTGAAACTACACTTCCAAGACGTATCGCTTGTTCAACCTGTGTATGTTACCAGCCTCGAATCAGAACCCCTGCTACTCGGAGCAAACTTGATTGGTCGGTTACTCCCACTGATGGATTGCAAAACTACCCACATATGGTCTCAGGTCACAGTGCCTTCTCCACTGACCACACTGTCCTCCCCCAACGCTAGCTGCAGCGCAGTAATCCACAATGGGTATCTGTCGAAAGCACCCCTTGGGAAAAAGACGTTTCGTAACCTCTTGGTGCAGAAGCCGATCCAAGGAGATATTACGACATCTCGACATATTCCATCAACAAACCTGATTTACCATTATTTTCATGATTTCAAGCCATCAGTCTCTGTGAATGAACAACTTCCTTCTTCTTTGAAGTCGTGCAATACTGTGGATGAGATTAACTTCTCTTGCCCTTTGGACACTTCCGCAAGCACCGCGACCGTCTCAGCAAGAAAAACATAAAGCGCAGAGTGTACCATGCTTCCGATGATGCGTCCTCCGCTTTGTGGGGGACTGTCACCCCTTACAACGACACTAACGGCGTCAGTCCCACAACTGACCCAATGACTCCCACTGGTGAAACACTTTGCAATATCACAAGACAGATACCCTCGCCTCAGTTCGTAGGTACTGAAGAGGTTGCCACAATCGGACGCAGTGGTGACTGACAGGCCTCAACAGCCACTGAACGTTTTCAACCACAAACACCAGGAGATTTGGTTGAAAGGTTAAAGCCATTCTAATGACAACGCGGCTGCTGACAACTCGTACATAGGGTCCGATCTTTTTGTTTGTGCCTCGGACACAAACACCAACCGCTGCTGGAAGGATCCCGAGACGCGAGGGGGGAATACAAGGGTGGTGGGGGGTGGGTCGAGACTACGTGCAATACTGTACGAGGCCGCCAGAGCAGAAAACAAATCTAGTTGTAAACTTCCCCATGAGAACAGAGAGGAGCGGACAGGCCCCTCGACAGGGAAAACCTTAGAACACATCTAAGATATCACTGAGGTGTACCACACTGGTCGTAAAAGAAGTCCAGTGGACTTTCCACCTCCAGAATAAATGACAAAAATGAATCAGTCCTTGTCATGTGTAGTTTCAACTACAATGCAACTAGTAAAATGGTCTAATCATGAATTCCGATAGGATAACATTTCAGAATGTATCAGTAGGATACCTGGTCCCTTTGAGTACCAGTACCAATACCAGCAACAGTCGTCCAGCAACATTCAGTGATAAAGTTAGAGACCTAACAAGTCAAATTGCCCTTGACAACAGTTTGTCAAACTACAGAGTAGTTTGTAGTCACTCAGATTGCAACACGTGGAAGGGAATCTCCAAAACACTGGTTAGGTTAAGATAAAGGCTACATTAAAAAAAAAACTAAAAAAAAAACAATTCTGTTGTTATGGTTTTGTTGTTGTTTTGTTATTGGATTGTTGTTGTATTGTTATGGTTCAGGATTGTTGTTTTATTGTATGGTTTTGGATTGTTGTTGTATTGTTATGGTTTTAGATTGTTGTTGTAAATTTATGGTTTTGTTTTGGGATTGTTGTTGTATTGTTATGGTTTTGTTATCATATTTAAATTGTTATGGTATTGTTATGGTATTGTTATTGTATTTTAATTGTATTGTTATCATATTTTGATTGCGTTGCTATGGTGTTGCTATGGTGTTGCTAGATATTACTGCATTTCTGATCTAGAAACATAAGTATTTTGCTGCACCTGCAATAACATCTGGAAAACTGTGTATGCGACAAATAAACTTTTATTTGGGCGTCTGGGATTTTCAAGGACAGGCTCTTCTCCCAGATTAAACAGCATTCAGTCTCTGTCAAACGGCCTCGCTATGCCCCCCAGCCGCATCCCAGCTCGTCCCAGCTCTAAGCCCACCCAGTCAGGGGACAACCAGCCCTTCACGGCCCTCCTCTCCTCTTTGTATTTGCATGGCAGTACAGAACACAGGACAGATCTGCCTGAAGGAGACTCAGGATATGGAAATCATATTTAATCTCTGTCCCTTCCAGGCATGGTGAACACCTGTTATCCTTGATGACTCTGTCAGAGAGGGCAGAGCAAAAACTCATGTTCAGCCTGGTAATTACTTGGCTAATTATTCACCGTAGAGGAGGGAGTTTCACAGGTGAAGTTACCGGCCGTTAGACGCTGGAACACCAGCTGAGGCCAAGTTTGCAGCAGCAGCATCTCCCTCTCTCTATCTCTCAGAGCTGGAGTCAATCAGATCTGCTTCAGCCGACATCCGCATAGATTCTGTTTTGATGGTGTTGGAGGAGGAACTGCGTTAGAGCTGTCAAATCCACAAGCGGCTCCTGGCATTATTATTAAAGCGGACATTGCTAATGGCTTCATGGAGTCACAGTAACGTAAATCCTAGGCAGCCTTTCTTACAAGATCTAACACTGGTGTGATATGTAATCTACACCTCGATTAGGCTGATTAAGGATTCTAAATTTGGGCGTAATTATTTCTATATAGCCTGCACTTTCTCGTTCTGAACTTCTAACAGGACTGGAATGTCTGTGGCTTCGTGACCATGATGACAAGAGCAGCTGCTCACAGATTTCATATCTCCAAAGTTCCACCTCTGACACAAAACAAAAGCTATGCGGGTGTCGGCTATCACCGGTTAACGCTTGATCTGATTAAATCTAGGCCTCTCTGTCTCTCTGTCTCTCTCTTTGTCCTCTATCTCTCTTTCAAATTCAAGCTGCTATATTGGCATGAACAACATTGTGTCAATATTGCCAAAGCAACAATCTATACAATATACATTGTAATAAAATAATGAAGAATAATAATATAAAATGGTAGTAAGTAATAATAAATATAAATAAAACATTGAAATAACAATATTAGACTAGCAACAGTGAATCGAAATAGAAAACCAGAATACATAATAGGACAATAAAAGGCTAAACATGGAACATGAACATGCTACTATTATTATTATTACTAACATGAACATGCTACTATTATTATTATTACTAACATGAACATGCTACTATTATTATTATTACTAACATGAACATGCTACTATTATTATTATTACTAACATGAACATGCTACTATTATTATTATTATTACTAACATGAACATGCTACTATTATTATTACTAACATGAACATGCTACTATTATTATTATTATTACTAACATGAACATGCTACTATTATTATTATTACTAACATGAACATGCTACTATTATTATTATTACTAACATGAACATGCTACTATTATTATTATTATTACTAACATGAACATGCTACTATTATTATTATTACTAACATGAACATGCTACTATTATTATTATTATTACTAACATGAACATGCTACTATTATTATTACTACTAACATGAACATGCTACTATTATTATTATTACTAACATGAACATGCTACTATTATTATTATTACTAACATGAACATGCTATTATTATTATTACTACTAACATGAACATGCTACTATTATTATTATTACTAACATGAACATGCTACTATTATTATTATTACTAACATGAACATGCTACTATTATTATTACTAACGCGAACATGCTATTATTATTATTATTACTAACATGAACATGCTACTATTATTATTACTAACGCGAACATGCTATTATTATTATTATTACTAACGCGAACATGCTATTATTATTATTATTACTAACATGAACATGCTACTATTATTATTACTAACATGAACATCTTGGCCATGTGCTGTTATAATCTCCACCCGGCACAGCCAGACGAGGACTGGCCACCCCTCATAGCCTGGTTCCTCTCTAGGTTTCTTCCTAGGTTTTGGCCTTTCTAGGGAGTTTTTCCTAGCCACCGTGCTTCTACACCTGCATTGCTTGCTGTTTGGGGTTTTAGGCTGGGTTTCTGTACAGCACTTTGAGATATCAGCTGATATCAGCTGATATAAGAAGGGCTATATAAATACACTTGATTTTATTTGATTTGATGAACATGCTATTATTATTATTACTAACATGAACATGCTATTATTATTACTAACATGAACATGCTATTATTATTATTATTACTAACATGAACATGCTACTATTATTATTACTAACATGAACATGCTACTATTATTATTATTATTACTAACATGAACATGCTACTATTATTATTATTACTAACATAAACATGCTACTATTATTATTATTACTAACATGAACATGCTACTATTATTATTACTAACATGAACATGCTACTATTATTATTACTAACATGAACATGCTACTATTATTATTACTAACATGAACATGCTACTATTATTATTACTAACATGAACATGCTACTATTATTATTATTACTAACATGAACATGCTATTATTATTATTATTATTACTAACATGAACATGCTACTATTATTATTATTACTAACATGAACATGCTACTATTATTATTATTATTACTAACACGAACATGCTACTATTATTATTACTACTAACATGAACATGCTACTATTATTATTATTACTAACATGAACATGCTACTATTATTATTATTATTACTAACATGAACATGCTATTATTATTATTACTAACATGAACATGCTACTATTATTATTATTACTAACGCGAACATGCTACTATTATTATTACTAACATGAACATGCTATTATTATTATTACTAACATGAACATGCTACTATTATTATTATTACTAACATGAACATGCCAATATTAACTTTACTACTAACATGAACATGCTACTATTATTATTATTACTAACATGAACATGCTACTGTTATTATTATTAACATGAACATGCTAGTATTATTATTATTCTTACTAAAATGAACATGCTACTATTATTATTACTAACATGAACATGCTACTGTTATTATTCTTACTAAAATGAACATGCTACTATTATTATTACTAACATGAACATGCTACTGTTATTATTATTACTAACATGAACATGCTACTATTATTATTACTAACACGAACATGCTACTATTATTATTATTACTACTAACATGAACATGCTACTATTATTATTACTACTAACATGAACATGCTACTATTATTATTATTACTACTAACATGAACATGCTACTATTATTATTATTACTAACATGAACATGCTACTATTAATACTACTAACATGAACATGCTGCTATTATTATTATTACTAACATGAACATGCTATTATTATTATTATTACTAACATGAACATGCTACTGTTATTATTACAAACATGAACATGCTACTATTATTATTACTAACATGAACATGCTACTGTTATTATTACTAACATGAACATGCTACTATTATTATTATTACTACTAACATGAACATGCTACTATTATTATTATTACTAACATGAACATGCTACTATTAATACTACTAACATGAACATATTGCTATTATTATTATTACTAACATGAACATGCTATTATTATTATTATTACTAACATGAACATGCTACTGTTATTATTACAAACATGAACATGCTACTATTATTATTACTAACATGAACATGCTACTGTTATTATTACTAACATGAACATGCTACTATTGTTATTATTATTACTAACATGAACATGCTATTATTATTATTACTAACATGAACATGCTACTATTATTATTATTAACATGAACATGCTACTATTATTATTATTATTACTAACATGAACATGCTACTATTATTATTACTAACATGAACATGCTACTATTATTATTATTACTAACATGAACATGCTACTATTATTATTACTAACATGAACATGCTACTATTATTATTACTAACATGAACATGCTACTATTATTATTATTATTACTAACATGAACATGCTACTATTATTATTACTAACATGAACATGCTACTATTATTATTATTATTACTAACATGAACATGCTACTATTATTATTATTACTAACATGAACATGCTACTATTATTATTACTAACATGAACATGCTACTATTATTATTATTACTAACATGAACATGCTAGTATTATTATTATTATTACTAACATGAACATGCTACTATTATTATTACTAACATGAACATGCTACTATTATTATTACTAACATGAACATGCTACTGTTATTATTACTACTAACATGAACATGCTACTATTATTATTATTACTAACATGAACATGCTACTATTATTATTACTAACATGAACATGCTACTATTATTATTATTACTAACATGAACATGCTACTATTATTATTACAAACATGAACATGCTACTATTATTATTACTAACACGAACATGCTACTATTATTATTACAAACATGAACATGCTACTGTTATTATTACAAACATGAACATGCTACTACTATTATTATTACTAACATGAACATTCTACTATTATTACTACTAACATGAGCATGCTATTATTATTATTACTAATGTCACAGTTTCCACGGAAGGTGGCGCCCCTCCCCGGTCGGGCGGCGCTCGGCGGTCGTCGTCGCCGGCCGACTTGCTGCCACCGATCTATGTTTCTGTGTTGTTTTTGTCTGTCTAGGTCTGCACCTGTTCCTTGTTTGTAATTAGTTTGTCCTTTTTGTACAGGTATTCGTGCGGGATTGTTTTGTGTCATGTCAAAGGGCTGTTCGTATTTACGCTGCCTGTTTATGCAGCGTTTTGTGGAGCTGTCAATTTATTATTGGCGGGCTGTGCCCCGTTCTCTTTATTGTTTTGAAGCTGTGCTCCTGTCGGGTGTTTAGGCGCACCCAGTATTATGGCTGCCTATTTTTTCCAAACGGTGTTAACCTGTTTGGGATAGGGGGCAGTATTTTCACGGCCGGATAAAAAACATTCCCGATTTAATCTGGTTATTACTCCTGCCCAGAAACTAGAATATGCATATAATTAGTAGATTTGGATAGAAAACACCCTAAAGTTTCTAAAACTGTTTGAATGGTGTCTGTGAGTATAACAGAACTCATATGGCAGGCCAAAACCTGAGAAGATTCTAAATGGGAAGTGCCCTGTCTGACCATTTCTTGGCCTTCTGTAGCCTCTTTATCGAAAATACAGGATCTCTGCTGTAACGTCCCAATTTCTAAGGCTTTCATTGGCTCTCAGAAGGCGCCAGAACGTGGAATGGTAACATGTGATGACTCCATTTTCTTCTTTCAGTGTTTGAACGGATACAACGTCTCCCGGTTGGAATATTATCGCTATTTTACGAGAAAAATTGCATAAAAATTGATTTTAAACAGCGTTTGACATGCTTCGAAGTACGATAATGGAATATTTTGAAATTTTTTGTCACGAAACTCGCCAGCGTGTCACCCTTCGGATAGTGATTTGAACGCACGAACAAAACGGAGCTATTTGGATATAACTATGGATTATTTGGAACCAAATCAACATTGGGTGTTGAAGTAGAAGTCCTGGGAGTGCATTCTGACGAAGAACAGCAAAGGTAATCCAATTTTTCTTATAGTAAATCTGAGTTTGGTGAGTGGCAAACTTGGTGGGTGTCAAAATAGCTAGCCATGATGGCTGAGCTATGTACTCAGAATATTGCAAAATGTGCTTTCGCCGACAAGCTATTTTAAAATCTGACATAGCGATTGCATAAAGGAGTTCTGTATCTATAATTTTTTTAATAATTGTTATGTATTTTGTCAATGTTTATGATGAGTAATTTAGTAAATTCACCGGAAGTTTTGGGTGGGAATGCTAGTTCTGAACATCACATGCCAATGTAAAAAGCTGTTTTTGGATATAAATATGAACTTGATTGAACAAAACATGCATGTATTGTATAGCATAATGTCCTAGGAGTGTCATCTGATGAAGATCATCAAAGGTTAGTGCTTCATTTAGCTGTGTTTTGGGTTTATGTTACATATATGCTTGCTTGGAAAATGGCTGTGTGATTATTTGTGGCTATGTACTCTCCTAACATAATCTAATGTTTTGCTTCTGCTGTAAAGCCTTTTTGAAATCGGACAATGTGGTTAGATTAACGAGAGTCTTGTCTTTAAAATGGTGTAAAATAGTCGTATGTTTGAAAAATTGAAATTATAGCATTTTTGAGGTTTTGTATTTTTCGCGCCACACTATTCCACAGGCTGTTGAATAGAGTGGGACGGTGACGTCCCACCTTGCCCATAGAGGTTAATGTCTGACCCTCTGTGCCAGACAAAAACAGTCCCCGCCACATGCTGCTGCATACAAGTCATCTACCCTTCCTCCCCAATCACCTTCAGCACCTGGCCTACAAAGGGACGGTCCTCATAGCTGTCAATGGCAAAACTACCTAGACTTTCAGCAAGTGTTGACTTGGCCACAGCTGAAGCTTCCTCTTGCTGTTCCTCCTGCACTGAAACAGGTGTTGCAGATGCTTTGTCTGCTGCAGAAGCGAGATGCTTCACAGTGATTTATTTTCCCTGCCACTGTGGAGGTGACCTAGTGCAATTTCATGGTTCCTTTGACTACACCAAGGTTATTGGGCTTAGCTTCATCGTACCTAGTGACATCTGTAATCCATAAGAACTTGATGCTCGATCCACTCTCCTCGAGGAGTTCTGCACATCCTCCCCCCGTTGAATGTGTTTGTCTGCACAATGTTTCATAGCCCCACCCACACCAACTGGTGCCATCTCTCCGTGGACGTTTCAGAAAAGTTCCAGGTGATTTGTTTGAATCTGTAGATATATGGCAGAGTGCCGAGTAGGTACATGTTCTTCTTGTTTCTGTATTGGGTGACAGGACCATCGCAAATTTTTTATTGATTTTATTTAACCTTTATTTAACTAGGCAAGTCAATTAAGAACAAATTCTTATTTACAATGATGGCCTACCAAAAGGCAAAAGGGCTCCTGTGGGGACTGGGGCTGGGATAAAAAAAGATATAGGACAAAACACACATCACGACAAGAGAGACACCACAACATTACATAAAGAGAACCCTAAGACAGCAAGATAGCATGAAAGCAACACATGACAACACAGCATGGTAGCAACACCACATGACAACAACATGGTAGAAAGCACAATATGGTAGCAGCACAAAACATGTTACAAACATTATTGGGCACAGACAACAGCACAAAGGCAAGAAGGCAGAGACAACAATACATCACACAAAGCATCCACAACTGTCAGTAAGTGTCCATGATTGAGTCTTTGAATGAAGAGATGTCACAATCTGTCACATGACTACCATCACGTGATTTGATCCAAAATGGTGACTTTATGTCAGTAGCACCGAATAATAATCATGAAGGCTATTTTTCCGGACAAAATTATTTATGAAGTATTTAAAACATTTCTGCCTAAACTCCTTACCCATACAGACGTACAGTCCAATAGACCCTTAAATCAGAATCATAGTTTTACAGTTTTGTTATGATTTGAGATGTTTTACTGACAATTATATAGATGGAATTTGTTTTCAGACAGTAGCTCCATATGACTTTTTGAACTTTAGAGCACTGAAAGTGACAGGTTTTTTTCTCACATTTAACCATTAACTATTGTAGGACTCAATAAAATAGAAATGTCATAGCCGTGTATAAATTGGTTTTGATTTTGGAAAATATTTAATTTGGACACCAAAATATGCACGTGTAACCGGTGCTGTACTGCACCGCTGTAACTCTGCGTTGTGTGTAACCGGTGCTGTACAGCACCGCTGTAACTCTGCGTTGTGTGTAACCGGTGCTGTACTGTAACCTCTGTAACTCTGCGTTGTGTGTAACAGGTGCTGTACTGCACCGCTGTAACTCTGCGTTGTGTGTAACCGGTGCTGTACTGCACCACTGTAACTCTGCGTTGTGTGTAACTAGGATCATTTGAGGAGCTAGCTAGCCATCGTTCACACATACAATGGCCTGCTAATACCTTAGCTAGCTATTAACCACATGTTGAATTAATATCATCCTAAAAAGTACAGTTACAAGTGCATCTTAACAATACCATCCACTTATGAGTAACCTCTAAATATAAAACATTATTCATGAACATAACACTGTGTGTATGACTTTGTGCTTAAAATAATCAAACTTTTCTGAAGACGACAGAATAGAGTGCCTACCTCTCATAGTGCATCAATATGATTTGAGCACGCAGGGGAAAACCTAAGTACACACCCCTACTCCCAGGATGCAGACATGCATAATAACATATCAACATGCCATATTAATATATGAACCTGGTGAAATTCACACAGTACTTTAACAACTGTTACACACGTCATTGACCCATGCACTGCATTCTATTGTATTTTAGTCGATGCCACTCCGACATTGCTCATCCTAATATTTATATATTTCTTAATTCCATTCTTTTACTTTGAGATTTGTGTGTATTGTTGTGAATTGTTAGATACTACTGCACTGCTAGGAACACAAGTATTTAGCTACACCCCCAATAACATCTGCTAAATATGTGTGACCAATAACATTTGATTTGATTTTGATTTCACACAGGCAACCCAGTTATGATATTTTGCCCAATTATTGGCAAAAGCTCTGATCTGATTGGTCGAAAGACTAATTATTGGCATAATATAATAATTAGACTGCCTGTGTAAACACACCCTGAGCTGGGAAAACTATAGGAGGTTTCAGACAGGGCTGGTCCTCTGCAGGTTTCAGACAGGACTGGTCCTCTGCAGGTTTCAGACAGGACTGGTCCTCTGCAGGTTTCAGACAGGGCTGGTCCTCTGCAGGTTTCAGACAGGGCTGGTCCTCTGCAGGTTTCAGACAGGGCTGGTCCTCTGCAGGTTTCAGACAGGGCTGGTCCTCTGCAGGTTTCAGACAGGGCTGGTCCTCTGCAGGTTTCAGACAGGGCTGGTCCTCTGCAGGTTTCAGACAGGGCTGGTCCTCTGCAGGTTTCAGACAGGGCTGGTCCTCTGCAGGTTTCAGAAAGGGCTGGTCCTCTGCAGGTTTCAGACAGGGCTGGTCCTCTGCAGGTTTCAGACAGGACTGGTCCTCTGCAGGTTTCAGACAGGGCTGGTCCTCTGCAGGTTTCAGACAGGGCTGGTCCTCTGCAGGTTTCAGACAGGACTGGTCCTCTGCAGGTTTCAGACAGGGCTGGTCCTCTGCAGGTTTCAGACAGGACTGGTCCTCTGCAGGTTTCAGACAGGGCTGGTCCTCTGCAGGTTTCAGACAGGGCTGGTCCTCTGCAGGTTTCAGACAGGGCTGGTCCTCTGCAGGTTTCAGACAGGACTGGTCCTCTGCAGGTTTCAGACAGGACTGGTCCTCTGCAGGTTTCAGACAGGGCTGGTCCTCTGCAGGTTTCAGACAGGGCTGGTCCTCTGCAGGTTTCAGACAGGACTGGTCCTCTGCAGGTTTCAGACAGGACTGGTCCTCTGCAGGTTTCAGACAGGGCTGGTCCTCTGCAGGTTTCAGACAGGGCTGGTCCTCTGCAGGTTTCAGACAGGACTGGTCCTCTGCAGGTTTCAGACAGGCTGGTCCTCTGAATTAGGCCAAAAGGTGATATATACTGCTCAAAAAATAAAGGGAACACTTAAACAGCACAATGTAACTCCAAGTCAATCACACTTCTGTGAAATCAAACTGTCCACTTAGGAAGCAACACTGATTGACAATACATTTCACATGCTGTTGTGCAAATGGAATAGACAACAGGTGGAAATTATAGGCAATAAGCAAGACAACCCTCAATAAAGGAGTGGTTCAGCAGGTGGTGACCACAGACCACTTCTCAGTTCCTATGCTTCCTGGCTGATGTTTTGGTCACTTTTGAATGCTGACGGTGCTTTCACTCTAGTGGTAGCATGAGACGGAGTCTACAACCCACATAAGTGGCTCAGGTAGTGCAGCTCATCCAGGATGGCACATCAATGCGAGCTGTGGCAAGAAGGTTTGCTGTGTCTGTCAGCGTAGTGTCCAGAGCATGGAGGCGCTACCAGGAGACAGGCCAGTACATCAGGAGACGTGGAGGAGGCCGTAGGAGGGCAACAACCCAGCAGCAGGACCGCTACCTCCGCCTTTGTGCAAGGAGGAGCAGGAGGAGCACTGCCAGAGCCCTGCAAAATTACCTCCAGCAGGCCACAAATATGCATGTGTCTGCTCAAACGGTCAGAAACAGACTCCATGAGGGTGGTATGAGGGCCCGACGTCCACAGGTGGGGGTTATGCTTACAGCCCAACACCGTGCAGGACGTTTGGCATTTGCCAGAGGACACCAAGATTGGCAAATTCGCCACTGGCGCCCTGTGCTCTTCACAGATGAAAGCAGGTTCACACTGAGCACGTGACAGACGTGACAGAGTCTGGAGACGCTGTAGCGAAAGTTCTGCTGCCTGCAACATCCTCCAGCATTACCGGTTTGGCAGTGGGTCAGTCATGGTGTGGGGTGGCATTTCTTTGGGGGGCCGCACAGCCCTGCATGTGCTCGCCAGAGGTAGCCTGACTGCCATTAGGTACTGAGATGAGATCCTCAGACCCCTTGTGAGACCATATGCTGGTGCGGTTGGCCCTGGGTTCCTCCTAATGCAAGACAATGCTAGACCTCATGTGGCTGGAGTGTGTCAGCAGTTCCTGAGAGGAAGGCCTTGATGCTATGGACTGGCCCGCCCGTTCCCCAGACCTGAATCCAATTGAGCACATCTGGGACATCATGTCTCGCTCCATCCACCAACGCCACGTTGCACCACAGACTGTCCAGGAGTTGGCGGATGCTTTAGTCCAGGTCTGGGAGGAGATCCCTCAGGAGACCATCCGCCACCTCATCAGGAGCATGCCCAGGCGTTGTAGGGAGGTCATACAGGCACGTGGAGGCCACACACACTACTGAGCCTCATTTTGACTTGTTTTAAGGACATTACATCAAAGTTGGATCAGCCTGTAGTGTGGTTTTCCACTTTAATTTTGAGTGTGACTCCAAATCCAGACCTCCATGGGTTGATAAATTGGATTTCCATTGATTATTTTTGTGTGATTTTGTTGTCAGCACATTCAACTATGTAAAGAAAAAAGTATTTAATAAGATTATTTCATTCATTCAGATCTAGGATGTGTTGTTTAAGTGTTCCCTTTATTTTTTTGAGCGGTGTATAATGTCCTCCATCTTCTATCGTATGGAGAAGGATCACCCTCAGACTGACAGATGTGAGCTTCTCTGAATCTTCGTCTTCTCTGCCTGCCTTCTACTAAGGTGTGACAAATCCATAACAGATGTTTTCCATTCCAGGTCAATAATAACCCAGAAACATCCCACTGTACTCACTGGGCACACACTGGTTGAATCAACATTGTTTCTGCATGAAATTCCATTCAACCAACATGAAAAAGACGTTGAATTGACATCTGTGCCAAGTGGGTAGGTAGTCCTTTAAATAAACAGAAAGGTATTTTATGTGAAGAGAAAAGTATTTTATATGAATAGAATAGTAATTTCTTTGAAGAGAAAAGTCCTTTATGTGAAGAGAAAAGTTGTTATTTGAAGATAAATTACTTGTGTGTGAAGAGAAAAGTATTTTATGTGAAGAGAAAGGTGCATAACAAGACTATTTTATGACCTTCCCACTCCAGTCATCCATCACAGTGATAATCCTGGTTGTTAACCTTACTCAGTTAACAAAGCATCACTTCCCCAAATATACAGTAGCAAGAAGAGTTGATTTTAAACTGTTGAAGCATCTCTCATTAGAAACTCAAACATGGAATCTGTCATTGTAATGTGTTTCCCCCCCCAAGGCTGATCTCAATGTTGAAGTGGTGTCTGTAAACACAGCAGATCCTGTTCTGGTTTTAATGTTCATTTTTAATGTTCATCTCATTCTGACTAACCCAGCAGGAGGCCTTGGAGCTTAGAACGCCTAATGCAATGGACTACAGCAGGACAGGGCAGGCTCACCCATTATCACCACAACACCGCCAGATGTCACAGGACAGGAGACAGTCATTTTCTGTTTCCCAAAATGGCACCCTATACCCTATATAGTGAACTACATTTGAACCCTATTGGCCCTGGTCAAAAGTAGTATACTATCTAGCGATTAGGATGCTATGTCAGACACAACCACAGAGTAGGGGGATAGCAGTTACACAGGAAACAGGAGTCCACAGAGGACAGGACTAATACAGGAAACAGGAGTTACACAGGAAACAGGAGTCCACAGACGACACAGGAAACAGGAGTCCACAGAGGACAGGACTAATACAGAAAACAGGAGTCCACAGAGGACAGGACTAATACAGAAAACAGGAGTCCACAGAGGACTGGACTAATACAGAAAACAGGAGTCCACAGAGGACTGGACTAATACAGGAAACAGGAGTCCACAGAGGACAGGACTAATACAGAAAACAGGAGTTACACAGAAAACAGGAGTCCACAGACGACACAGGAAACAGGAGTCCACAGAGGACAGGACTAATACAGAAAACAGGAGTCCACAGAGGACTGGACTAATACAGAAAACAGGAGTCCACAGAGGACAGGACTAATACAGAAAACAGGAGTCCACAGAGGACTGGACTAATACAGAAAACAGGAGTCCACAGAGGACAGGACTAATACAGAAAACAGGAGTCCACAGAGGACTGGACTAATACAGAAAACAGGAGTCCACAGAGGACAGGACTAATACAGAAAACAGGAGTTACACAGGAAACAGGAGTTACACAGAAAACAGGAGTTACACAGGAAACAGGAGTTACACAGGAAACAGGAGTCCACAGAGGACAGGAGTTATACAGGAAACAGGAGTCCAGAGGACAGGAGTTACACAGGAAACAGGAGTCCACAGAGGACAGGAGTTATACAGGAAACAGGAGTCCAGAGGACAGGAGTTATACAGGAAACAGGAGTCCAGAGGACTGGACTAATACAGGAAACGGGAGTCCACAGAGGACAGGAGTACACAGAGGACAGGAGTAATACAGGAAACAGGAGTCCACAGAGGACAGGAGTTATACAGGAAACAGGAGTCCAGAGGACAGGAGTTACACAGGAAACAGGAGTCCACAGAGGACAGGAGTACACAGAGGACAGGAGTAATACAGGAAACAGGAGTCCACAGAGGACAGGAGTTATACAGGAAACAGGAGTCCAGAGGACAGGAGTGATACAGGAAACAGGAGTCCAGAGGACAGGAGTGATACAGGAAACAGGAGTCCAGAGGACAGGAGTTACACAGGAAACAGGAGTCCACAGAAGGCAGGAGTAATACAGGAAACAGGAGTCCAGAGGACAGGAGTTACACAGGAAACAGGAGTCCACAGAGGACAGGAGTTATACAGGAAACAGGAGTTACACAGGAAACAGGAGTCCACAGAGGACAGGACTAATACAGGAAACAGGAGTCCAGAGGACAGGAGTTACACAGGAAACAGGAGTCCACAGAGGACAGGAGTTATACAGGAAACAGGAGTTACACAGGAAACAGGAGTCCACAGAGGACAGGAGTTATACAGGAAACAGGAGTTATACAGGAAACAGGAGTCCACAGAGGACAGGAGTTATACAGGAAACAGGAGTCCACAGAGGACAGGAGTTATACAGGAAACAGGAGTAATACAGGAAACAGGAGTCCAGAGGACAGGACTAATACAGGAAACAGGAGTCCAGAGGACAGGAGTGATACAGGAAACAGGAGTCCAGAGGACAGGACTAATACAGAAAACAGGAGTTACACAGGAAACAGGAGTCCACAGAGGACAGGAGTGATACAGGAAACAGGAGTCCACAGAGGACAGGAGTTACACAGGAAACAGGAGTCCACAGAGGACAGGAGTTACACAGGAAACAGGAGTCCACAGAGGACAGGAGTAATACAGGAAACAGGAGTCCACAGAGGACAGGAGTTATACAGGAAACAGGAGTCCACAGAGGACAGGAGTTATACAGGAAACAGGAGTCCACAGAGGACAGGAGTAATACAGGAAACAGGAGTCCACAGAAGGCAGTAACAGAGCTAAGAGTATGGGTCGCTTTGGAATTCATGACTTTGACTTTCCCCAGCGCCACTGTCAACAGCGGAGTCACATGGTCCTGGTTCAGGAAGAGAAATATCAGACCATTACTGCTCAGTTACAGAGTCAATTAATCTAACCAGACACACAATTAATCAAAATAGACACAGGATTCATTAATCAAACTAGACACATGATTAATTAAGCCTGCAGTCTGAAATACCTATTCAGATACTCATGAAGGTGTTGCGCAGGCTGGGGCGGGGTAAAGGAGGGTTGGTAGGGGCTCTGAGGAATCAGTGGAGAGGTGGGGGTGAGAGGTAGGGGTTAGAGGGATGGGGCTCTGTGGAATCAGGAGAGAGGTGGGGGAGAGAGGAAGGGGAGAGAGGGATCGGGCTCTGTAGGATCAGGGGAGAGGTGGGGAGAGTAGGGGTAGAGGGGTAGGGCTCTGTGGAATCAGGGGAGAGGTAGGGGGTAGAGGGATAGGAATCTGTGGAATCAGAGGAGAGGTGGGGGAGAGAGGTAGGGGTAGAGGGATAGGGCTCTGTGGAATAAGGGGAGAGAGGTATGATTTAGTTTAGGTTCGTTTATTAGTTTGACCATTTTAAAAAACAAGCACACATAAAACTTTAAAAAGCCATACATGCACATAAATAAAACCATGGAGGACAACACTATGAAGTCTGGGACTTATTTCCATTGTGGTCCTCTTGAGACAAGATGGCTGGACAAGATCCAACACAGTACGGCAGTGAAATAATAAAACAAAAACATAGAAGAAGAACATCTATCTCATCATTCCAGTTACATCATAGGGGTTATTCATATGGGCACAGAAGACATCAAACATATTTTTACTTTATTTTTAAAGCTGTCCAGAGAGGACGTTATTTTTATAGGCAGAGGCAACTCATTCCATTCTGAGGCCCCAGTATACAAGAAAGTACCTTTCCCAGCATTACTCCTGAACCTGTATAAGCACACATTAGCAACACCTGATCTGGTGCTGTGATTGTGTGCATCCCTAACACGAGGAAAGTAATCACTTAGATATCTGGGTGCAGGACCATAAATCCTCCTGTAAACCAAACCTAGTCTAATCTGGGACACCCTAGCCTCAACAGGCAGCCAGTTTAATTCCTGAAAGCAGCTCCTGCCTATGTGAGTACGTGGACTCACCTTCAACACTACCCTGATCAACTTATGCTGGGCTATCTGTAGCTTCCCCTTCAGAAGTTTAGATTTGGGGTGGCAGGGTAGCCTAGTGGTTAGCGCGTTGGACTAGTAACTGAAAGGTTGCAAGTTCGAATCCCTGAGCTGACAAGGTACAAATCTGTCGTTCTGCCCCTGAACAAGGCAGTTAACCCACTAGGCTGTCATTGAAAATAAGAATTTGTTCTTAACTGACTTGCCTAGTTAAATAAAGGCATAATAAAAACCATCAGATCCTCCTCTCCACCCTCTCCGACCTGGGCATCTCCGGCGCGGCCCACGCCTGGATTGCGTCCTACCTGACAGGTCACTCCTACCAGGTGGCGTGGCGAGAATCTGTCTCCGCACCACGTGCTCTCACCACTGGTGTCCCCCAGGGCTCTGTTCTAGGCCCTCTCCTATTCTCGCTATACACCAAGTCACTTGGCTCTGTCATATCCTCACATGATCTCTCATATCATTGCTATGCAGATGACACACAATTAATCTTCTCCTTTCCCCCTTCTGACAACCAGGTGGCGAATCGCATCTCTGCATATCTGGCAGACATATCAGTGTGGATGACGGATCACCACCTCAAGCTGAACCTCGGCAAGACGGAGCTGCTCTTCCTCCCGGGGAAGGACTGCCCGTTCCATGATCTCGACATCACGGTTGACAACTCCCTTGTGTCCTCCTCCCAGAGTGCTAAGAGCCTCGGCGTGACCCTGGACAACACCCTGTCGTTCTCCACTAACATCAAGGTGGTGACCCGATCCTGTAGGTTCATGCTCTACAACATTCGCAGAGTACGACCCTGCCTCACACAGGAAGCGGCGCAGGTCCTAATCCAGGCACTTGTCATCTCCCGTCTGGATTACTGCAACTCGTTGTTGGCTTGATCAGGCTCTGATCAGTCCCTACACCCAAACAAGGGCACTGCGTTCATCCACCTCTGGCCTGCTCGCCTCCCTACCTCTGAGGAAGCACAGTTCCCGCTCAGCCCAGTCAAAACTGTTCGCTGCTCTGGCACCCCAATGGTGGAACAAGCTCCCTCACGATGCCAGGACAGCGGAGTCAATCACCACCTTCCGGAGACACCTGAAACCCCACCTCTTTAAGGAATACCTGGGATAGGATAAAGTAATCCTTCTAACCCCCCCTTAAAAGATTTAGATGCACTATTGTAAAGTGGTTGTTCCACTGGATATTATAAGGTGAATGCACCAATTTGTAAGTCGCTCTGGATAAGAGCGTCTGCTAAATGACTTAAATGTAAATGTAAATGTAAAAAATAAGCCCCCAAACCAGGAAGTACTAGCATAGTCAAAATGGCATTGAATGAGGGCAGTAGCTAGCACTTTCATGGAGTCTTTATCAAGCATCTTGGACTTTCTAGCCAAAAATGTAGTCCTGGCATTAACTAGCACTTCATTGGTCATGCTCACACCTCCCAAGATTCCATCAAGGATACATCCCAAGTAGCTAACAGAGGTTTTAGTAGTCAGCACCTCGCCCCCTAATTCCATACTGATTTCAGACGACCTACACAATTTAGGTCTGGATCCAAAAATAATAGCCTCAGTTTTCCCTAAGTGCAGAGATAGCTTATTATCTCCAAGCCATTTGCTAATGTTAGCAAGCTCTGTGCTAAGTATGCTCTCCATCATAGTTTTACTTTAGTGAGACACCAGAAGTGTTGTCATCGCATAAAGAAAAGACGGCAAGAACAAGCATCTTTCATATCGTTAATATACAATTAAACAGCAGAGGCCCAAGCACTCTCCCCTGCGGAACGCCAAAACTCATTGGTTTTGCCTGAGACAGTGAACCATTAACCTCTACTACTTGCTCCCTTCCTGATCAATAGGACTTTACCCAGCCTAGAGGGATACTGCTCAACCCCAGTGCCTCCAGTTTGGAGATTAGGAGACAGTGGTTAACTGTATCAAAGGCCTTCTGTAGGTCAAGCAGTACCACTCCACACAGATTTCCCTCATCAATCTCTTTCCTGATGAAGTCAGTCAAGTAAAGTAGACATGAATCAGTGGAGTATGTTTTTCTAAAATCCGACTGAAAATCATACATTAGACCCTGTTTGTTTACATATTCATACATTTGCTCGTGTACAATTCTCTCCAGGATCTTTGATGTTACACAGAGTATAGATACAGTCCTATAATTCCCAGGGTCAGACTTTATCCCCTTCTTATACAGAGGTATAACTTTAGCTTGTTTCATGACCCTGGGAAAGGTACCTTGTTCAAGAGAGAGATTAACGATATGTGTAATACAAGGGCCAATTTGCTCAGCAGAATCTAAAATAAATATTATCCAAGCCTCTGGCTTTTGAGCATTTAAGCTCTGCCAGCATACTGACTATTTTGTCTGTTGCTCCCTTTGCAAAAGAAAAAGAGTTTGGCTGAACCCCTAACTCTACATAATACTTATTGACTTGGTTGTTTCAATACAATCCAGAACTGGAGGGCAGCTTGCTAACCAGCTTGCTGGCAACAGAAGTAAAAAAAAAAAAATGAATTCACTGGCAACCTGCTTTTTCATATACCATCTCTCCTCAGATGTAAAGTCCAATACTGTTTAGTTTGTTTTTGGTGGTACTACTGCAGCCTATTTCCTTAAATGATTTCCAAAGCTTTTTAGGGTCATTTTTGTTCTAAATTATTTTCTCAGCAAAGTAACCCCTCTTAACTTCATCCATCCTGCTCTCTGCTTCATTTCTGTGACGTTTATATAGGACAAAATCATGCTGCTCTTGAGAGTTCTTACATTTCTTAAAGGCCTTATTCCTTGCTTGGATAAATTCTAGAATCTCATGATTAAACCAAGGGCTAGATCTCTGCTTTACTCTGTCCCGTCTAATGGGAGCCATCACATTCACCACATCAAGGAATCTACATTTAAAGACTTCCCAGGCACGTCTACCCCTACACTATCTAGCACAGGTGACCAGTCAATTTTACCCCCTTTCTCCCTAAACTTTTCAACACAGTATTTTTTGAGTCCTCTGATTCTAATGGTTTTGTGACACTTAAATATATCTTTAAAAATCCTCCTTGTGCAAAATGTAATAAAATGATCACTGATTCCATAGACTATTAATCCACTCTGCGATATTTTAGATTTATCAGACACCAGTATTAAGTAAATTGTACTTTGCACTGTTTCACATATCCTGGAGGGATCTTTTATCATTTGGGTCAGAGCAAGTGATCTACATAAGTGCATAAATACATTGTGGGTTGCGCTATTCGTTTTGCAGACATCAGTATTGAAATCCCCTAACAAAATGATTTCCTCCAACAGGGAATCATTACAGTTTGACAACACAATTTCAAGACCTTCATAGAATGCATTCTGCTTGGGCGGCCTATAACACACCCCCAACAAAATCGGCTTGGTTTTGGGAAGGCAGATAGTGCAAAACACGGCTGCTAGAATCTTGACTAGAACCAAAAAACGTGATCATGTTACTCCAGTGATAGCCTCTCTACACTGGCTTCCTGTCAAGGCAAGGGCTGATTTCAAGGTTTTACTGCTATCCTACAAAGCATTACATGGGCTTGCTCCTACCTATCTTTCCGATTTGGTCCTGCCGTACATACCTACACATACGCTACAGTCACAAGACACAGGGCTCCTAATTGTCCCTAGAATTTCTAAGCAAACAGCTTGAGGCAGGGCTTTCTCCTATAGAGCTCCATTTTTATGGAATGATCTGCCTACCCATGTGAGAGATGCAGACTCGGTCTCAACCTTTAAGTCTTTATTGAAGACTCATCTCTTCAGTAGGTCCTATGATTGAGTGTAGTCTGGCCCAGGAGTGTGAAGGTGAACAGAAAGGCACTGGACCATTGAACCGCCCTTGCTGTCTCTGCCTGGCCGGTTCCCCTCTCTCCACTGGGATTTTCTGCCTCTAAACCTATTACAGGGGCTAAGTCACTGGCTTACTGGTGCTCTTCCATGCCGTCCCTAGGAGGGGTGCGTCACTTCAGTGGGTTGAGTCAATGACGTGATCTTCCTGTCCGGGTTGGCGCCCCCCCTTGGGTTGTGCCGTGGCGGAGATCTTTCGGCTATGATCGGCTATGAAAAAGCCAACTGACACTTATTCTTGTGTTACTGACTTGTTGCACCCTCGACAACTACTATGATTATTATTATTTGACCATGCTGGTCATTTATGAACATTTGAACATCTAGGCCATGTGCTGTTATAATCTCCACCCGGCACAGCCAGAAGAGGACTGGCCACCCCTCATAGCCTGGTTCCTCTCTAGGTTTCTTCCTAGGTTTTGGCCTTTCTAGGGAGTTTTTCCTAGCCACCGTGCTTCTACACCTGCATTGCTTGCTGTTTGGGGTTTTAGGCTGGGTTTCTGTACAGCACTTTCAGATATCAGCTGATATCAGCTGATGTAAGAAGGGCTATATAAATACATTTGATTTGATCTTTGTGGGCTATAATCGGACTTGTCTCAGGATGGTAAGTTGGTGGTTGAAGATATCCCTCTAGTGGTGTGGGGGCTATGCTTTGGCAAAGTGGGTGGGGTTATATCCTGCCTGTTTGGCCCTGTCCAGCGGTATCATCAGATGGGGCCACAGTGTCTCCCGACCCCTCCTGTCTCAGCCTCCAGTATTTATGCTGCAGTAGTTTATGTGTCGGGGAGCTAGGGTCAATCTGTTATATCTGGAGTATTTATACTGTCTTATCCGGAGTCCTGTGTGAATTTAATTATGCTCTCTCTAATTCTCTCTCTCTCTCATTTCTCTTTTTTTCTCTTTCTCTCTTCTTGCTCCAGTGTCAACTGTTCTGCCTGCTGCTATGGAAGCTTGACCTGCTGTTTTAAACTCTCTAGAGACAGCAAGAGCGGTAGAGATACTCTGAATGATCGGCTATGAAAAGCCAACTGACATTTACTCTTGAGGTGCTGACCTGTTACACCCTCGACAACCACTGTGATGATTTGTTACGTTCCCCAGTTTATGTGTTGAGGTTTTGTTTATGTGTGTGTTTCAGGAAATGGCTTCCTGAAATTCCCCCCAAGCAGCTGATTGGTCGGCCACATCGATGATTGGAGATCTGACAGCTGTCTTCAATTACCGACTCGTTCATGTGAGAGATGCAGACTCGGTCTCAACCTTTAAGTCTTTATTGAAGACTCATCTCTTCAGTAGGTCCTATGATTGAGTGTAGTCTGGCCCAGGAGTGTGAAGGTGAACGGAAAGGCACTGTTCACCTTCAGAGAGAGAGAGCGAGAGCGAGAGCGAGAGAGAGCTTCTTGGTCTGTCCTATTCTGAATCATTTGTTCCCGGGGGGAAGGGGAAGGCTCCTTGGGAGTACTTAGGCAAGAGGCCTGCGGGCATACAGAACCCGCAGTATTTACTGTCTATACACACTAGGTAAGACCTGGGCAGACCACCCCCTGTATTTTGGTTAGCGCACCAGGTAGTGGGTAGGCAGGTAATTTACCGTGTGAAGGAATAAATTCCCAGTAAATGGTAATTCTCTGCCTTTGTCATCCTTACTTGCACCTACAGTCCCATACCTCTTTCACTCCACAGGGAGTTGAGTTGTAGCAGGGTGTTGTGTTCCCTCTTTCTAGAGGCGTACGTAACATTATGAACATCTATGAACATTTGAACGTCTTGGCCATGTTCTGTTCTAATGTTGGTTATCTATGAACATTTGAACGTCTTGGCCATGTTCTGTTCTAATGTTGGTTATCTATGAACATTTGAACGTCTTGGCCATGTTCTGTTCTAATGTTGGTTATCTCTGAACATTTGAACGTCTTGGCCATGTTCTGTTATAATCTCCACCCAGCACAGCCACTGGCCACCCCTCATAGCCTGGTTCCTCTCTAGGTTTCTTCCTAAGTTCTGGCCTTTCTAGGGAGTTTTTCCTAGCCACCGTGCTTCTACACCTGCATCGCTTGCTGTTTGGGGTTTTTGGCTGGGTTTCTGTACAGCACTTTGTGATATCAGCTGATGTAAGAAGGGCTTTATAAATACAGTTGATTGATATCCAGCCAGACAATCTCCAGATCAGCGCTTAAATCCGATCTGACGTTAAAAGCAATGTCTGATCTTACAAAGGCACATATCCCCCACCGTTCCGATTCTTCCTGACAACAGAGTCGACCGAATGCTTTATTTTCTTTCGTCTGTTTACCTAAATGCAGATTCCCGGTCGGAATATTATCGCTTTTTTATGAGAAAAATGGCATAAAAATTAATTTTAAACAGCGGTTGACATGCTTCGAAGTACGATAATGGAATATTTAGAATTTTTTTGTCACGAATTGCGCCATGCTCGTCACCCTTATTTACCCTTTCGGATAGTGTCTTGAACGCACGAACAAAACGCCGCTGTTTGGATATAACTATGGATTATTTTGAACCAAACCAACATTTGTTATTGAAGTAGAAGTCCTGGGAGTGCATTCTGACGAAGACAGCAAAGGTAATAACATTTTTCTTATAGTAAATCTGACTTTGGTGAGTGCTAAACTTGCTGGGTGTCTAAATAGCTAGCCCTGTGATGCCGGGCTATCTACTGAGAATATTGCAAAATGTGCTTTCACCGAAAAGCTATTTTAAAATCGGACATATCGAGTGCATAGAGGAGTTCTGTATCTATAATTCTTTAAATAATTGTTACGCTTTTTGTGAACGTTTATCGTGAGTAATTTAGTAAATTCACCGGCAGTGTTCGGTGGGAATGCTAGTCACATGCTAGTCACATGCTAATGTAAAAAGCTGGTTATTGATATAAATATGAACTTCATTGAACAAAACATGCATGTATTGTATAACATAATGTCCTAGGGTTGTCATCTGATGAAGATCATCAAAGGTTAGTGCTGCATTTAGCTGTGGTTTGGGTTTATGTGACATTATATGCTAGCTTGAAAAATGGGTGTCTGATTATTTCTGGCTGGGTACTCTGCTGACATAATCTAATGTTTTGTTTTCGTTGTAAAGCCTTTTTGAAATCGGACAGTGTGGTTAGATTAACGAGAGTCTTGTCTTTAAAATGGTGTAAAATAGTCATATGTTTGAAAAATTGAAGTTTTTGCATTTTTGAGGTATTTGAATGACGCGCCACGGGATTACACTGGCTGTTGAGTAGGTGGGACGCAAGCGTCCCACCTAGCCCATAGAGGTTAAAGCATTCATGATTTGTGTTAATGTAATATACTAACTATTACTCTTGTTAAAAATCGGAAATTGTATTGTATTTGGTGAAGAGCACATTATGACTTGTTTAGGACTCGAAACTCAAAGTTTAGGACTTGAGACTTGACTTGATGGTCTTGACTTGAGACTTGACTCGGACTTGCCTGTCTTGACTTGGGACTTGACTTGGGACTTGAGTGCTAAGACTTGAGACTTACTTGTGACTTGTAAAACAATGACTTGGTCCCACCTCTGCAATATACCCTTTGACACTATTTACCAATTCTACAATATATTCTGATACTATTTACCAATTCTACAATATCTTCTGACACTGTTTATCCATTCTACAATACCTTCTGACACTTGTTTCCCATTCTACAATATATTCTGATACTATTTACTCATTCTTTTGTTGTAAAGCCTTTTTGAAATCGGACAGTGTGGTTAGATTAACGAGAGTCTTGTCTTTAAAATGGTGTAAAATAGTCATATGTTTGAAAAATTGAAGTTTTTGCATTTTTTAGGTTTTTGAATAACGCGCCACGGGATTACACTGGCTGTTACGTAGGTGGGAGGATTTGGTGCCACCTACCCTAGAGAGGTTAAATACATATGAGATGAGTAAAGCAGTATGTAAACATTATTTAAACATAATTAAAAGTGACTAGTGTTCCATTACTAAAGTGGCCAGTGATTCCACCCGGCACAGCCAGAAGAGGACTGGCCACCCCTCATAGCCTGGTTCCTCTCTAGGTTTCTTCCTAGGTTTTGGCCTTTCTAGGGAGTTTTTCCTAGCCACCGTGCTTCTACACCTGCATTGCTTGCTGTTTGGAGTTTTAGGCTGGGTTTCTGTACAGCACTTTGATATATCAGCTGATTTAAGAAGGGCTTTATTGTCACCTCCTGACCATAGTAAGTTGTTATTTTCTATGGTAGTGTAGGTCAGGGCGTGACAGGGGGTGTTTGTCTGTTTTTGTATTTCTATGTTGGTTTTGTTTGGTATGACCTCCAATTAGAGGCAGCTGGTTGTCATTGTCTCTAATTGGAGGTCATATTTAAGTTGATGTTGGTCCCACCTGTTTTTGTGGGTGATTCATTTTTGAGTAGTGTTTGTTGCCTGCTCTGCGTAATGGTTGTTGTTTTGTTATTTCTAGTGTTTAGTGTATAGCATTCAGTTTCACGGTAAATAAAGATGTGGAACTACGAACACGCTGTGTTTTGGTCCAATCCTTCAGACAGCCGTGACAGAATCACCCACCACAAAAGGACCAAGCAGCGTGCCCAGGAGCAACAGAAATGGACCTGGGAGGAAATTCTTGACGGAAAAGGACCCTGGAGGCAGGCTGGGGAGTATCGCCGTCCGAGGGAGGAGATTGAGACAGGTAAAGCGGAGCGGCGTCATTATGAGGCGCTGTAGCAACAACGAGACAAGTGTGAGAGACAGCCCCCCCCCAAAAAATTGGGGGGGCACACGGGGAGATTGGCAGAGTCAGGTTGGAGACCTGAGCCAACTCCCGTGCTTACTGTGGTAGGCGAGTGATCGAGCAAGCACCATGTTAGGCTGAGATACGCACGGTGTCGCCAGTGCGCAGCTACAGCCTGGTGCGCTCGGTGCAAGCTCCTCACAGGTGCCGTGCTAGAGTTGGCATTGAGCCAGGAAGGAGTATGCCTGCTCAGCGTTCCTGGTCTCCGGTGCGTCTTCTCGGTCCAGGTTATCCTGCACCAGCTCTACGCACGGTAACCCCAGTTCGCCAACACAAACCTGTGTGACCTGTCACAACGCCTCGCGCTTGTCGGGCTACGGAGGTTATCCAGCCAGGACGGGTTGTGCCAGACATAAGCTCCAGATCTCCAGTGCGCCTCCACGGCCCAGTATATCCTGTGCCTGCCCCACGTACCCGGTCTCCAGTGCACCTGCCCAGTCAGGGGTGGCCTGTTCCTGCTCCCGGTACTCGCCCTGAGGTGCATGTTACTAGTCTGGCACCTCCTATGCCAGCCCCACGCATCAGGCCTCCAGTGCGCCTGCCCAGTCCGGGGTGTCCTGTTCCTCCTCCCCGCACTCGCCCTGAGGTGCATGTTACTAGTCTGGTGCCTCCTATACCAGCCCCACGCATCAAGCCTCCAGTGCTCATCCCCAGTCCGGAACCTCCAGCGACGCTCCTCAGTTCGGAGCCTCCAGCAACACTCCTCAGTCCAGAGCCTCCAGCGACGCTCCCCAGTCCGGAGCCTCCAGCGACGCTCCCCAGTCCGGAGCCTCCAGCGACGCTCCCCAGTCCGGAGCCTCCAGCGACGCTCCCCAGTCCGGAGCCTCCAGCGGTGGTCCGCAGCCCGGAGCCTACAGCAACGCTTCCCAGTCCGGAGCCTCCAGCGGTTGTCCGCAGCCCAGAGCCTCCAGCGGCGTTCCGCAGCCCAGAGCCTTTCAGTGGCAGTCTGCAGCCCAGAGCCTCCAGCGGCGGCCTACAGCCCAGAACCTCTAGCAATGATCTACAGTCCGGTTCTTTCGACGACGATCCACGGTCAGGTGGGAAAGAAGCAGAGGGATCAGTGGGTGGAGTGGGGGTTACGCCCCAAACCCGAGCCGTCTCCATGGGGGGAGGCATTGGATAAGAAGGTTCTGGGTAATGCATATGAGCCGCCATAGACATTAGTCGCCCACCCTACCCTCCCTTTGTGTTTTATTGTTAGTGGGGGTTTGTTGTGTGGGGGGGGTTTGAAGTTGTTTTTTGGGGGTGTTTTTTAGGTGCGGTCGGAGTCCGCACCTTTGGGGGGGGGGGGGGGGGGGGTACTGTCACGTCCTGACCATAGTAAGTTGTTATTTTCTATGGTAGAGTAGGTCAGGGCGTGACAGGGGGTGTTTGTCTGTTTTTGTATTTCTATGTTCAGTTTCTAGTTTTGTATTTCTATGTTGGTTTTGTTTGCTGGTATGGTATGGTTTGGTATGACCTCCAATTAGAGGCAGCTGGTTGTCGTTGTCTCTAATTGGAAGTCATATTTAAGTTGATGTTTGTCCCACCTGTTTTTGTGGGTGATTAATTTTTGAGTAGTGTTTGTTGCCTGCTCTGCGTAATGGTTGTTGTTTTGTTATTTCTAGTGTTTAGTGTAGCATTCAGTTTCACAGTAAATAAAGATGTGGAACTTCAAACACGCTGCGTTTTGGTCCAATCCTTCAGACAGCCGTGACATTTATATATAAATTTGATTTGATATGTAAACTCAGCAAAAAAAAGAAACTTACCTTTTTCAGGACACTGTGTTTCAAAGATAATTTGTAAAAATCCAAATAACTTCATAGATTTTCATTGTAAAGGGTTTAAACACCGTTTCTCATGCTTGTTCAATGAACCATAAACAATTAATGAACATGCACCTGTGTAACGGTTGTTAAGACACTAACAGCTTACAGACGGTAGGCAATTAAGGTCACAGTTATGAAAACTTAGGACACTAAAGAGGCCTTTCTACTGACTCTGAAAAACGCCAAAAGAAAGATGCCCAGGGTTCCTGCTCATCTGCATGAACGTGACTTAGCGTTGCAAAATACATTTATGAAATCTATATTATTCAATTATTGCACCCACACTGCTCGCGCACGCCAACGAGCGTCTGCGTTGCCAAGGGCTAAAATAGAAGTCAGTTATATTTCTGACGCAGATTGTGCTGCAAGTCCTGCCTCTCCCATCTCCTCATTGGTTTATAGAAGCAGGTACCCACGTGCCATCTCCTCATTGGTTATACCCACGTGGGTGACTGAAAGACGAAATAGGTTGGTGGCGGTAATGCACGTAATTTATGAAAGTTGCTAATCGCAATATTAAGTCACGAGAAGAAAAAGCCTGGAAGGAGGAAAGATGACTAGAAATGATTCGGTTGACCGTTTTGTGTGGATTAATTGGTGGAGTAAAGGACCTTGCGCATTTCAGGTAAAATAACAACACAATCTTTATATCCCAGGACAAATTATCTAGAAACAGCAAGCTAGCTAAATAGGACAAATTAGCTCGCAAGTGCAAGCTAGCTAGCTAAATTGCCATAAATGTTAATGCTTTTCCACCTGTCCCCAAATTAAAATAATTGGTTCAGAGTTTGTTTTGATATTTTAACCTGCGTGTCATGATCACGTTTGGTGTGGGGGGACAAAATGCACGATGGCGCACGATGGCGCACGATGGCGCACGATGGCGCACACGCACAGCCGGTTTGGTTTCCGTGTTAGGCTGCAAAGAGGCTTGAGGACTGCAATAAAGGAGGGCAATAAATTGCAATGTCCATACTGTGAGATGCCTAAGACAGCGCTACAGGGAGACAGGATGGACAGCTGATCGTTCTCGCAGTGGCAGACCACATGTAAGAACACTAGCACAGGATCGATACATCCGAACATCACACCAGCGGGACAGGTACAGGATGGCAACAACAACTGCCTGAGTTACACCAAGAACGCACTATCACTCTATCAGTGCTCAGACTGTCTGCAATAGGCTGAGAGAGGCTGGACGGAGGGCTTGTAAGCCTGTTGTAAGGCAGGTCCTCACCAGACATCACCGGCAACAACATCGCCTATGGGCACAAATCCACCGCCGCTGGATCAGACAGGACTGGCAAAAAGTGCTCTTCACTGACGAGTCGCGGTTTTGTCTCACCAGGGGTGATGGTCAGATTTGTGTTTATCGTTGAAGGAATGAGTGTTACACCGAGGCCTGTACTCTGGAGCGGGATCGATTTAGAGGTGGAGGGTCCGTCATGGTCTGGGGCGGTGTGTCACAGTATCATCGGATTGAGCTTGTTGTCATTGCAGACAATCTCAAAGCTGTGCGTTACAGGGAAGACATCCTCCTCCCTCATGTGGTACCCTTCCTGCTGGCTCATCTTGACATGACCCTCCAGCATGACAATGCCACCAGCCATACTGCTCGTTCTGTGCATGATTTCCGGCAAGACAGGAATGTCACTGTTCTGCCATGGCCAGCGAAGAGCCCAAATCTCAATCCCATTGATCACGTCTGGGACCTGTTGGATTGGAAGGTGAGGGCTAGGGCCATTCCCCCCAGAAATGTCTGGGAACTTGCAAGTGCCTTGGTGCAAGAATGGGGTAACATTTCACAGCAAGAACTGGCAAATCTGGTGCAGTCCACAAGGAGGAGATGTACTGCAGTACTTAATGCCGCTGGTGGCCACACCAAATACTGACTGTTACTTTTGATTTTGACCCCACCTTTGTTCAGGGAGACATTATTCCATTTATGTTAGTCACATGTCTGTGGAACTTTTTCAGTTTATGTCTCAGTTGTTGAGTCTTGTTATGTTCATACAAATATTTACACATCTTAAGTTTGCTGAAAATAAACACAGTTGACAGTGAGAGGACGTTTATTTTTTTGCTGAGTTTATATATAGCAGCAGCCTCTAAGGTGCATGGTTGTGTAACCAGGTGGAAGCCGGCTAGTGATGGCTATTTAACATTCTGATGGCCTTGAGATAGAAGCTGTTTTTCAGTTTCTCGGTCCCAGCTTTGAGTCACCTGTACTGACCTTGCCTTCTGGATGATAGCCGGGTCAACAGGCCGTGGATCAAATGGTTGATGTCCTTGATAATCTGTTTGGCCTTCCTGTGACATCGGGACCTGTAGGTGACAGGAAAGGTGGAGGGGATATGATCCTTAACTAGCCTCTCAAAGCACTTCATGATGACAGAAGTGAGTGATATTGGGCGATAGTCATTAAGTTCAGTTACCTTTGCTTTCTTGTATACAGGATCAATGGTGGTTCTCTGTTCTCTTGCAAGTGGGGACAGCAGACTGTGATAGGGAGAGATTGAATATGTCCGTAAACACTCCAGCCAGCTGGTCTGCGCATGCTCTGTGGACGAGGCTAGGGAATCCATCCGGAACGGCAGCCTTGCGAGGGTTAAAACTTGGTAGGTATAGGGTCTAGTTTCCTGAATTTCCGCCTGACTGGCGTGCCCAAAGTAAACTGCCTGTTACTCAGGCACAGAAGCCAGGATATGCATATAATTGGTAGCATTAGATAGAAAACACTTTGAAGTTTCTAAAACTGTTAAAATAAGTCAGACTATAACGGAATTGATATGTCAGGCGAAAAATCCGAAGAAAATCCAACCGGAATTCTTTTTTATTTTAATTTTTTTTAGACCCAAGGCTCTTATAATGGAAACCTATTGTTTCTATGTAAATCTGTCTCCCAGATTGCAATTCCTCTGGCTTCCACTAGAAGAAAACAGTCTTTATTCAAGGTTTCAGGCTTGTTTTTCAAAAATGAAGCAAGAATTTTGAGTTTTGGTGAGAAGAGCACCGGAACAATATCAGTCTTTCGGTGTGCGAGGGATTGCGCGTGCACTTACTAATTTTGCTTTCCTATTGAACATACTACTTTGAAATATTATAGTTCATTTACATTTTAGAGTACATGAGGATTAAATAGAAATGTTGTTTGACTTCTTTGGACGAAGTTTAGCGGTAGCTTTTTGGACTCCTTTGTCTGCATGTTGAACAAGTGGCTCCTGAAATCGATGGCGCCAACTAAACTGACTTTTTGGGATATAAAGAAGGATGTTATCTAACAAAACAACCATTCATGTTGTAGCTGGGACCCTTGGGATTGCAAACAGAGGAAGATCTTCAAAAGTAAGTGATTTATTTAATCACTTTTTGTGATTTCATGAAGCCTGTGCTGGTTGAAAAATACGTTGATGTGGGGCGCCGTCCTCAGACAATCACATGGTATGCTTTCGCCGTAAAGCCTAATTGAAATCGGAAAACGCAGTTAGATTAACAAGAATTTAACCTTTTATGTGATATAAGACACTTGTATGTTCATGAATGTTTAACCTCTCTGGGCTAGGCGGGACAAATTCGTCCCACCTACACAACAGCCAGTTGAATCCCGTGGCGTGATTTTCAAATACCTTAGAAATGCTATTACTTCAATTTCTCAAACATATCACTATTTTACAGCATTTTAAAGACAAGACTCTCGTTAATCTAACCACACTGTCCGATTTCTAAAAGGCTTTACAACGAAAGCAAAACATTAGATTATGTCAGCAGAGTACCCAGCCAGAAATAATCAGACACCCATTTTTCAAGCTAGCATATAATGTCACAAAAACCCAGAAGACAGCTAAATGCAGCACTAACCTTTGATGATCTTCATCAGATGACAACCCTAGGACATTATGTTATACAATACATGCATGTTTTGTTCAATCAAGTTCATATTTATATCAAAAAACAGCTTTTTACATTAGCATGTGACGTTCAGAACTAGCAAACTTCCGGGGAATTTACTAACAATTTACTAAATTACTCACGATAAACGTTCACAAAAAACATAAATTATTTTAAGAATTATAGATACAGAACTCCTTTGTGCAATCGAGGTGTCCGATTTTAAAATAGCTTTTCGGTGAAAGCACATTTTGCAATATTCTCAGTAGATAGCCCAGCCATCACGGCTAGCCATTTAGACACCCACCAAGTTTAGCCCTGACCAAAGTCAGATTTACTATTACAAAAGTTTGATTACCTTTGTTGTCTTCGTCAGAATGCACTCCCAGGACTGCTACTTCAATAACAAATGTTGGTTTGGTCCAAAATAATCCATCGTTATATCCAAATAGCGGCGTTTTGTTCGTGCGTTCCAGACACTATCCGAAATGGTAAATCAGGGTCACGAACATGGCGCAATTCGTGACCAAAAAATTCTAAATATTCCATTACCGTACTTCGAAGCATGTCAACCGCTGTTTAAAATCCATTTTTATGCCATTTTTCTCGTAAAAAAGCGATAATATTCCGACCGGGAATCTCCGTTTAGGTAAACAGAGGAAAGAAAACAAAGCATTCGGTCGACGCGGGCACGCGCCTGAGTCTCACAGTACTGTAACCAGCCACTACCCAAACGCGCTACTTTTTTTCAGCCAGAGCCTGCAAAGCCACGATTCAGCTTTTTGCCGTCTTCTGAGAGACCATGTGAGCCGTAGGAAGTGTCACGTAACAGCAGAGATCCTTTGTAATGGATAGAGATGGCAAAGAAGGCCAAGAAATGGTCAGACAGGGTACTTCCTGTAAAGGAATCTTCTCAGGTTTTGACCTGCCATTTGAGTTCTGTTATACTCACAGACACCATTCAAACAGTTTTAGAAACTTTGGAGTGTTTTCTATCCAAAGCCAATAATTATATGCATATTCTAGTTACTGGGCAGGAGTAGTAACCAGATTAAATCGGGTACGTTTTTTATCCAGACGTGTCAATACTGCCCCCTAGCCCTAACAGGTTATCTAGTGTACTCATGATCTAGGGTACTTCTAAATCAAATTTAATTTAATTGGTCACATACACATGGTTAGCAGATGTTAATGCGAGTGTTGCGAAATGCTTGTGCTTCTAGTTCCGACCGTGCAGTAATATCTAACAATTAATCTAAACATTTCACAACAACTACCTTCTACAAGAGTAAATGAATCAATAAGAATATGTACATATAAATATATGGATGAGCGATGGCCGTGCAGCATAGGCAAGATGCAGTAGATGGTATAGAGTAAAATATATACATATGAGATGAGTAATGTAGGGTATGTAAACATTATATAAAGTGGCATTGTTTAAAGTGACTAGTAATTCATTTATTACATCCAATTTTTAATTATTAAAGTCGCTAGAGATTTGAGTCAGTATGTTGGCAGCAGCCACTCAATGTTAGTGATGGCTGATTAACAGTCTCATGGCCTTGAGATAGAAGCTGTTTTTCAGTCTCTCGGTCCCCGCTTTGATGCACCTGTTCTGACCTCACCTTCTGGATGATGGCGGGGTGAACAGGCAGTGGCTCGGGTGGTTGTTGTCCTTGATGATCTTTTTGGCCTTCCTGTGACTTCGGGTGGTGTAGGTGTCCTGGAGGGCAGCTAGTTTGCCCCTGTGATGCATTGTGCAGACCTCACTACCCTCTGGAGAGCCTTACGGTTGTGGGCGGAGCAGTTGCCGTACTAGGCGGTGATACAGCCTGACAGGATGCTCTCGATTGTGCATCTGTAAAAGTTTGTGAGTGTTTTTGGTGACAAGCCAAATTTCTTCAGCCTCCTGAGGTTGAAGAGGCGCTGTTGAGCCTTCTTCACCACACTGTCTGTGTGGGTGGACCATTTCTGTTTGTCCATGATGTGTACGCCGAGGAACTTAACATGTTCCACCTTCTCCACTACTGTTCCGTCGATGTGGATAGGGGGGTGCTCCCTCTGCTGTTTCCTGAAGTCCACGATCATCTGCTTTGTTTTGGTTATTTGTGAGGTTATTTTCCTGACTCCACACTCCAAGGGCCCTCACCTCCTCCCTGTATGCCATCTCATCATTGTTGGTAATCAAGCCTACCACTGTAATGTCATGTGCAAACTTGATGATTGAGTTGGAGGCGTGCATGGCCACGAGTAAATGTCAGTTGGCTTTTCATAGCCGATCATTCATTGGTGAACAGGGAGTACATGAGAGGGCTGAGAACGCACCCTTGTGGGGCCCCAGTGTTGAGTATCAGCAGAGTGGAGATGTTGTTTCCTACCCTCACCACCTGGGGGCGGCCCGTCAGAAAGTCCAGGACCCAGTCACACAGAGTGGGGTCGAGACCCAGGGTCTTGAGCTTAATAACGGGTTTGGAGGGTACTATGGTGTTAACCTCTCTGGGCTAGGCGGGACGAATTCGTCCCACCTACGTAACAGCCACTGGCAGCCTGTGGCGCAATTTTCAAAACCTTAAAAATCCTATTACTTCAATTTCTCAAACATATGACTATTTTACAGCTATTTAAAGACAAGACTCTCGTTAATCTAACCACACTGTCCGATTTCAAAAAGGCTTTACAACGAAAGCAAAACATTAGATTATGTCAGCAGAGTACCAAGCCAGAAATAATCAGACACCCATTTTTCAAGCCAGCATATAATGTCACCAAAACCCAGAAGACAGCTAAATGCAGCACTCACCTTTGATGATCTTCATCAGATGACAACCCTAGGACATTATGTTATACAATACATGCATGTTTTGTTCAATCAAGTTCATATTTATATCAAAAACCAGCTTTTTACATTAGCATGTGACGTTCAGAACTAGCATACCCCCTGCAAACTTCCGGGGAATTCGCTAACATTTTACTAAATTACACACGATAAACGTTCACAAAAAGCATAACAATTATTTTAAGAATTATAGATACAGACCTCCTCTATGCACTCGATATGTCCGATTTTAAAATAGCTTTTTGGTGAAAGCACATTTTGCAATATTCTAAGTACATAGCCCAGGCATCACGGGCTCGCTATTTAGACACCCGGCAAGTTTAGCACTCACCATAATCATATTTACTATTATAAAAGTTTGATTACCTTTTGTTGTCTTCGTCAGAATGCACACCCAGGACTGCTACTTCAATAACAAATGTTGGTTTGGTCCAAAATAATCCATCGTTATATCCGAATAGCGGCGTTTTGTTCGTGCGTTCCAGACACTATCCGAAATAGTAAAGAAGTGTCGCGCGCATGGCGCAATTCGTGACAATAAAATTCTAAATATTCCATTACCGTACTTCGAAGCATGTCAACCGCTGTTTAAAATCAATTTTTACGACATTTTTCTCGTAGAAAAGCGATAATATTCCGACAGGGAATCTCCTTTTCGGCAAACAGAGGAAAAAATCCCAAAGGCGGGGGCGGTCGGGTCACGCGCATAAGCCCAGTGTCCCTTGATCGGCCACTTGAGAAAGGCGATAATGTGTTTCAGCCTGGGGCTGGAATGACGACATTCTGTTTTTTCCCGGGCTCTGAGCGCCTATGGACGACGTGGGAAGTGTCACGTTAGAGCAGAGATCCTTAGTAAATGATAGAGATGGAAAAGAAGTTCAAGAAATGGTCAGACAGGCCACTTCCTGTAAAGGAATCTCTCAGGTTTTGACCTGCCATTTGAGTTCTGTTATACTCACAGACACCATTCAAACAGTTTTAGAAAATTTAGGGTGTTTTCTATCCATATGTAATAAGTATATGCATATTCTAGTTACTGGGTAGGAGTGGTAACCAGATTAAATCGGGTATGTTTTTTATCCAGCCGTGTCAATACTGCCCCCTATCCTAAACAGGTTAAATGCTGAGCTGTAATCGATGAACAGAATTCTTACATATTTTTTTGTACATTTTTAGTCATTTAGCAGATGCTCTTATCCAGAGCGACTTACAGTAGTGAATGCATACATTTCATTTCATACAGGAGAAATACTCCAGACATAACCCTAGCCCCCGACACATAAACTATTGCAGCATAAATACTGGAGGCTGAGACAGGAGGGGTCGGGAGACTATGTGGCCCCGTCCGACTATTCCCCCGGGCAGGGCCAACCAGGCAGGATATAACCCCACTCACTTTGCCAAAGCACAGCCCCCACACCACTAGAGAGATATCTTCAACCACCAACTTACTACCCTGAGACAAGGCAGAGTACAGCCCACGAAGATCTCCACCACTGCACGAACCCGAGGGGGGCGCCAACCCGGACAGGAAGATCATGTCATTGACTCAACCCACTCAATTGACGCACCCTTCCTAGGGACGGCATGGAAGAGCACCAGTAAGCCTGTGGCTCAGCCCCGTAATAGGGTTAGAGGACGAGAATCCCAGTTGAGAGAGGGGAACCGGCCAGGCAGAAACAGAAATGGTGGTTTGTCGCTCCAGTGCCTTTCCGTTCACATTCACACCCCTTTAAGTCAGTAAAGACTTAAAGGTCGAGACCGAGTTTGCGTCTCTCACATGGATAGGCAGACCATTCCATAAAAATTGAACTCTATAGGAGAAAGCTCTGCCTCCAGCTGTTTTCTTAGAAATTCTAGGGAAAACAAGGAGGCCTGCGTCTTGTGACCGTAGCATACGTGTTGGTATGTACGGCAGGACCAAATTGGAAAGGTAGGTAAGAGCAAGCCCATGTAATGCTTTGTAGGTTTGCAGTAAAACCTTGAAATCAACCCTAGCCTTAACAGGAAGTCAGTGTAGAGTTGCTAGCACTGGAAAAATATGATCACGTTTTTTGGTTCTAGTCAAGATTCTAGCAGCCGTGTTTAGCACTAACTGATGTTTATTTAGTGCTTTATCCGGGTAGCCGGAGAGTAGAGCATTGCAGTAGTCTAATCGAGAAGTGACAAAAGCTTGTATTAACTTTTCTGCATCATTTTTGGACAGAAATGTTCTGATTTTTGCAATGTTACGTAGATGGAAAAAAGCAGTCCTTGAAGCAGTCTTGATATGTTCGTCAAAAGAGAGATCAGGGTCCAGTGTAACGGCAAAATCCTTTACAGTTTTATTTGAGATGACTGTACAACCATCAAGATTAATTGTCAGATTCAACAGAAGATCTCTTTGTTTCTTGGGACCTAGAACAAGCATCTCTGTTTTGTCCGAGTTTAGAAGTAAAAAAAATTGCTGCCATCCATATCCTTATGTCTGAAACACAGGCTTCCAGGGAGGGCAATTTTGGGGCCTCACCATGTTTCATCGAAATGTACAGCTGTGTATCGTCTGCATAGCAGTGAAAGTTAACATTATGTTTCCGAATGACATCACCAAGAGGTAAAATATATAGTGAAAACATTAGTGGTCCTAAAACGGAACGTTGAGGAACACCAAAATGTACAGTTGATTTGTCAGAGGACAAACCATCCACAGAGACAAACTGATATCTTTCCCACAGATAAGATCTAAACCAGGCCAGAACTTGTCCGTGCTGACCAATTCAGAGTGCAGTCTCAGTAATGTAATGGGGTCTAAAACCAGACTGAAGCATTTCGTATACATTGTTAGTCTTCAGGAAGGTAGTGAGTTGCTGTGCTTTTTCAAAATTGTTTGAGAGGAACGGGAGATTTGATATAGGCCGACAGATTTTGATATTTTCTGGGTCAAGGTTTGGCTTTTTCAAGAGAAGCTTTATTACTGCCACTTTTAATGATTTTGTTATGTTTATTATGTTCAACATAGCAGGGCCAAGCACGGGAAGAAGCTCTTTCAGTAGTTTAGTTGGGATAGGGTCCAGCATGCAGCTTGAAGGTTTAGAGGCCATGATTATTTTCATCAATGTGTCAAGAGATATAATATTAAAAAACTTGAGCGTCTCCCTTGATCATAGGGCCTGGCAGTGTTGTGCAGACTCAGGACAACTGAGCTTTGGAGAAATACGCATTAATTTGCATTCTAATGATCAAGATCTTTTTGTCAAAGAAGTTCATGAATTTATCCCTGCTGAAGTGAAAGCCATCCTCTCAGAGAATGCTGCTTTTTAGTTAGCATTGCGGCAGTATCAAAAATACATTTTGGATTGTTCTTATTCTCCTCAATTAAGTTGGGAAAATAGGATGATCGAGTAGCAGTGAGGGCTCTTCGATACTGCATGGTACTGTCTTTCCAAGCTAGTCGGAAGACTTACAGTTTGGTGTAGCGCCATTTCCATTCCAATGTTCTGGAAGCTTGCTTCAGGGCTCGAGTATTTTCTGTATACCAGGGTGCTAGTTTCTTATGACAAATGTTTTTTGTTTTTAGGTGTGTGACTGCATCTAGAGTATTACGCAAGGTTGAAATAAGTTCCTCAGTTAAGTGGTTAACCGATTGTTGTCCTCTGACATCCTTGGGTAGGTGGAGCGAGTCTGGAAGGGCATCTAGGAATCTTTGGGTTGTCCAAGAATTTATTGCACGGCTTTTGATGATCCTTGCTTGGGGTCTGAGCAGATTATTTGTTTTGATTGCAGAGGTAATAAGATGGTGGTCTGATAGTCCAGGAATATGAGGAAAAATATTTAGATACACAATATTTATTCCACAGGACAAAACTAGGTCCAGAGTATGACTGTGGCAGTGAGTAGGTCCAGAGACATGTGGGACAAAACCCACTTACTCGACGATGGCTCCGAAAGCCTTTTGGAGTGGGTCTGTGGACTTCTCCATGTGAATATCATCTGCCATGACTACAAGGTCCAATAGGAATTCAGGGAACTCAGAGAGGAACGTTGTATATGGCCCAGGAGGCCTGTAAACAGTAGCTATAAAAAGTGATTGAGTAGGCTGCATAGATTTCATGACTAGAAGCTCAAAAGACAAAAATGTTGAGGTTTTTTTGTAAATTGAAATTTGGTATCGTAAATGTTAGCAACACCTCTGCCTTTGCGGGATGCGCGGGGGATATGGTCACTAGTGTAACCAGGAGGTGAGGCCTCATTTAACACAGTAAATTCATCAGGCTTCAGCCATGTTTCAGTCAGGCCAATCACATCAAGATTATCAGTGATTAGTTCATTGACTATAACTGCCTTGGAAGTGAGGGATCTAACATTAAGTAGCCTATATTGAGATGTGAGATAACACAATCTCTTTCAATAATGACAGGAATGGAGGAGGTCTTTATTCCAGTGAGATTGCTAAGGCGAACACCGCCATGTTTAGTTTTTCCCAACCTAGATCGAGGCACAGACATGGTCTCAATGGGGATAGCTGAGCTGAATACACTGACTGTGCTAGTGGCAGACTCCACTAAGCTGGCAGGCTGGCTATCAGCCTGCTGCCTGGCCTGAACCCTATCTCATTGTGGAGCTAGGGGAGTTAGAGCCCTGTCTCTGTTCGTAGATAAGATGAGAGCACCCCTCCAGCTAGAATGGAGTCCGTCACTCCTCAGCAAACCAGGCTTGGTCCAGTTTATGAGTGAGTCCCAGAAAGAGGGCCAATTATATACAAATTCTAGGTTTTGGGAGGGACAGAAAACATTTTTCAACTAGTGATTGAGTTGTGAGACTCTGCTATAGAGCTCATTACTCCCCATAAATAGGAGGGGACCAAAGACAATTACTCGATGCCGACACATCTTTCTAGCTGATTTAAACGCTGAGGCTATGTTGCGCTTGGTGACCTCTAGTGTCTAGTGTACTCGTGTCTAGGGTACTAGTATCTTTTGCACTAATGTCTAGGGTACTAGCATCTACTGTACTCATGTCTAGGGTACTACTCTCTAGTGTACTCGTGTCTAGTGCACTAGTATCTAGTGTACTAATGTCTAGGGTACTAATATCTACTGTACTAATGTCCAGGGTACTAATATCTAGTGTACTAATGTCTAGGGTACTAGTATATAGTTCTCATCTCCAGGATCTTGTGCACCAAAGTTTAGGGTACTAATATATACTGTACTATAGGTACTAATATCTACTATACTAATGTCCGGGGCACTAATATCTACTGTACTAATGTCTAGGGTACTAATATCTACTGTACTAATGTCTAGGGCACTAATATCTACTATACTAATGTCTAGGGCACTAATATCTACTGTACTAATGTCTAGGGCACTAATATCTACTATACTAATGTCTAGGGCACTAATATCTACTATACTAATGTCTAGGGCACTAATATCTACTATACTAATGTCTAGGGCACTAATATCTACTATACTAATGTCTAGGGCACTAATATCTACTATACTAATGTCTAGGGTACTAATATCTACTATACTAATGTCTAGGGCACTAATATATACTGTACTAATGTCTAGGGTACTAATATCTACTATACTAATGTCTAGGGTACTAGTATCTACTATACTAATGTCTAGGGAACTAATATCTACTGTACTAATGTCTAGGGTACTAGTATATAGTGTACTAATGTCTAGGGTACTAGTATCTAGTGTAAAAATGTCTAGGGTACTAGTATCTAGTGTACTCATGTCTAGGGTCCTACTATCTAGTGTACTCATGTCTAGTATATAGTGTTTTAATGTCTAGGATACTACTATCTAGTGTACTCATGTCTAGTATACTAGTATATAGTGTTCTCATGTCTAGGGTCCTAGTATCTAGTGTTCTCATGTCTAGGGTGCTAGTATCTAGTGTACTCATGTCTAGTATATAGTGGACACATGTCTATGGTACTAGGGTCCTAGTATCTAGTGTACTCATGTCTAGGGTACCAGTATCTAGTGTACTAATGTCTAGGGTACTAGTATCTAGTGTACTCATGTCTAGGGTACTACTATCTATTGTATTCATCCTTTTTGGGCCACCAGTGGTACAGCCTTTGAGAGGGCATCTGCTACCACTAAAGTTGACCCAGGAGTTCGTGGCGGTGCTGAATCAGTTTGATGCATATTGTTAAGAAGAACGAGATATATGGATGTTATGTGTTTCAACAGCAAGCTGAAAAGTGTGACATCTTTCTCATGGATTTGAAATTAATAGCAGCTACATGTAATTTTGTAGACCTAACCTCATCTACGCTTAGAGATCAGTTTGTGTTTGGTATAAATTACTCCAGTTAGAGAAAGATTGCTGCGGGAAAGTGAGTTACATTTGGAAACTGCAGTAAAAATATGTAATGCGATTGAGCTGGCAGAATTGCATATTAAAACCTTTAGCTCAACACCAGCAAACACTGCCTTGGAGTGGGAAAGCGCACCAGTGGATTATGCAGACATTTACATTACATTTACGTCATTTAGCAGACGCTCTTATCAAGAGCGACTTACAAATTGGTGCATTCACCTTATGATATCCAGTGGAACAACCACTTTGCAATAGTACATCTATATCTTTTTTTTCTTATTTTTTTATTTCATTTTCTTTCTTTCTTTCTTTTTATTTTTGGGGGCAGGGGGTATGGGGGGTAGAAGGATTGCTTTGTCCTATCCCAGGTATTCCTTAAAGAGGTGGGGTTTCAGGTGTCTCCGGAAGGTGGTGATTGACTCCGCTGTCCTGGCGTCGTGAGGGAGCTTGTTACACCATTGGGGTGCCAGAGCAGCGAACAGTTTTGACTGGGCTGAGCGGGAACTGTGCTTCCGCAGAGGTCGGGGGGCCAGCAGGCCAGAGGTGGATGAACGCAGTGCCCTTCTTTGTAGGCAAGCACCATGGTCTTGTAGCAGATGCGAGCTTCAACTGGAAGCCAGTGGAGTGTGCGGAGGAGCGGGGTGACGTGAGAGAACTTGGGAAGGTTGAACACCAGACGGGCTGTGGCGTTCTGGATGAGTTGTAGGGGTTTAATGGCACAGGCAGGGAGCCCAGCCAACAGCGAGTTGCAGTAATCCAGACAGGAGACGGGAGATGACAAGTGCCTGACAAGGACACAAGGGGGCGGTATGAGCAAAGGAATCACATGCATTATGACTTTGACCAAAGGAGTCACAGGAAATATGACTGTAACAGGTGTGGCACCACGCACCAGGCCAGGAAGTGCCCTGATTGTGGAAAGATTTTCAGCAAGTGCAAGGGGGAAAATGATTTTGGAAAAATGTTTTTTTCCAAAGGACAGGTATGGGAGACAAAATGTTCACACCATTGAAATGGGGGAGAATGAACAAAGTGATTTGTTCGTGGGCGCTGTGGATTCCATGGAGAACGGGCAAGAACCATTACAGGTCCATAGTGTAGCTAGTGACCACTGGGTTGTACCACTCGTGGTCAATGGTATAATTTTGATCTTAAAGCTGGATACACCTGATCAACATGAGGGATTTTCATGAGCTAAAGTATAAACCAGCCATCATGCAAAAGGTGGTGGCTCTCAAAGCGTACAATGGCCAAGCAATTGAGACTAAAGGTTTGTGTCTGCAAACTGTACAGAGGAAAACAAGAATGAAACGTTTATGTCAGCTAACTGTAAAGGGGAAAACAAGAACTAAGTGTTTATCAATCAAAAGTATTTATAAAGCCCTTTTTCACATCAGTCGATGTCACAAAGTATTTGTATTTATTATGGATCCGCATTAGTTCCTGCCAAAGCAGCAGCTACTCTTCCTGGGGTCCAACAAAATTAAGGCAGTTTATACAATTTTAAAAACATTACAATACATTCACAGATTTCACGACACACTGTGTTCCCTCAGGCCACTACACCACTACCACATATCTACAGTACTAAATCCATGTATATGTATAGTACGCATGTTATCGTGTGTGTGTGTGTGTGTGTGTGTGTGTTTGTGTGTATGTGTGTGTCTATGCTTATGTTTGTGTTGCTTCACAGTCCCCGCTGTTCCATAAGGTGTTTTTTTAATCTGTTTTTTAAATCAATTTTTTTCAGACTACACTCAATCATAGAGCCTACTGAAGAGATGAGTCTTCAATAAAGACTTTAAGGTCAAGACCGAATCTGTGTCTCTCACATGGATAGGCAGCCCATTCCATAAATATGGAGCTCTATAGGAGAAAGCCCTGCCTCCAGCTGTTTGCTTAGACATTCTAGGGACAATTAGGAGGCCTGCGTCTTGTGACCGTAGCGTACGTGTAGGTATGTATGGCAGGACCAAATCTGAAAGGTAAGTAGGAGCAAGCCCATGTAATGCTTTATAGGTTAGCAGTAAAACCTTGAAATCAACCCTAGCCTTAACAGGACGCCAGTGTAGGGAGGCTAGCACTGGAGTAATATGATCACATTTTTTGATTCTAGTCAGGATTCTAGCAGCCGTATTTAGCACTAACTGAAGTTTGTTTAGTGCTTTATCCGGGTAGCCGGAAAATAGAGCATTGCAGTAGTCTAACCTAGAAGTGACAAAAGCATGGATACATTTTTCTGCATAATTTTTGGACAGATAGTTTCTGATTTTTGTAATATTACGTAGATGGGAAAAAGCTGTCCTTGAAACAGTCTTTATATGTTCGTCAAAAGAGAGATCAGGGTCCAGAGTAACGCCGAGGTCCTTCACAGTTTTATTTGAGACGACTGTACAACCATCAAGATTAATTGTCAAATTCAACAGAATATCTCTGTTTCTTGGGACCTAGAACAAGCATCTCAAAAGCAGTCATTTTGAATGCTTAGCAGGAGAGGAAAATTGTCTAATTCACACACTTATCAAGAGAACATCACTGGTCATTCCTACTGCCTCTGATCTGGCAGACTCACTAAACAGAAATGCTTCATTTGTAAATGATGTCTCAGTGTTGTTGCCCCTGGCGATCCGTGAATGAAAAGAAATTGTGCCATCTGTTTTGATTAATATAAGGAATTTTAAATGATTTATACTTTTACTTTTGCTACTTAAGTCAATTTAAAATAAAATACTTTTTGACTTTTACTCAAGTAGTATTACTTTCACTTTTACTTGAGTCATTTTCTTATAAGGTATCTTTACTTTTACTCAAGTATGAACATTTGGTACTTTTTCCACCACTGGCCTGGGTCAACTTTAGTGGTAACAGATGCCCTCTCAAGGGCTCCACCAGTGGTAGCCCAAATCAGCCTCAGTCAGGAGTCTATGGAGGAGGAGGTTGCCTTGCAAGTTCGTATGGTCATGGAGTCACTTCCTGTTTCTGATCAGCAACTAAGGACAATAGCTGAAGAGACCACAAAAGATCCCATTCTTTGCAAGGTGATCCAGAATCTGGAAAATGGCTGGCAAAAAGGCTCTTGTTAGCAGTACATCCCACTAAGCGAAGAGCTGTCAGTGGTCAATGGTGTGCTGTTGAAGAACAGAAAGGTGATATGTTCTCGGGGTGGCAGGTAGCCTAGTGGTTAGAGCGTTGGACCAGTAACAGAAAGATTTCTAGATCGAATCCCTGAGCTGACAAGGTAAAAAATCTGTTGTTCTGCCCCAGAACTAGACAGTTAGCCTGTGAACAGTGGGTTGTCATTGCAAATAAGAATTTGTTCTTAACTGACTTGCCTAGTTAAATAAATAAAAATACTTTGATGTGTCAGGAGATGCTGCAGACAGTGCATGAAGGACATCTGGGAGCTGAGAAATGTAAGGGAGGGGCCAGAGAGTCCTTTTTTGCACCAAATACAAATTCTGACATCAAAGACTGTCATTTTGCATTTGAAAACATTTTTTGCTCGGCATGGGATGACCCTAGTGGTGGTTTATAATAATGCAAAATGACAGTCATTGCTGTAGTCCTGGACAAGAGTGCAATTTCAGGGTCATTTGACAAGTAGTCCATAGTCAACAAAAAGTCCTTACCATTGCATATATACATATACACAGTACTAGCCAAAAGTTTGGACACACCTACTCATTCAAGGTTTTTTTTTTTTTTTTACTATTTTCTACACTGTAGAATAATAGCAAAGACATCAAAACTATGAAATGACACACATGGAATCATGTAGTAACCAAAAAAGTGCTAAACCAAAATATATTTGGGATTTTAGCTTCTTCAAAGTAGCCACCCGTTGCCTTTGCACACTCTTGGCATTCTCTCAACCAGCTTCACCTGGTTGAGAGAAGGAGTTCCCACATATGTTGAGCACTTGTTGGCTGCTTTTCCTTCACTCTGCTGTCCAACTCATCCCAAACTATCGCAATTGGGTTGAGGTCAGGTGATTGTGGAGGCCAGGTCATCTAATTCAGTCAAATAGCCCTTACACAGCCTGGAGGTGTGTTTTGGGCCATTGTCCTGTTGAAAAACAAATTAAATTCCCACTAAACGCAAACTAGATGGGATGGCGTATCGCTGCAGAATGCTGTGGTAGCCATGCCGGTTAAGTGTGCCTTGAATTCTAAACAAATCACAGACAGTATATGTATTTTTCCATTTGAGAATCTGACACTGAACAACAAATTCTATCTAGTGAAAGTGCACACAACCTTTAGCTTATTTTACCAGGTCAACAATAACATCAAGGGAGACCTGGAAAAGAGGCCAGAGCTCTCAAGTAAAAGGCAAATCCATAGCAGTAGCTATGGTATGGATAAAGACAACACCACAGCAGCTATGGTACGGACAAAGACAACACCACAGCAGCTATGGTACGGTCAAAGACAACACCACAGCAGCTATGGTATGGATAAAGACAACACCACAGCAGCTATGGTATGGATAAAGACAACACCACAGCAGCTATGGTATGGATAAAGACAACACCACAGCAGCTATGGTATGGACAAAGACAACACCACAGCAGCTATGGTATGGACAAAGACAACACCACAGCAGCTATGGTATGGATAAAGACAACACCACAGCAGCTATGGTATAGATAAAGACAACACCACAGCAGCTATGGTATGGATAAAGACAACACCACAGCAGCTATGGTATGGACAAAGACAACACCACAGCAGCTATGGTATGGATAAAGACAACACCACAGCAGCTATGGTATAGATAAAGACAACACCACAGCAGCTATGGTACGGATCAATTCAACGTTACACCACCAAAACTGCATGAATGTGTGATCTCTTTAATGTTGGCTAATTTACCAATTTCCATACCCAACGCATAACAGAACAGTAGGAAAGATACTTTTGCTGTATTGTAGTCTACTATACCTCACCTAATCAACCAACTACTACCTATTGACAAGGCTACATTGTTATCATTTAGTAATATTGTACTGTAGCCTACTGTACCCCATCAATTTGTCCCCCACCTAACCTGTCCACCCCCGCTGAATACCTCAGGCTGAAGCACGTCGCTGTAGACATCGGGGAGAAGGCCGACTCTGGGAGCTCCGGACTGTGGGCCGACTCTGGGAGCTCCGGACTGTGGGCCGACTCTGGGAGCTCCGGACTGTGGGCCGACTCTGGGAGCTCCGGACTGTGGGCCGACTCTGGGAGCTCCGGACTGTGGGCCGACTCTGGGAGCTCCGGACTGTGGGCCGACTCACTCGGTCCCGGACTGTGGGCCGTCTCACTCGGTCCCGGACTGTGGGCCGTCTCACGCGGTCCCGGACTGTGGGCCATCTCTAGACGGGGCACTGTCATCGGACACTCTAGACGGGGCACTGTCATCGGACACTCTGGACGGGGCACTGTCATCGGACACTCTGGACGGGGCACTGTCATCGGACACTCTGGACGGGGCACTGTCGCCGGAAGCTCTGGACGGGGCACTGTCGCCGGAAGCTCTGGACAGGGTACTGTCGCCGGAAGCTCTGGATGGGGTACTGTCGTCGGAAGCTCTGGACGGGGACTGCACACTGAAAGCCTGATGTGTGGGGCTGGTACTGGAGGTACCAGACTGGAGACACGCACCCCAAGGCTAGTGCGAGGAGCAGGAACAGGACGAGTTGGACTGGGCTGACGCACTGGAGGCCTGGTGCGTGGTGCTGGCTTTGGATGTGCCAGACTGGAAACAAGCACCTCAGGGCTAGTGCGAGGAGCGGGAACAGGATACACTGGGCCGTGAAGGCGCACTGGCGGTCTTGAGCGCAGTACTGGCACCACCCTTGCTGGCTGGATGCCCGCTTCCCCCTGGCAAATGCGGGGTGCTGGCACCGCGCACACCGGCCTGTGAATGCTCGGCCTCGACGCCGTGCGCATCACCCCATAGCACGGGGCCTGACCAGTAACATGCTGCCTCCGATAAGCACGGGGAGTTTGCTTGGGGCTTAACCCTGGCCCAGCCAAACTACCCGTGTGCTCCCCCCCCAAAAAATCTTGGGGCTGCCTCTCATGCATCCTACGTTGGGCCCGCTCTTCACTCCACTTTCGCCTTTCCTCCCTCGCTGTCTCCACCTGTTTCCATGGCAGGGTCTTGTCCCCTGCCATTACCTCCTCCCATGTCCAAAATGTCCTCCACTCCCTTCTCTCCCTGGCCCAGGATCCTTCCTCCTCCTGGTCCCGCTGCTTGGTCCGTTGGTGGTGGGAAGTTCTGTAACGGTTGTCGTACGTAGTGGACCAAGGCGCAGCGGGTTGAGTGCTCATCTTAACTTTATTAGAACACATCCCAACAAACAAACAAACAAACAAACAAACAAACAAACAAACAAACAAACAAACAAACAAACAAACAAACAAACCACAAACAAGAAAACGATCGAACGAACAGTCTTGCAGGCTAACACACAGCAGTACAACAACAACTTCCCACAAAGGGACAGGTGAAACAGGGCTACCTAAGTATGACTCTCAATCAGCAACAACGATGTACAGCTGTTCCTGATTGAGAGCCATACCAGGCCAACACAAAGAAATACACAACATAGAAAACCATAGAAATACAAAACAAGAACATTACCCAAAAACCCCGGAACACATAAATCAAACACCCCTCTTACATAAATACATATCCCATTAAACCCTGAACCACATAAAACAAATACCCCCTGCCACGTCCTGACCAAACTACAATAACAAATAACCCCTTTACTGGTCAGGACGTGACAGTAATGTTGTACTGTAGCCTACTGCACCTTATATCAACAAAATACTAGATAGTGACAATAGTACATTATCATATACTGTACAGTGCCTTCGGAAAGAATTCAGACCCCTTTTGACTTTTTCCACATTTTGTTATGTCACAGCCTGATTCTAATTTATACACAATACCCTATCATGACAAAGCGAAAATAAGTTTTAGACATTTTTGCAAATGTATAAATAAATTAAACAGAAATATAGTTTACGTAAGTGTTCAGAGCCTTTGCTATGAGACTTGTTATTGAGCTCTGGTGCATCCTGTTTCCATTGATCTGTCTGAAGATGTTTCTACAACTTGATTGGAGTCCACCTGTTGTAAATTTAATTGACCATAACTATCTAGGCACAGATCTGGGGAAGGATACCAAAACATTTCTGCATCATTGAAGGTCCCCAAGAACACAGGGGCCTCCATCATTCTTCAATTGAAGATGTTTGGAACCACCAATTCTTTTCCTAGAGCTGGCCGCCCGGCCAAAATGAGCAATCAAGGTAGAAGGGACTTGGTCACGGAGGTGACCAAGAACCCGATGGTCACTCTGACAGAGCTCTACAGTTCCTCTCTGGAGATGGGAGAACCTTCCAGAAGGACAACCATCTCTGCACCACTCCACTATTCAGTCCTTTATGGTAGAGTGACCAGACGGAAGCCACTGCTCAGTAAAAAGCACATGTGAGCATGCTTGGAGTTAGCCAAAAGGCACCTAAAGACTCTCAGACCATAAGAAACAAGATTCTCTGGTCTGAAGAAACCAAGATTGAACTCTTTGGCCTGAATGCCAAGCGTCACATCTGGAGGAAACCTGGCATCATCCCAACGGTGAAGAATTGTGGTGGCAGCATCATGCTGTGGGGATGTTTTTCAGCGGCAGGGACTGGGAGACTAGTCAGGATCGAGGGAAAGATGAATGGAGCAAAGTACAGAGATATCCTTGATGAAAACCTGCTCCATACTGGGGCAAATGTTCACCTTCCAACAGGACAATGACCCTAAGCACACAGCCAAGACAACACAGGAGTGGCTTCGGGACAAGTCTCTGAATGTCCTTGAGTGGCCCAGTCAGAGCCTGGACTTGAACCTGATCGAACATCTCTGGAGAGACCTGAAAATAGCTGTGCAGCAACACTCCCCATCCAACCTGACAGAGCTTGAGAGGATCTGCAGAGAAGACTGGGAGAAACTCCCCAAATAAAATAAAATAAAATTGTATTTGTCACATGCGCCAAATACAGCAGGTGTAGACCTTACAGTGAAACGCTTAAAGGTGTGCCAAGCTTGTAGCGTCATACCCAAGAAGACTCGATGCTGTAATCGCTGCCAAAGGTGCTTCAACAAAGTACTGAGTAAAGGGTCAGAATATTTATTTACAGGTGACATTTCAGTTTTTATTTTTATAAATTAGCAAAAAATTCTGGAAACCTGTTTTTGCTTTGTTATTATGGAGTATTGTGTGTAGGTTAATGTTGGGAAAAAAAAACAATTTAATAAACTTTAGAAAAAGGCTGTAACTTAGAAAATGTGGAAAAAGTCAAGGGGTCTGAATACTTTCCGAAGGCACTGTAAATACTGTTTTACTGTTTTATACAGCGGTTGGGTCTAACCTTGGATGTTGATTGGTTAAAATAGCATTCCAGCGGGTGTCTATTCCACAAGTTACCACCTGCTAAAGCAGTGATGTTAAAATAACTATTGACTGTTCCATCTCACTGCACAGTCCACTGTCACATCAGCCCAGCCAGCTAATGTATAAACTTCATCTCCACTATAAAAAGCATCTAGACATTATCTCACAATTCTTTTAGACTAGCATTTGGTTTTCAACAGCAGAGATTTGTATATTTCCTTGCTGTCTGACTCACCAACATTTGCAACATTGTTTCAGTATGGAAATTTGATCTCCAGCTGTTCCATTGTAATGAAGGTGTTGGGAATCAGGATGAGACAGACAGGTAGGCAGCTTTTCTCAGCCAGTCGAAATCATGAATCAGCTGGCATCATTTTTATGGATATATATATACATCCAAGGAATGTCACAGAAAACAGGTCAAACTAAACAAAATGCAGCTAGTTTGCAGTCTTTCCAGCTTCAGTTTGAAGTGATTGTGTTAGGTCTGTTGTTGGCTAGCTACTCTGAACAACAGTGTCCTGACTACAGAGCACATTTTCTATGGCAGGCAAAATCGTGACTCATTAGCTCATTGTTATGGATATATTCAAATAAATGTCACAAAAAAACTGCATAAACAAATGCAAATGCAGCTACTTTGCTGTTATTCTGGCTGCGCTGTTTGACCTGACTGTAAGTTAGCCGTAGTTGGCTAGCTAGCAAGCAAGGGATAAGAATGTTGCCAGCCAGTATGGCAATATAACATTTAGAATGAACGACTGGGTCGCATCTCTAGATACAGAACAATAATACTTAAAGACTGGGTCGCATCTCTGGCAACCGAACCGATAGAACAAACAACCAGCTGGCTTGGGTAGCAACCTTTGATTTGTGTCGGGACTATATGTCGTGGAACCCATACAAAAAAAGATTGCAGTTTTGAAACTGCAGTAAAAGTTCTGTAACTGCAGTCGACTGTGGTATTTTGGAAGCAGTTGTACTGCAGTTGAAGTGCAGTTATACTGCACTCTAACTGCAGTTATACTGCAGTGTACTGCAATTATTGTGCACTCTGACTGCAATCTTTTTTGTAAGGGGAAGGATGAAATAATATGAATAAATTCATTAAAATGTTTTATTTGAACATGTTGGTAACCAGTTGTATAATAGTGATAATGCCGGAGAAGCCGGTGTTTGGAGGATATATTGGCAGGTTTGCCGGCCCTGGACGAGCCAATATATCCTCCAAACACCGGCTTCTCCGGCATTATCACCTAAATAATGGACCCTCTGGACCCAGGGCGTTCCGAGGGTCACGGGCAGTTGGGACACTTTAAGAAATGTCTGTTGAAAAGCCTGAAAACCAGACTCCTTTCTGCCTAACACCAATAGAGGAATGACAAGTTAAAAGAATCTCTTCATGAGGAATAAAAGCCCATGGAAATAAAAAGATGCTTCCATGCGCAGCGTGGATCTGACTTCCTGCAGCCTATTTTGTTCAGACAGGGATTGTGTGGCAACCAAGGAAACCCTAACCCCTTTGGTTGGTCTGCTTACTTTATTTTCTGTTTTGTAAATATTTAACAACTTGGAGAAGATCTCATCTTTTATAGCTGTAGTTTCCTCAAGCTCCTGATATCTCTCTGAGAGTAGGCCCATAGCTGTTACTATAGTCTCCTCCCATAGCAGATTCTATTGCTAATCCGTCAGCCTGCAATGGCCTGTATTGTGGATTTATGGAGGCTCATTAGCATAAATTATGACCAAATCCGCGTGGGCATGTGTGGTCCCTGGCATTGGGAACCCGCCAAGCGGAAAGTTGCTCCATGGTGAGCCTGGCAAAAAGTTTGAATGGCCAGGGCTGAAAATAGGCTTGCATTTGGTTTTCACATTCATATAATTCACTTATGGATATTTTATAGTTTTCAACCCCAGAGACTTTATTTGCATTTCTGAAGTACTTTTCAAATTTGTTTTACATAAACACAAAAGACTCACTGGCCTTCATGAAGTTTCATAGACCACACTATACCCTTATGTCCTGGATAAGCAGGGAAAGATAATACGTGTTGAGGCTGGTTCAAGTTTCATACCATTGGAGGTTTCTTAATTAATTGCCATAAATCAATCAAGATGGTTATTTTTTGTTTCAGGGAATAATTATTGTGTTGGTCTACTATAGCATATTGTGCTGGTGATTTTAATTATAGTGCATTTAATAGCAATAAAATAAAGTGTGTCTACGAATTTTAAAAGACGATTTTCCTGTTTGATTATGGGTGAAACTATTGACAGTTTAACGTAAAGCTTATTTAGCAGCTTTACACACCAATGCAGTCGACTTTATGCACCTGTCTGAATGTGTTAAATCCCGGTTATCAGGATTGGAAAGGATCAGGTGAATAAAGCTGTTCATTCACACGACTCACACACAGGCTGCCGACTGAATGCATAGACTAACATAAATAGAACACACGACTTCAAATTGTAGTAGAACATTTTGCTTTGTAAAGACCATAATGTGGTCATTCATCAGATTCGATATTTTTTTTCATCCAAAGCGACATACATACATTTCAACATTGACAGTGGCATACAAAACAAAGACAAAACAAAACACTAACAGTGATTTCCGATAAACAAATCACTAACGGTGATCTCCTATAAGGTAATGTCATGACAGCAAACAACCTAATACACACTAATAATACAAAACACAATGGAAGTGTCAGCCAATTTCCATGTCAAACATCCCATAGCTCAGTAGCTCCAAATGTACTGTGAATTTACGGCTTTAAACCCCCTGCAGAAAGGTTAGCGCATATACACTCTTAGCTATCGAGTGCCATCACTGTTCAATTCCGTTTACCGAGCCTTTTTACCCTTTGCTCGGTCTTCAGATGGAAAGGATTTCCATTGGCCCAAGGTGTCCATGTAAATAGGTGTCAATGAAAGCGGATTATGCCTTTCTCCGCGAGGAGCCCCCTCTTCCCTGGGTGGTTGTCATGTGATATGTAGAGGTGGCACATTAGTGGAGCTGCTCTGGGGGGGGTCTATTATATGGCTGTCACCACAGTCAACTATCACACGGCAGAAAAGGGAGGACATGGAAGTATAGCTGCTACTTAGCTCATCTCAACTCAACTTATATCAGTTAAACTTTTACTGCGGTAGGCTACTACTCACGTGTTTTGTATTTTACGCATGCAGAATATTTATTTTTCATGCAGAGTTCTGAGAAGTTTTCATCACGAAGCTAAACTAAGCGGAACGAGTTGTTTGAAGTAAAGTGTTGTGAAAGAATACTGTCAGGATGCCCCGACCAGGGAGGAATACGTACAGCGACCAGAAACCTCCCTATTCCTACATCTCCCTCACCGCCATGGCCATCCAGTCCTGCCCGGAGAAGATGCTCCCTCTCAGCGAGATCTACAAGTTCATCATGGACAGGTTCCCTTACTACAGAGAGAACACCCAGCGGTGGCAGAACTCCTTACGACACAACCTGTCCTTCAACGACTGTTTCATCAAGATCCCGCGGCGTCCGGACCAGCCCGGGAAGGGTAGTTTCTGGGCTCTGCACCCCAGCTGCGGGGACATGTTCGAGAACGGGAGCTTCTTGCGGCGCCGTAAACGGTTCAAGGTGATGATGATGATGGCGCAGGAGCACCTGGCTCAGTCCAAGCAGTCTGACGCAGCCCATTATCTCAGGCTCAATGCCCTGGCTGCCACCAGCACACACCTCCCTCAGATGTCCAGCTATAACTTGGGAGTGTCACAGCCATCAACTTTTAAACACCCATTTGCTATAGAGAACATCATCGCCAGAGAGTACAAGGTTCCCGGGAGTCTGGCGTTCTCCACCATGCAGTCAATGTCTGCAGGCTACCCGCTGCACAACCAGCTGACTGCGGCCTGGCCTCACATGTACAACACTATGGTGGACTCTGTTTCTCCTATCTCTGTGAGCGGTAACTACGTGGCCTACCGCATGCCCCTTAAATCTCTGTGTCACGGAGGACAGACCCTACCCGCCATTCCGGTGCCCATCAAACCCAACCCGACCACGGTAGGTCTCTCGGCGGGGCTGACGCCCCACACATCCGCCTTCCTTTCGAACTCTCCCCAATCTCTGAGCCCCACCTCCCCGCAGACAGACACCAGCCAAAGCAGCCCCCCCACTCCCAGGGAGACTCACACCAACCCGACACTGCAGTCCGTGGCAGTGCACTAACATTAAGAACTGTGCAGAACTCTTTATAAACTACACCAGCAGGCTCAAACCAAATCCAACGTTTATTTTGACTCTTGCCGTGACATCTTGGGCGGAGAATAACTATAATTAATTAAGGCAAGAGACTTCCGTGCTGCAGTGTATTTTGATGTCGGTGTTTTGCTTTGAATGCTAATTGTCTTCTAACATGGTTCCAGCAGAGATATAGTGAAATATTGCTGTTCAACTTAAAAGGTATTCGTTGTGTCAGTTTTATCAGTGTGTTTTGTAAATTAGTGAGGCAATGCAAACAGCGGCTCAGCGGCGCATGAAAGAGATTTACTTTTATTTATTTCTGCTAATGTGTAAAAATAACAAAGAGAATTGTGATTTTTTTTCAATCTTAAAAAATAGTAATGGGAACTATAGGGTCTTTACTAAATGCAAAATAAATATGTGAATAAAAGTGAATAATTGCAAATAAGTTGATATGAAAATGTTGTAAAATACACTTTTTAGTTAAATGTTTTAGATATCTATTTTGCAGGAGCTGTTCTGTGAAGCGTGTAATGTAAAGCCATTTAAAACCATGGTGACATACATGTGATTAAATGCTGTAACTGTTGACTTTTCTATGTTAAAGGAACAGCATGCTAAACCCTAACTACAAGTTGTTTTTCTGCCAGCATATGTGTTTTTGAAAAGTGTTCATATAGTCTGCAATGAATTATAAACTTGGTCATGGAAATATTTTCTTATTAAAATGGTGTAAAAATGATAATGGTTGGTGTATTCTGTGTAAATAGTGTAAACATTATAATGGTTGGTGTATTCTGTGTAAATAGTGTAAACATTATAATGGTTGGTGTATTGTGTGTAAATAGTGTAAACATTATAATGGTTGGTGTATTCTGTGTAAATAGTGTAAACATTATAATGGTTGGTGTATTCTGTGTAAATAGTGTAAACATTATAATGGTTGGTGTATTCTGTGTAAATAGTGTAAACATTATAATGGTTGGTGTATTCTGTGTAAATAGTGTAAACATTATAATGGTTGGTGTATTCTGTGTAAATAGTGTAAACATTATATTGGTTGGTGTATTGTGTGTAAATAGTGTAAACATTATAATGGTTGGTGTATTCTGTGTAAATAGTGTAAATAATATAATAATGATGTATTCTGTTAACAGCTGAAATAATGCTGTCATCATGCACTTACTGATTTACAACTGGGAAAGCTTCCAGACAGATATCATTATGGCATGATGATGATGATGATTATTATTATATATAAACAACAATACAACTTTTCGATTTCAATATGACTCTTCACTTTCTAATATTTACTTTATTTCCATTACAAATATATACAAATCTAACAAATATATTTCCATTACAAATATAAAGTAAATCAAATAATGTTTACATAATCATGAATATAGCTCAATATGGTATGTTGCTGTGTATTTGAGTGTCTAGACCTGAGTACAGAACGCGGGGTACAGTGTATAGGCTACACCAGAACCCTCGTCGCGCCGCTCCCACAGGAGCAGTCAGAACAGAACCGTGGAACTGCTGAATCAGAATCATAATGCGGGTGATTAGAATGCATGGAGGTACTGCCGTAGTCACAGCGCAGACAACCGGCCTCATTCATTCAGCTACACAGTAATAGACCCTCAATAAATGAAGCAACACACATTGACACGGAGATGGAATACAATTACATTAGGCTATATAACACCGTGAGATTTGCTTCTGACTTCCAAAACATATCGACAATGAACAGAGTAGGTCTAGCACATTATAAAAATCGTAATTATCATATAAGAAAGGTTAACATTCAATGCAGTTTTTATGTTTTGCATTGAAAAAAACTGCTAACCATTTTGCACAAGTTAATTTGAATTGGACTTGTTTAAGCCATATATTACATAGCTGACATTGATCGTGTGGATAGCCCAATAAGTCATTTTTTTAAATTAATTTACAGTCAACGAAATGTATCTCTGCATGTGCATTTTTTCACAATGCAATAATCACAGGCGACTAAAATATTGTTTATCTCTATTTATTTAATTGTTTCTTATGTATTTTTGTATAATCCTAAATAGCCTATTTATATATCCACGTGTGTAGTTGGCCTTAAGTGTGCTACATTGATAGCTTATATGTTTAATTGTATTTTTATTTATATTAAAATGCATTCATTCAGTGTCAGTGACATCAGGTGCTGTGAAAGAAATAGCCCATCTCGGCGCATTAAACAAATACTTTAGAATTCTGTCACTTTCTCCAATTGACTAGATCAAATACCGCCTTCTAGCCACTTCATTCTCTCCATTCACTCAATAGAAAGAGCAAAGAATTGCAAACTTCGACTGGGCCACCAATGTAGATTTAGCCTTTTTTCGAGTAGACAAAAAGACTGATTTCTCACAAACACATTGCTGACTGGGGAACTGGGAAACGGGCTCAGAGACCCCTTTGGAATTTAAATCCACCCCTCCCCTCCTCCTGACCCTGTTTGCCCAACAGTGCTCTGGTTTTCCCGTTCTTGCATTGTGTGTATTGTATTAATGTTTACTCCGGGTGATTAAAACACAAGTGGTGAATTTCTAGCTTCAAGTTTGGAGACTATACATTATTTTCGTTCATCATTAAATGAATAATCTATTCAGCCTTTATATTGACTTCTGCATGCTGCTGCCAATTCTCTTTATCCAGGCCAGTCAATTCACTACCAGCTTTTCTCCGCTACTATTCTACAGTGAGGGAAAAAGTATTTGATCCCCTGCTGATTTTGTACTTTTGCCCACTGACAAAGAAATGATCAGTCTATCATTTTAATGGTAGGTTTATTTGAACAGTGAGAGACAGAATAACAAAATGTTATAAATTGATTTGTATTTTAATGAGGGAAATAAGTATTTGACCCCCTCTCAATCAGAAAGATTTTTGGCTCCCACGTGTCTTTTATACAGGTAACGAGCTGAGATTAGGAGCACACTCTTAAAGGGAGTGCTCCTAATCTCAGTTTGTTACCTGTATAAAAGACACCTGTCCACAGAAGCAATCAATCAATCAATCAGATTCCAAACTCTCCACCATGGCCAAGACCAAAGAGCTCTCCAAGGATGTCAGGGACAAGATTGTAGACCTACACAAGGCTGGAATGGGCTACAAGACCATCGCCAAGCAGCTTGGTGAGAAGGTGACAACAGTTGGTGCGATTATTCACAGATGGAAGAAACACAAAAGAACTGTCAACCTCCCTCAGCCTGGGGCTCCATGCAAGATCTCACCTCGTGGAGTTGCAATGATCATGAGAACGGTGAGGAATCAGCCCAGAACTACATGGGAGGATCTTGTCAATGATCTCAAGGCAGTTGGGACCATAGTCACCAAGAAAACAATTGGTAACACACTACGCCGTGAAGGACTGAAATCCTGCAGCGCCCGCAAGGTCCCCCTGCTCAAGAAAGCACATATATATGCAGGGGCGAAAATTTGATATCAACTTTGGAGGGGACAATTACATAAAATTTTCTCAAGAGCAATTCCTGAGGGGGACACCAAAAGTAGTGCTGTAACACATAGCCTACGTTTAATATGGTAAATGTATATTGAGGAACCAAAGAAATAAGGTGTTTGCCGTACTCCTAACTACCGGTACCCAAAACTACACAACTAATCACAACAGCAATACCATTGCCTTTAACAAATCTTAGTTCAGTCACCAGTTTAAGTTGAGAGTGGGGGTATCCATGGCATTTTCCAATTATGTTCCTATTTTACAAGTAAAAAAAATTGAGAACCTTTCATAATGTTGCCAAACAAAGACTCAACAAACTTACCTGAGACTCCCTGTCTCTGCCAGTCTGTCCCTGCATATCTGTCCCCAACTCTGCTGTCTGTGTGCCATCTGTTGCCTGCTCTGCCTAATGACATCATTGTGAAACATTTCCATTAGAATTTCATTTCTTTCTTATGAACATTTTATCAACTAGTCTTTGAGATATTAGGCTACTAGGGTTCTTACTTTGCGTTTTGGTGTACTGAAAAATACTCTGATGTTCGTCTTTTTTCTGCCATTTTTCTGCCATTTTTCTACCTGGTTGGCTACACACACACAGTATGTAGGTTATTTACAGTAGGAGATGGGCTTCTATCATCTTATCTTCTATCATTCTATATGGGCTTCGATCTAAAAGGTAACTAGCAAATGTGAAACGGATTGCAGTGACAAGAGTTGACAGCTGTATGAGTTCACCATTTACACAACATATGCTGCAACCTTTTGTAATTTTAATCGTTTGTTTCATATTGGCTGGCTTCCAACAAAAGCTGAATTTGCAAAGCTAGCGAGCACCAATTCAGTGGTGTTTGCTATAATCTTTGCTACCCGGGTTAAATAAAGGTGAAATAAAATATATAAATAAAAGTTCCCTTGCGACAATTTAGCTTTTGCAACGAGACCATTAAATATATTTAAAACAATGGTAGAAGAGAGTGTAGTTCTGTTCAGTTTATCGCTAATCTTATCACAGGGACTTTGAAGCACTAACTTACATGCATGCTGATCTTGGAATAAATTGACGATAGCAAAGATTCCATCTTTGACGACGCCACATAAATGGAATAGGTACTAGCTAGCTTAATAGTTCATATTTGCGCGCTAGCTCTGCATATTCAGCTAGTGTGTGTGTGCGCGATTGACTGGATTAACCTCACGTCAGTTACGTTCATTGAATGCCTTTCAGACAGTAGATACGACCTCTACGTTACCTAGCAAGCTAAGGAACTGGCAGTGGATCAAACCATTGTGAGGCAAAGGGTGGGGGGGTCGCAATCTTTTGAAACTTAAAAACGCGCTATTTAGTGTCTATAATCAGCACAATTGCTTTCATTGCGTATTATTAATATTATTTAAATTACTTAGTTATGTTTCAGTGATATATTGGGGGGGACAAATCATATTTTTCCCAGGATGGGGGGGTCGTGTCACCCCCCGTCCCCCCCGGGATTTCCGCCCCTGTATACATGCCCATCTGAAGTTTGCCAATGAACATCTGAATGATTCAGAGGACAACTGGGTGAAAGTGTTGTGGTCAGATGAGACCAAAATGGAGCTCTTTGGCATCAACTCAACTCGCCGTGTTTGGAAGAGGAGGAATGCTGCCTATGACCCCAAGAACACCATCCCCACCATCAAACATGGAGGTGGAAACATTATGCTTTGCGGGTGTTTTTCTGCTAAGGGGACAGGACAACTTCACCGCATCAAAGGGACGATGGACGGGGTCATGTACCGTCAAATCTTGCGTGAGAACCTCCTTCCTTCAGCCAGGGCATTGAAAATGGGTCATGGATGGGTATTCCAGCATGACAATGACCCAAAACAGACGGCCAAGCCAACAAAGGAGTGGTTCAAGAAGAAGCACATTAAGGTCCTGGACTGGCCTAGCCAGTCTCCAGACCTTAATCCCATAGAAAATCTGTGGAGGGAGCTGAAGGCTCGAGTTGCCAAACGTCAGCTTCGAAACCTTAATGACTTGGAGAAGATCTGCAAAGAGGAGTGGGACTAAATCCCTCCTGAGATGTGTGCAAACCTGGTGGCCAACTACAAGAAACGTCTGACCTCTGTGATTGCCAACAAGGGTTTTGCCACCAAGTACTAAGTCATGTTTTGCAGAGGGGTCAAATACTTATTTCCCTCATTAAAATGCAAATAAATGTATAATATTTTTGACATGCATTTTTCTGGATTTTTTTGTTGTTATTCTGTCTCTCACTGTTCAAATAAACCTACCATTAAAATTAGAGACTGATCATTTCTTTGTTAGTGGGCAAACGTACAAAATCATACGTGTTTCCCCCACTGTAGCTGCCAATTCTCTTTATCCAGGCCAGTCAATTCACTAACTGCTTTTCTCCGCTACTATTCCAGCTGCCAATTCTCTTTATACAGGCCAGTCAACCTCTACGCAGACGACACCATTCTGTATACATCTGGCCCTTCTTTGGACTCTGTGTTAACTAACCTCCAAACGAGCTTCAATGCCATACAACACTCCTTCCGTGGCCTCCAACTGCTTTTAAATGCTAGTAAAAATAAATGCAGGCTTTTCAGCCGTTTGCTGCCCACACCCGCCCACCCGACTAGCATCACTACTCTGGATGGTTCTGACTTAGAATATGTGGACAACTACAAATACCAAGGTGTCTGGCTAGACTGTAAACTCTCCTTCCTTCACATTAAACATCTCCAATCCAAAATAAATCTAGAATCGGTTTCCTATTTTGCAACAAAGCCTACTTCACTCACACCGCCAAACTTACCCTCGTAAAACTGACTATCCTACCGATCCTCGACTTCAGCGATGTCATTTACAAAATAGCTTCCAATACTCTACTCAGCAAACTGGATGCAGTCTATCACAGTGCCATCCGTTTTATCACCAAAGCCCCATATACCACCCATATACCACCCACCGCTGCGACCTGTATGCTCTCGTTGGCTGGCCCTCGCTTTATACACGTCACCAAACCCACTGGCTCCAGGTCATCTACAAGTCTCTGCTAGGTAAAGCCCCGCCTTATCTCAGTTCACTGGTCACCATAGCAACACCCACCAGTAGCACTCGCTCCAGCAGGTATATCTCACTGGTCACCATAGCAACACCCACCCGTAGCACGCGCTCCAGCAGGTATATCTCACTGGTCACCATAACAACACCCACCCGTAGCACGCGGTCCAGCAGGTATATCTCACTGGTCATCCCCAAAGCCAACACCCCCTTTGGCCACCTTTCCTTACAGTTCTCTGCTGCCAATGACTGGAACGAATTGCAAAAATCGCTGAAGCTGGAGACTTATATTTCCCTCACAAACTTTAAACATCAGCTATCGGAGCAGCTAACCGATCGCTGCAGCTGTACATAGTCCATCTGTAAATAGCCCACCCAATCTACCTACCTCATTCCCATATTGTTTTTATTTACTTTTCTGCTCTTTTAAACATCAGTATTTCTACTTGCACATCATCATCTGCTCATCTATCACTCCGGTGTTAATTTACTAAATTGTCATTCCTTAAAATAATAACTACTATGGCTTATTTATTGCCTTACCTCCTCATGCCATTTGCACACACTGTATATAGACTTTCTTTTTTCTATTGTGTTATTGACTGTATGTTTGTTTATTCCATGTGTAACTCTGTGTTGTTGTTTGTGTCACACTGCTTTGCTTTATCTTGGCCAGGTCACAGTTGTAAATCAGAACTTGTTCTCAACTAGCCTACCTAGGTGAAAAGAAAAATTCACTACCTGCTTTTCTCCTCTACTAAATCAAATCAAATGTATTTATATAGCCCTTCTTACATCAGCTGTGATATATCAAAGTGCTGTACAGAAACCGAGCCTAAAACCCCAAACAGCAAGCAATGCAGGTGTAGAAGCACGGTGGCTAGGAAAAACGACCCTAGAAAGGCCTATGAGGGGTGGCCAGTCCTCTTCTGGCTGTGCCGTGTGGAGATTATAACAGATCATGGCCAAAACGTTCTAATGTTCATAAATGACCAGCATGGTCAAATAATAGTAATCATAGTGAACAGGTCAGGGTTCCATAGCCGCAGGCAGAGCAGTTGAAACTGGAGCATCAGCACGGCCAGGTGGACTGGGGGCAACAAGGAGTCATCATGCCAGGTAGTCCTGAGGCATGGTCCTAGGGCTCAGGTCCTCCGAGAGAGAGAAAGAAAGAAAGAGAGAATTAGAGAGAATTAGAGAGAGCATACTAAAATTCACACATGACAATGGATAAGACAGGAGAAATACTCCAGATATAACAAACTGACCCTAGCCCCCCGACACATAAACGACTGCAGCATAAATACTGGAGGCTGAGACAGGAGGGGTCAGGAGACACTGTGGCCCCATCCGATGATACCCCCGGACAGGGCCAAACAGGCAGGATATAACCCCACCCACTTTTCCAAAGCACAGCCCCCACACCACTAGAGGGATACCTTCAACCACCAACTTACCATCCTGAGACAAGGCCGAGTATAGCCCCCACTATTGTCACAGATTCCCCCGGTACTGATGCTCATTCCATGCACCGGTTCCGGAGGTCTAGGCTTCTAGGCGTCACTGAACTGTTTCATTCTGTCTGTTATTGTTCCCATGTCCGTTGGTCTTGTGAGTACCTGTGCTGTGTTATTTCGGCTTTCTTGCTGCATGTATTGTGCACATGTTATTATGGATCTCGTCCAGTGTATTGTTGTGCATTTGTTATTACGGGTCTCGCCCCGTGTAGTGTATTACGGGTTTGTCCCGTGTATTTATTAGAGGTTTTACCTCGCTCTTTTGTTTGGGTTACATCCCTGTGTTTTTGTAAATGCGTTTGTTTTGGGCTTCGTCCCCTTGCCTTTCATGGCATGTTGTATATTTTAGGTGGAGTATTAAAACCACCTATTAAGAATTCCTGCGCCTGTCTCCAATCATTTATACAACGTGACAGAATAACCGACCCTAAACGGAGACAGCGGGAATGGCCCGTCTAACGCCACTGCAACTTCGGCAGCCACAATCAGCCTGTCCGACGCTGCCGCAACCTGCCGACATTGCGTCAGCTGCAACTGGCCCTGACCGACCCGCACCGGGTCCCTGTAGTTGTCCTCAAGGCCGGTGTTGTTCGGTGCACCAGTTCCGGGGGTCTACGTCACTGAACTGTTTCATTACGCTGATTCCAATTCCCCTGATGAATAATTTTATATGTGCCCTCTGTTCACCAGTATCCTGGTCGGCTATTGTTCCCATGTCTGTTGGGCTTGAGTACCTTTGTTATTTCGGCTTTCGCGCTGCGTCTATTGTGCACTCATTACGGGTCTCGTCCCGTGTATTTTTTTACCTCGCTCTTTTGTTTGGATTACATCCCTGTGTTTTTGTATACGTGTTTGTTTTGGGCTTCATCCCCGTGCCTTTTCTTGGCATGTTATATATCTTGGGTGGAGTATTAAACCCCCCCCTATTACAAATTCCTGTGCCTGTCTCCAATTATGTATACAACTATTCTAGCTGCCTGTTCTCTTTATCCAGGCCAGTCAATTCACTACCTGATTTTCTCTATTCTAGCTGCCAATTCATTTATAGCTTTAAACTTCTGTACATGAGTTGAAAACAAACATGTTTAGAGTTATATAATACTGCTATTTCTTATTTTGCCTTTGACCAGCTATTGTAATGTTTTACATAATGTTGAGAGATTATAATATATGTATATATTTATACTGTTTCACTCACACCCTTACCTGTGTCATGATGATGCAATTATTCATTAGAACTATGTTTGTTTATGACCTTTTTGTAAGAGGATTTTATTTTTAACACTTGGCAAGTCATTTAAGAACACATTTTTACTTACAAAGACAGCCTACCTCGGTCAAACCCTAACCCGGACGACGCTGGGCCAATTGTGCGCCGCCCTATGGGACTCCCAATCACAGTCGGTTGCGATACAGCCTGGAATTGAACCAGGGTCTGTAGTGACACCTCTAGCCTTGAACTGCCTTTTACCGATGCGCCACTCGGAAGCTAGATCAGAGTTTAATTTGCTGATGTTGCAACATATGGAATTGTTTTAAAATGGTCATACCAATGATTAATCAGCTATTTGAATTTTAAGACCCCTGAAGCTATAGACATTTTTTGGAATGAGACATTGAATTTGGCATTACTACTATTAGCACATGTTCCAGCAGGTATATCTCACTGGTCATCCCCAAAGCCAACACCTCATTTGGCCGCCTTTCCTTCCAGTTCTCTGCTGCCAGTGACTGGAACGAATTGCAAAAATCGCTGAAGCTGGAGTCTTTTATTTCCCTCACCAACTTTAAACATCAGCTATCTGAGCAGCTAACCGATCGCTGCAGCTGTACATAGGCCATCTGTAAATAGCCCACCCAATCTACCTACCTCATCCCCATACTGTTTTTATTTACTTTTCTGCTCTTTTGCACACCAGTATCTCTACTTACACATCATCATCTGCTCATCTATCACTCCAGTGTTAATCTGCTAAATTGTAATTCTACGCTACTATGGCCTATTTATTGCCTACCTCCTCATGCCTTTTGCACACACTGTATATAGACTTTCTTTTTTTCTACTGTGTCATTGACTTGTTTATTGTGTTATTGGCTTGTTTATTGTTTATTCCATGTGTAACTCTGTGTTGTTGTCTGTGTCACACTGCTTTGCTTTATCTTGGCCAGGTCGCAGTTGTAAATGAGAACTTGTTCTCAACTAGCCTACCTGGTTAAATAAAGGTGAAATAAAATACAATTTGCCAATTGAAACCCATTGAATAACAGATTCACTACATGGAACAACAGATAATCCACCCAAAAATCTAAAGGAAGTTTGTTCTGAAGTGTCTGGCTGATATCTGAGATATTAAAAAGATCAGGAAACTATTTCTACATTTTTTTACATCTATTTATCCTCTTATTTTAAGGACTAAACTCTCCATACATACAGAACTTCCATTTAATTTTAAAACTGGTACCTCAACTAGCCTGTACCCCCGCACACTGACTCGATACCGGTGCCCCCTGTATATAGCCCATGCAAAAAAATATCTCTAGCTGAAACAGATGGATTTTGATGGGAATTTTTGTATTATGTTAATTACATTTCCGTGAGGGTTTAAGGGGTTATTTTCTCTTTTTTATAGTACTAAATGAGTTCTTTATAATCCTAGTTGATGCGTGTGAGGCTAAACACTCAGATTATGAGACGAGTCAGTCTGTTTGAAAATAGGCTGTTGAAATCACTACTCTAAATTCAATAGCAGCAATGTCCCTGTTCTTTGGTCTCAGATGTTCCACTAAGACATAAGGTCGTGCTCTGTTAGAGGATGAATAGACCAAACAGTAACCCACCATGTTATTTTTAAGATAATTAAAGTGGAGCCTCATGGTAATTAGCATGTATAATTTATGACAGTGTTAATGTATGCAGGCGGCTTGGTGAGGCTCTCCTGGCCTCACTCAGTCAGTTAAGAGCTCTACTCAGATTTCATGAGAGAAATGTAAAAGTAATATCAGATTGAGCCGACATCCAGTGCATTCGGAAAGTTTTCAGACCCCTTGACTTTTTCCACATTTTGTTGCGTTACAGCCTTATTCTAAAATGAGTGAAAAACAATTGAATTCAATCTGCACACAATACTCCATAATGACAAAGCAAAATCTTGTTTTTAAAAAGTTTAGCACATTTAAAAAAGAAAAAAAAATGGAAATATGACATTTAAATAAGTATTGACCCTTTACTCAGTACTTTGTTGAAGCACCTTTGTCAATGATTACATCCTGGAGTCTTCTTGGGTATGACGCTACAAGCTTGGCTCATCTGTATTTGGGGAGTTTCTCCCATTCTTCTCTGAGGATCCTCTCAAGCTCTGTCAGGTTGGATGAGCAGTGTAGCTATTTTCAGGTCTCTCCAGAGATGTTCGATCGTGTTCAAGTCCGGGCTCTGGCTGGGCCACTCAAAGACATTCAGAGACTTGTCCCAAAGCCACTCCAGCGTTTTGGCTGTGTGCTTAGGGTCTTTGTCCTGTTGGAAGGTAAACGTTCACCCCAGTCTGAGGTCCTGAGCACTCTGGAGCAGGTTTTCATCAAAGATCTCTGTATTTTGCTCTGTTTATCTTTCCATCGATCCTGACTAGTCTCCCAATCCCTGACGCTGAAAAACATCCCCACAGGATGATGCTGCCACCACCATCCTTCAACGATGGTGAAACGATGGTCCCGTGTGGCTCAGTTGGTAGAGCATGGTGTTTGCAATGCCAGGGTTGTGGGTTTGATTCCCACGGGGGACCAGTACGAAAAGAAAAAAAAATGTATGAAATGTATGCATTCACTACTGTAAGTTGCTCTGGATAAGAGCCTCTGCTAAATAATGTAAATGTAAAAAATGTGAAAGGTTTCATCAAGATGTGAAGATTGGCATTCAGGCCAAAGAGTTCAACCTTGGTTTCATCAAACCAGAGAATCTCGTTTCTCATGGACAGAGTCCTTTAGGCTCCTTTTGGCAAACTCCAAGCGAGCTGTATGGTGCCTTTTACTGAGGAGTTGCTTCCGTCTGATCACTCTACCATAAAGGCCTGATTGGTGGAGTGCTGCAGGGATGGTTCTCCTTCTGGAAGGTTCTCCCATCTCCACAGAGGAACCCTGGAGCTCTGTCAGAGTGACCATTGGGCTCTTGGTCACTTCCATGACCAAGGCAATTGTCCCCTGATTGCTCAGTTTGGCCGGGCTGCCAGCTCTAGGAAGAGTATTGGTGGTTCCGAACTTCTTCCATTTAAGAATAATTGAGGCCACTGTGTTCTTAGGGACCTTCAATGCTGCAGAAATGTTTTGGTACCCTTCCCCAGATCTGTGCCTCGCCACAATCCAGTCTCAGCTCTACTGACAAATTCTTCGACCTCATGGCTTGGTTTTTGCTGTGACATGCACTGTCAACTGTGGGAACTTATATAGACAGGCATGTGCCTTTCCAAATCATGTCCAATCAATTGTCCAACCAATTTACCACAGGTGGACTCAAGGATGATCAATGGAAACAGGATGCACTTGAGCTCAATTTCGAGTCTCATAGCAACGGGTCTAAATACTGATGTAAATAAGGTATTTCTGTTTATTTTTAATACATTTCTTAACCTGTTTTTTCGCTTTGTCATTATAGGGTATTGTGTGTAGATTACCTCAGCTCGTCCCAGATCTCCTGCCTCAGCTCATCCTAGACCCATTGTGACAGTCCGCCCCAGACCCAGTCCGTCCCAGACCCTCTGCCTAAGCCCCAGCCCCCTGCCCCAGCCCCAGACCCCCTGCCTCAGCCCCAGTCCGTCCCAGATGACCTGCCTCAGACCCAGTTCGTCCCAGATGACCTGCCTCAGACCTCTGCCTCAGCCCCAGTCCGTCCCAGATGACCTGCCCCAGCCCCAGTCCGTCCCAGATGACCTGCCTCAGCCCCAGTCCGTCCCAGATGACCTGCCTCAGACCCAGTCCGTCCCAGACCCCTGTCTCAGCCCCAGTCCGTCCCAGACCCCTGCCTCAGCCCCAGTCCATCCCAGATGACCTGCCTCAGCCCCAGCCGTCCCGTGCCGCCGACCGAGCCCTGCCCAGCCGCCGTGCCCCCTCAGACCCAATCTACCCTACATCCAGACCCCTGCCTCAGCCCCAGTCTGTCCCAGATGACCTGCCTCAGACCTCTGCCTCAGCCCCAGTCCGTCCCAGACGACCTGCCTCAGCCCCAGTCTGTCCCAGATGACCTGCCTCAGACCTCTGCCTCAGCCCCAGTCCGTCCCAGACGACCTGCCTCAGACCTCTGCCTCAGCCCCAATCCGTCCCAGATGACCTGCCTCAGACCCGATCTGCCCTACACCCAGACCTCTGCCTCAGCCCCAGTCCGTCCCAGATGACCTGCCTCTAACCCCTGCCTCAGCCCAAGCCCATCCCAGACCCAGGCATGTTTTGCCTAATTATACATAAAAACATGACTGCTGTGGGGATTCCCCCTTAACGTAGTATTTACAGTATGAAGTCATTACCAGGTTGATCCCTTTCTCTCTTTTTATTCTCCCATCATCTTGACACGGATGGATGGCTTGCTGTCAGGTCTGGCCTGACAGCGGGGGGAGGGGGTATTAAACAACTAGGAGGGGCTGTAACACAGTACTGTAGTCACTAGCAGCTCCCCCTTATGGATAATTATTAAGGTCCCTCCCTCCCCATGTAAACTGAACATAAAGTATACAAAACACAGGCAAAGCTTCTGTAGTCCAACATCTCATCTGGGTATCTTCCAGGCATGTTGGACAATTGCCACCTTGATGATGCCATGCAGTGTTGTGGTCACCATGTTTCTATCAAAGCCCCAGACTCCCTGCCTCAGCCCCAGACTCCCTTACTCAGCCCCAGACTCCCTGCCTCAGCCTCAGACTCCCTGCCTCAGCCCCAGACTCCCTGCCTCAGCCTCAGACTCCCTGCCTCAGCCCCAGACTCCCTGCCTCAGCCCCAGACTCCCTGCCTCAGCCCCAGACTCCCTGCCTCAGCCTCAGACTCCCTGCCTCAGCCCCAGACTCCCTGCCTCAGCCTCAGACTCCCTGCCTCAGCCCCAGACTCCCTGCCTCAGCCCCAGACTCCCTGCCTCAGCTCCAGACTCCCTGCCCCAGTTTGGTCAATGTGTTTTCTATCAAAGCCCCAGACTCCCTGCCTCAGTCTCAGACTCCCTGCCTCAGCCCCAGACTCCCTTACTCAGCCCCAGACTCCCTGCCTCAGCCCCAGACTCCCTGCCTCAGCCCCAGACTCCCTGCCTCAGCCCCAGACTCCCTTACTCAGCCCCAGACTCCCTGCCTCAGCCTCAGACTCCCTGTCTCAGCCTCAGACTCCCTGCCTCAGCCCCAGACTCCCTGCCTCAGCCCCAGACTCCCTGCCTCAGCCCCAGACTCCCTGCCTCAGCCCCAGACTCCCTGCCTCAGGCTCAGACTCCCTGCCTCAGCCTCAGACTCTCTGCCTCAGCCTCAGACTCCCTGCCCCAGTTTGGTCAATGTGTTTTCTATCAAAGCACAGGACACTTTTTCATTTCTATGTTCTTTATCATCGCCACATGAGCATAGAGACCTTTAACTGCTCTGTCCAATCAGCTATCAGACAGACCGGAGCACAATGGAACCAGAGAGAACTGAGACTGACTGTTGAATAATTGAAAGAGAAAGTCAATTCCAAAAGGCCCAGAAACAGAGTCGGGATGTTCATTGGTATGCAGACAGAATTCAGCTGCACACAGTTTACACCTACTGTTTATTTTCACTTATGAACACTTTCAAATTTAAAACAAACTTGAGTTATTTTAGTTTATTTTGTTTAGTAAAAAACAGCTCGGGGGAATGTAGTTCTGCAGTGACTCTCTCTGCCTTGTTCTTAAATGGTGTTTCAACTCTCCTGAATCCACTGTGGTGCGGCTCACTAACAGCGCTCTGTTTGAAGAGAGGCCTCAGAACTGAAGAGAGAAACGCTGAATATATATTGGTTAATGCTCTATAATAACAGCCACCATTAATGTGTGAAGGTGTATTGAGTTACAGTGGAAGACAGAGACCTGTCAATCACCTTTTAGCAGAGGGAGATCACATTGAGCTACGATGTTTATGTTGTTGTTTACATCAAGTGTTTCTGAACAGAATGTGTTGTTTACTGGGCTTTAGAAGAGACGAGAGAAGGGAAGGTGTTACCCTCTGAATCAGAAGAGACGATCACGCTGTGCAAACTCTCACTCCCTGGAAAGACAGACTCAATCTCCCTGGAAAGAGAGACTGACAGTCCCCAGAAAGAGACTAACAGTCCCTGGAACAGAAAGGGGTCCTAGGCGTTGTACAACTGACTACATTCAACCGAAATGTGTCTTCCGCATTTAAACCAACTCCTCTGAATCAGCGATGCGCGGGGGGCTCCCTTAATCAGCGATGTGCGGGGGGCTCCCTTAATCAGCGATGTGCGGGGGACTGCCTTAATCAGCGATGTGCGGGGGACTGCCTTAATCAGCGATGTGCGGGGGACTGCCTTAATCAGCGATGTGCGGGGGGCTGCCTTAATCAGCGATGTGCGGGGGGCTGCCTTAATCAGCGATGTGCGGGGGGCTGCCTTAATCAGCGATGCGCGGGGGGCTTCTGAATCAGCGATGTGCGGGGGGCTGCCTTAATCAGCGATGTGCAGGGAGCTGCCTTAATCAGCGATGTGCGGGGAGCTGCCTTAATCAGCGATGTGCGGGGAGCTGCCTTAATCAGCGATGTGCGGGGGGCTTCTGAATCAGCGATGTGCGAGGGGCTTCTGAATCAGCGATGTGCGGGGGGCTGCCTTAATCAGCGATGTGCGGGGGTACTGCCTTAATCAACATCCATGTCATCAGCCCGCAGGGAGCAGTTGTTGTTGAGGGATGTGCCTTGCTCAAGGGCAGAACAGCTGATTTTTCCACCTTGCCAGCTCTGAGATTCCAACCAATGACCTTTTGGTTACTGGCCAAACACTCTTAACCACTAGGCAACCTGCCACCAGACTCCCACTCCCTGGACTGCCACTCCCTGGAACGAGAGCCACTCTTCCAACTCTGAACATTCATAGAGCAGTGTGTGGATGTGGACTTCAACAGCAGTGACACAGACACACTATGAGGACTACAGGAGTTCCACTCTAACTCTACTGATGTGAGAGCCATCAAGTTGAATTTCAACAAATAACTTTGTTTTACAACTTATTTGAAGCTACAAAGCAAAGATGGTGAATTGCCAATTCAACACAGGTTACCACAACTGCATGCACTTAGCTAAAGAAAAAAGTGTAACTTATAGCCTACCTCTAGCTAGCTTGAGGCAAGGCAGAAGTAGTGTCACTCTTCATCAGCATAAATCACAAATTGTGATGCGAAAGATGACATCACCACTTTGTGCAATTCAAAAACAAGCTAGCTTGTTGTCGTTGATGACAGATCAGGTTTGAATAACCTAAACAAGTGTTTTAAGTTCGGGATGGACAGCATGGCCGAAAGTGAGTGATCAAGCTGCTGAACTAGCTGTTGAGCATTTTGAACATAGCAACTTTCAAGCAACCCAAAGACCGGCAACTAGTTAGCTAACTTTTTTCCAATTAGGCATTGGTTTCATAACCCAATGTGAACAGGTTTCCCCATGGTGGTGGCGGCGGGGGGGGGGGGGGGGGGGGGGGTTATGGTATGGCAGAAATAAGCTACGGACAACGAACACAATTGCATTTTCGTGACGATATCTTGAGGCCCATTGTCGTGCCATTCAACTTCTGCCATCACCTCATGTTTCAGCATGAAAATGCACAGCCCCATGTGTCAAGGATCTGTACATAATTCCAGGAAGCTGAAAATGTCCCAGTTCTTCCATGACCTGCATACGCACCACACCTCACCTATTGAGCAGGTTGGCGATGTTCTGGATCAACGTGTGCGACAGCGCGTTCCAGTTCCTGCCAATGTCCAGCAACTTCAGACACAGACATTGAAGAGGAGTGGGACAACATTCCAAAGGCCACAGTTAACAGCCTGATAAACTCTATGCGAAGGAGGTGTGTCGCACTGCATGAAGCAAATAGAGTCACACCAGACACTGACTGGTTTTCTGAACCACGCCACTACCTTTTTTTTAAGGTGTCTGGGACCAACAGATGCATATCTGTATTCCCAGTCAAGTAAAATCCATAGATTAGAGCCTAATTAATTTATTTAAATTGAATTATTTCCTTATATGAACTCTAACTCAGTAAAATCTTGCGTTTATCTTTGTGCTGTGTATTATGGCAATGCTAGGGTCCTACATTGCATATGAAGTGTGACTGGCTCATCCGTGGATATACGGAGAAAATGCCCTATTTCTTTCCAGCTTTTCTCTGTCCTGGCACCCCAATGGTGGAACCAGCTTCCCCCTGAAGCTAGGACAGCAGAGTCCCTGTCCATCTTCCCCCTTGAAGCTAGGACAGCAGAGTCCCTGTCCATCTTCCCCCTTGAAGCTAGGACAGCAGAGTCCCTGTCCATCTTCCCCCTGAAGCTAGGACAGCAGAGTCCCTGTCCATCTTCCCCCTTGAAGCTAGGACAGCAGAGTCCCTGTCCATCTTCCCCCTGAAGCTAGGACAGCAAGGTCCTGCACATCTTACCCCCCTGAAGCTAGGGCAGCAGAGTCCCTGTCCATCTTCCCCCTGAAGCTAGGACAGCAGAGTCCCTGCACATCTTCCTCCCCCCTGAAGCTAGGACAGCAGAGTCCCTGTCCATCTTCCCCCTGAAGCTAGGACAGCAGAGTCCCTGCCCATCTTCCAAAAACATCTGAAACCCTATCTCTTCAAAGAGTATCTTAAATAATCCTACAGGTGGTCATTTGATTAATTGTTCAACAGTCTTATGGCATGGGGGTAGAAGCTGTTAAGGAGACTTTTGAACACAGACTCCAGTACCGCTTGCTGCCAACATGATCCATGACAGACTGTCTGGACAGATGAAAGGACACCAACCAAACCTCAGAACATCATTCTAGTTTAGAACAAACCAAACCTGATAAATTCATTCTAGTTCAGAACCAACCAAACCTGATGAAATCATTCTAGTTTGGAACCAACCAAACCTGATGAAATCATTCTAGTTCAGAACCAACCAAACCTGATGAAATCATTCTAGTTCAGAACCAACCAAACCTGATGAAATCCTTCTAGTTCAGAACCAACCAAACCTGATGAAATCATTCTTGTTCAGAACCAACCAAACCTGATGAAATCATTCTAGTTTAGAACCAACCATACCTGATGAAATCATTCTAGTTCAGAACCAACCAAACCTGATGAAATCATTCTAGTTCAGAACCAACCAAACCTGATAATCATTATTTGTTCAGAACCAACCATACCTGATGAACTCATTCTAGTTCAGAACCAACCAAACCTCAGAACACAATTCTTGTTCAGAACCAACCAAACCTAATAATAATTATTGTTCATTACCAACCAAACCTCAGAACATCATTCTTGTTCAGAACCAACCAAACCTGATGAAATCATTCTAGTTTAGAACCAACCAAACCTGATGAAATCATTCTAGTTCAGAACCAACCAAACCTGATGAACTCATTCTAGTTCAGAACCAACCAAACCTGATAATCATTATTTGTTCAAACCAACCAAACCTAATAATAATTATTGTTCATTACCAACCAAACCTCAGAACATCATTCTAGTTCAGAACCAACCAAACCTGATGAAATCATTCTAGTTCAGAACCAACCAAACCTGATGAAATCATTCTAGTTCAGAACCAACCAAACCTCAGAACATCATTCTTGTTCAGAACCAACCAAACCTGATGAAATCATTCTAGTTCAGAACCAACCAAACCTCAGAACACAATTCTTGTTCAGAACCAACCAAACCACAGAACATCATTCTTGTTTAGAACCAACCAAACCTGATGAAATCATTCTAGTTCAGAACCAACCAAACCTGATGAAATCATTCTAGTTCAGAACCAACCAAACCTGATAATAATCATTCTAGTTCAGAACCAACCAAACCTGATGAAATCATTCTAGTTCAGAACCAACCAAACCTCAGAACACAATTCTTGTTCAGAACCAACCAAACCACAGAACATAATTCTTGTTTAGAACCAACCAAACCTGATGAAATCATTCTAGTTTAGAACCAACTAAACCTGATGAACTCATTCTAGTTCAGAACCAACCAAACCTGATAATCATTATTTGTTCAAACCAACCAAACCTAATAATAATTATTGTTCATTACCAACCAAACCTCAGAACATCATTGTTTTTCAGAACCAACCAAACCTGATGAAATCATTCTAGTTCAGAACCAACCAAACCTGATGAACTCATTCTAGTTCAGAACCAACCAAACCTCAGAACACAATTCTTGTTCAGAACCAACTAAACCACAGAACATCATTCTTGTTTAGAACCAACCAAACCTGATGAAATCATTCTAGTTTAGAACCAACCAAACCTGATGAAATCATTCTAGTTCAGAACCAACCAAACCTGATGAAATCATTCTAGTTCAGAACCAACTAAACCTGATGAAATCATTCTAGTTCAGAACCAACCAAACCTGATGAAATCATTCTAGTTCAGAACAAACCAAACCTGATGAAATCATTCTAGTTCAGAACCAACCAAACCTGATGAAATCATTCTAGTTCAGAACCAACCAAACCTGATGAAATCATTATAGTTTAGAACCAACCAAACCTGATAATCATTATTAGATCAGAACCAACCAAACCTGATAATAATTATTGTTCATTACCAACCAAACCTCAGAACATAATTCTTGTTCAGAACCAACCAAACCTGATGAAATCATTCTAGTTCAGAACCAACCAAACCTGATGAAATCATTCTAGTTCAAAACCAACCAAAACGCAGAACATCATTCTTGTTCAGAACCAACCAAACCACAGAACATAATTATTGTTCAGAACCAACCAAACCTCAGAACATCATTCTTGTTTAGAACCAACCAAACCTGATAAAATCATTCTAGTTCAGAACCAACCAAACCTGATAATAATCATTCTAGTTCAGAACCAACCAAACCTGATGAAATCATTCTAGTTCAGAACCAACCAAACCTGATGAAATCATTCTAGTTTAGAACCAACCAAACCTGATGAAATCATTCTAGTTTAGAACCAACCAAACCTGATGAAATCATTCTAGTTCAGAACCAACCAAACCTGATGAAATCATTCTAGTTCAGAACCAACTAAACCTGATGAAATCATTCTAGTTCAGAACCAACCAAACCTGATGAAATCATTCTAGTTCAGAACAAACCAAACCTGATGAAATCATTCTAGTTCAGAACAAACCAAACCTGATGAAATCATTCTAGTTCAGAACCAACCAAACCTCAGAACACAATTCTTGTTCAGAACCAACCAAACCACAGAACATAATTCTTGTTTAGAACCAACCAAACCTGATGAAATCATTCTAGTTTAGAACCAACTAAACCTGATAATCATTCTAGTTTAGAACCAACCAAACCTGATAAAATCATTCTAGTTTAGAACCAACCAAACCTGATAAAATCATTCTAGTTTAGAACCAACCAAACCTGATGAAATCATTCTAGTTCAGAACCAACCAAACCTGATGAAATCATTCTAGTTTAGAACCAACTAAACCTGATGAACTCATTCTAGTTCAGAACCAACCAAACCTGATAATCATTATTTGTTCAAACCAACCAAACCTAATAATAATTATTGTTCATTACCAACCAAACCTCAGAACATCATTCTTGTTCAGAACCAACCAAACCTGATTAAATCATTCTAGTTCAGAACCAACCAAACCTGATGAACTCATTCTAGTTCAGAACCAACCAAACCTCAGAACACAATTCTTGTTCAGAACCAATTAAACCACAGAACATCATTCTTGTTTAGAACCAACCAAACCTGATGAAATCATTCTAGTTCAGAACCAACCAAACCTGATGAAATCATTCTAGTTTAGAACCAACCAAACCTGATGAAATCATTCTAGTTCAGAACCAACCAAACCTGATGAAATCATTATAGTTTCAGAACCAACCAAACCTGATAATCATTATTAGATCAGAACCAACCAAACCTGATAATAACTATTGTTCATTACCAACCAAACCTCAGAACATAATTCTTGTTCAGAACCAACCAAACCTGATGAAATCATTCTAGTTCAGAACCAACCAAACCTGATGAAATCATTCTAGTTCAAAACCAACCAAAACGCAGAACATCATTCTTGTTCAGCCCCAACCCGAACCGACCAACCACCCAGAACATCATTCTTGTTTAGAACCAACCAAACCTGATAAAATCATTCTAGTTCAGAACCAACCAAACCTGATAATAATCATTCTAGTTCAGAACCAACCAAACCTCAGAACATCATTCTTGTTTAGAACCAACCAAACCTGATGAAATCATTCTAGTTCAGAACCAACCAAACCTGATGAAATCATTCTAGTTCAGAACCAACCAAACCTGATGAAATCATTCTAGTTTAGAACCAACCAAACCTGATGAAATCATTCTAGTTCAGAACCAACCAAACCTGATGAAATCATTCTAGTTCAGAACCAACCAAACCTGATAATCATTATTTGTTCAGAACCAACCAAACCTGATAATCATTATTTGTTCAGAACCAACCAAACCTGATGAAATCATTCTAGTTTAGAACCAACCATACCTGATGAACTCATTCTAGTTCAGAACAAACCAAACCTCAGAACACAATTCTTGTTCAGAACCAACCAAACCTAATAATAATTATTTTTCATTACCAACCAAACCTCAGAACATCATTCTTGTTCAGAACCAACCAAACCTGATGAAATCATTCTAGTTCAGAACCAACCAAACCTGATGAAATCATTCTAGTTTAGAACCAACCAAACCCGATAATCATTATTTGTTCAGAACCAACCAAACCTAATAATAATTATTGTTCATTACCAACCAAACCTCAGAACATCATTCTTTTTCAGAACCAACCAAACCTGATGAAATCATTCTAGTTCAGAACCAACCAAACCTGATGAACTCATTCTAGTTCAGAACCAACCAAACCTCAGAACACGATTCTTGTTCAGAACCAACCAAACCTGATGAAATCATTCTTGTTCAGAACCAACCAAACCTGATGAACTCATTCTAGTTCAGAACCAACCAAACCTCAGAACACAATTCTTGTTCAGAACCAACCAAACCTGATGAAATCATTCTTGTTCAGAACCAACCAAACCTGATGAAATCATTCTAGTTTAGAACCAACCAAACCTGATGAAATCATTCTAGTTCAGAACCAACCAAACCTGATGAAATCATTCTAGTTCAGAACCAACCAAACCTGATGAAATCATTCTAGTTTAGAACCAACCAAACCTGATAATCATTATTTGTTCAGAACCAACCAAACCTAATAATAATTACTGTTCATTACCAACCAAACCTCAGAACATCATTCTTTTTCAGAACCAACCAAACCTGATGAAATCATTCTTGTTCAGAACCAACCAAACCTGATGAAATCATTCTAGTTCAGAACCAACCAAACCTGATAATATTCATTCTAGTTCAGAACCAACCGAACCTGATGAAATCATTCTAGTTCAGAACCAACCAAACCTGATGAAATCATTCTAGTTCAGAACCAACTAAACCTGATGAAATCATTCTAGTTCAGAACCAACCAAACCTGATAATCATTATTTGTTCAGAACCAACCAAACCTAATAATAATTATTGTTCATTACCAACCAAACCTCAGAACATCATTCTTGTTCAGAACCAACCAAACCTGATGAAATCATTCTAGTTCAGAACCAACAAAACCTGATGAACTCATTCTAGTTCAGAACCAACCAAACCTCAGAACACAATTCTTGTTCAGAACCAACTTCAAACCACAGAACATCATTCTTGTTTAGAACCAACCAAACCTGATGAAATCATTCTAGTTCAGAACCAACCAAACCTGATGAAATCATTCTAGTTCAGAACCAACCAAACCTGATGAAATCATTCTAGTTCAGAACCAACCAAACCTGATGAAATCATTCTAGTTCAGAACCAACCAAACCTGATGAAATCATTCTAGTTCAGAACCAACCAAACCTGATGAAATCATTCTAGTTTAGAACCAACCAAACCTGATGAAATCATTCTAGTTCAGAACCAACCAAACCTGATGAAATCATTCTAGTTCAGAACCAACCAAACCTGATGAAATCATTCTAGTTCAGAACCAACCAAACCTGATGAACTCATTCTAGTTCAGAACCAACCTAAACCTGATGAACATCATTCTAGTTTAGAACCAACCAAACCTGATGAAATCATTCTAGTTTAGAACCAACCAAACCTGATGAAATCATTCTAGTTCAGAACCAACCAACCTGATGAAATCATTCTAGTTCAGAACCAACCATACCTGATGAAATCATTCTAGTTCAGAACCAACCAAACCTGATGAAATCATTCTAGTTCAGAACCAACCAAACCTGATGAAATCATTCTAGTTCAGAACCAACCAAACCTGATGAAATCATTCTAGTTCAGAACCAACCAAACCTGATAATCATTATTTGTTCAGAACCAACCAAACCTAATAATAATTATTGTTCATTACCAACCAAACCTCAGAACATCATTCTAGTTCAGAACCAACCAAACCTGATGAAATCATTCTAGTTCAGAACCAACCAAACCTGATGAAATCATTCTAGTTCAGAACCAACCAAACCTGATGAACTCATTCTAGTTCAGAACCAACCAAACCTGATGAAATCATTCTAGTTCAGAACCAACCAAACCTGATAATCATTATTTGTTCAGAACCAACCAAACCTAATAATAATTATTGTTCATTACCAACCAAACCTCAGAACATCATTCTAGTTCAGAACCAACCAAACCTGATGAAATCATTCTAGTTCAGAACCAACCAAACCTGATGAAATCATTCTAGTTCAGAACCAACCAAACCTGATGAACTCATTCTAGTTCAGAACCAACCAAACCTGCAGAACACAATTTCTTGTTCAGAACCAACCAAACCTAATAATAATTATTGTTCATTACCAACCAAACCTCAGAACATCATTCTTGTTCAGAACCAACCAAACCTGATGAAATCATTCTAGTTCAGAACCAACCAAACCTGATGAACTCATTCTAGTTCAGAACCAACCAAACCACAGAACATCATTCTTGTTCAGAACCAACCAAACCTGATGAACATCATTCTAGTTCAGAACCAACCAAACCTGATGAAATCATTCTAGTTCAGAACCAACCAAACCTGATGAAATCATTCTAGTTCAGAACTATCTGAGAGATGTAGATGAATGAGATACAACCTTGTCTTTTACCTTCTGGCAACATTGATCATTAGCTGAATAATGTGCTTTGTGACAGGAGTTCATTTACAAGTGAATGACAGTTAGTGAGTCTTGGATAATGGCCTGAACAGCATTTGCACCAAGTCCCTGAGGGGATACTCTGGTTCATTTGGTACCACAGGGAAATTAGACAACTGGATTATTAAATTACATGCCCATCTTCTCCCTGACTTACATGCTACTTCCCTAGCAGTAGAGATAGAGCTGAGTGCTAGGATATTAAAGAAGTCTAGTATAATGTGAGGCCTCCTGGTGTCTCTATACTGAGTAATCACAGGCTAGTAGTCTAGTATAATGTGAGGCCTCCTGGTGTCTCTATACTGAGTAATCACAGGCTAGTAGTCTAGTATAATGTGAGGCCTCCTGGTGTCTCTATACTGAGTAATCACAGGCTAGTATAATGTGAGGCCTCCTGGTTTCTCTACATTGAGTAATCACAGGCTAGTATAATGTGAGGCCTCCTGGTTTCTCTACATTGAGTAATCACAGGCTAGTATAATGTGAGGCCTCCTGGTGTCTCTACACTGAGTAGATAGATGGACATCTATAATTCATGTGGTTGATAGTCCCCTAGTTAATGTTGCCCCAGGCTCTGTTTGTATCTGCTTGGTACTTTGTTTGAAGCCAGTTGTTGACAACTCTTCCACATGTCAAACTATCACCGCTAATAATTGCTTGAGGAGATGGAACTTTCATGAATGTTGGTTTCATCCCAGAATTCTGTTCTCCTTCGTCAGCCTTCAAGAACTCCTTGTGATGAATCATTGATTTCTCTGCTTCTAACTCTTGACAGATATTCCTCTGTAATTCAAAGCTCTAAGTCAAATGATAAAGCAGAGAAATGAAGCATGCTTTACATAACACAAAGATTTGACGTATGAAATAGACGGTGCTCTCTACCTCGCCCCATCTCTGTCTCTTTCCCTCTACCTCTCCTCCCTCCTTCCCTCTGTCTGTCTCTCTCCCCCTCCCTCTCTGTCTATTTCCCTCTCCCAGTCTCTCCCTCTCTCTCCCAGTCTCTCCCTCTCTCTCCCTCTCCCTTCCCCTCTCCCAGTCTCCGTCTGTCTGTCTCTCTATGTTTTTTCTCTTTTTAATCTTTATTTTTTGACCAAAGAGGGACTGCGGTTTGGGGTTTCCTGTGAAGTGTTGTGGCCTGTGATGTTTGGTAGTGGTATTATACACCCTGTGAAGTGTTGTTGTATTGGAGAAGCCTGCAGCCTAGGGCAGTGTGTAGTGAAACATCATGCAGGCCACACTGCTCCTCTCAGAACAAAACAGTCACTCACTCAGAGGAGACGCGTGTTGATTAGAGCCAATTATATGGCCTGTCAGTTTCCTTGGCGACAGCGAGGGTGACCGGGGACAGCCCCCACCCCCTCCCCAACGCTTCCCATCTGAGCGGTCGCTGGAGGCGGGACGAAGGATTTCAAATGCGAAAGAACAAAAAAGCAGAGTGGGAAGGAAGAGAGTCGACTTCCGACACGGTTACAAAGAGAATGTAATGGTGATGTGATGTCACCCTTAGGCTTCACAGACAGACAGACGGCTGATACCAGCAGTACTCAACACTACACCTCTATAGTAACCAAGCAACACATCCCTAACCCCTACACCCAGCTACCCATCCCTAACCCCTATACCCAGGTACCCATCCCTAACCCCTATACCCAGCTACCATCCCTAACCCCTATACCCAGGTACCCATCCCTAACCCCTATACCCAGCTACCCATCCCTAACCCCTATACCCAGCTACCCATCCCTAACCCCTATACCCAGCTAAACATCCATTACATTATACCCAGCTACCCATCCCTAACCCATCTACCCAGCTACCCATCCCTAACCCTATACCCAGCTACCCATCCATAACCCCTATACCCAGCTACCCATCCCTAACCCCTATACCCAGCTACCATCCCTAACCCCTATACCCAGCAACTTATCCCTAACCCCTATACCCAGTTAAACATCCATTACCCTATACCCAGCTACCCATCCCTAACCCATCTACCCAGCTACCCATCCCTAACCCCTATACCCAGCTACCATCCCTAACCCCTATACCCAGCTACCATCCCTAACCCCTATACCCAGCTACCATCCCTAACCCATATACCCAGATATTATCCATAACCCCTATACCCAGCTACCATCCCTAACCCCTATACCCAGCTACCATCCCTAACCCCTATACCCAGCTACCCATCCCTAACCCCTATACCCAGCTACCATCCCTAACCCCTACACCCAGCAACCATCCCTAACCCCTATACCCAGATACCCATCCCTAACCCCTACACCCAGCAACCATCCCTAACCCATCTACCCAGCTACCCATCCCTAACCCCTATACCCAGCTACCCATCCATAACCCTATACCCAGATACTTATCCCTAACCCCTATACCCACCTACTTATTCCTAACACATCTACCCAGCTACCCAGCTACCCATCCCTAACCCCTATACCCAGCTACCCATCCTAACCCCTAACCCAGCTACCCATCCCTAACCCCTATACCCAGCTACCCATCCCTAACCCCTACACCCAGCAACCATCCCTAACCCCTATACCCAGATACCCATCCCTAACCCCTACACCCAGCAACCATCCCTAACCCATCTACCCAGCTACCCATCCCTAACCCCTATACCCAGCTACCCATCCATAACCCTATACCCAGATACTTATCCCTAACCCCTATACCCACCTACTTATTCCTAACACATCTACCCAGCTACCTAACCCTAACCCCTATACCCAGATACCCATCCCTAACCCCTACACCCAGCAACCATCCCTAACCCAGCTACCCAGCTACCCATCCATAACCCCTATACCCAGCTACCCATCCCTAACCCCTATACCCAGCTACTTATCCCTAATCCCTATACCCAGCTACCTATCCCTAACCCCTATACCCAGCTACCATCCCTAACCCCTATACCCAGCTACCCATCCCTAACCCCTATACCCAGCTACCCATCCCTAACCCCTATACCCAGCTACCATCCCTAACCCCTATACCCAGCTACCCATCCATAACCCTATACCCAGATGCTTATCCCTAACCCCTATACCCACCTACTTATCCCTAACCCATCTACCCAGCTACCTAACCCTAACCCCTATACCCAGCTACCTAACCCATCTACCCAGCTACCTAACCCATCTACCCAGCTACCTAACCCATCTACCCAGCTACCTAACCCATCTACCCAGCTACCTAACCCATCTACCCAGCTACCTAACCCTAACCCATCTACCCAGCTACCTAACCCATCTACCCAGCTACCTAACCCTAACCCCTATACCCAGCTACCTAACCCATCTACCCAGCTACCTAACCCTAACCCATCTACCCAGCTACCTAACCCATCTACCCAGCTACCCATCCCTAACCCAGGTACCTATCCCTAACCCATCTACCCAGCTAACCTATCCCATCTACCCAGCTACCTAACCCTGTACCCAGCTACCTTTCCCTGATGCTATAACAAGCTACCTATCCCTAACCCATCCACCCAGCTACCCATCCCTAACCCCTATACCCAGCTACCTATCCCTAACCCCTATACCCAGCTACCCATCCCTAACCCCTAACCCATCTACCTATCCCTAATCCTAACCCTAACCCTAAGCCCTACATCCAGCAACCTATCCCTAACCCAGCTACCTATCCCTAACCCAGTGACCTATCCCTAACCCAGCTACCTATCCCTAACCCTTATACCCAGCTACCCATCGCTAACCCCTAACCCATCTACCTATCCCTAATCCTAACCCTAACCCTAACCCCTACATCCAGCGACCTATCCCTAACCCAGCTACCTATCTCTAACCCAGCGACCTATCCCTAACCCAGTGACGTATCCCTAACCCAGCTACCTATCCCTAACTCATCTACAACCAGCTACCTAACCCTATACCATCTACACCCAGCTACCTAATCCTAAGCATCTACACCCAGCTACCTATCCCTAATCAAAGACACCCAGCTACCTATCCCTAACCATCTACACCCAGCTACCTAACCATATACCCAGCTACCTATCCCTAACCATCTACACCCAGCTACCTAACCATATACCCAGCTACCTATCCCTAACCATCTACACCCAGCTACCTAACCATATACCCAGCTACCTATCCCTAACCATCTACACCCAGCTACCTAACCATATACCCAGCTACCTATCCCTAACCATCTACACCCAGCTACCTAACCATATACCCAGCTACCTAACCCTAACCATCTACCCAGCTACCTAACCCATCTGCCCAGCTACCTAACCCATCTACCCAGCTCCCTAACCCATCTACCCAGCTACCTAACCCTATACCCAGCTACCTAACCCTATACCCAGCTACCTAACCCTATACCCAGCTACCTAACCCTATATCCAGCTACCTAACCCTAACCCATCTACCCAGTTCCCTAACCCCTATACCCAGCTACCTAACCCTATACCCAGCTACCTAACCCTATACCCAGCTACCTAACCCTAACCATCTACACTCAGCTACCTAACCCCATTTCCCAGCTACCTAACCCTAACCCATCTACCCAGCAACCTAACCCTATACCTAGCTACCTATCCCTATACCCAGATACCAAACCCTAACCCTATACAAAGCTACCTAAGCCCCTTAACCAGCTACCTAACCCATCTACCAATCAAACCCCTATAGCCAGCAACCTAACCCTAACCCAAATACCCAGCTACCTAACCCTATACCCAGCTACCTTATCATAACCCTATACACAGCTACCTAACCACTATACCCATTTACCTAAGCCTATCCCCTTTGGGATAGGTAAATGGAAAGAGGTGAATTTTTTGTTGTTGTCGATCAACAATGACAAGCCACCGGCGTCTGACAATCTAGATGGAAAATTACTGAGGATGATAGCAGACGATATTGCCACTCCTATTTGCCACATCTTCAATTTAAGCTTACTAGAGAGCTTGTGCCCTCAGGCCTGGAGGGAAGCTAAAGTCATTCCGCTACCCAAGAATAGTAAAGCCCCCTTTACTGGCTCAAATAGCCGACCAATCAGCCTGTTGCTAACCCTTAGTAAACTTCTGGAAAAAATTGTGTTTGACCAGATACAATACTATTTTACAGTAAACAAATTGACCACAGAATTTCAGCATGTTTATAGGGAAGGACACTCAACAAGCACAGCACTTACACAAATGACTGATGATTGGCTGAGAGAAATTGATGGTAAAATGATTGTGGGGGCTGTCTTCTTAGACTTCAGTGCAGCTTTTGACATTATTGATCATAGTCTGTTGCTGGAAAAACGTATGTGTTATGGCTTTACACCCCCTGCTATAATGTGGATAAAGAGTTACTTGTCTAACAGAACACAGAGGGTGTTTTTTAATGGAACACTATCAAATATAATCCAGTTAGAATCAGGAATTCCCCAGGGTAGCTGTTTAGGCCCCTTGCTTTTTTCAATTGTTACTAACGACATGCCACTGACTGAGTAAAGCCAGAGTTTCTATGTATGCGGATGACTCAACACTGTACACGTCAGCTACTACAGCGACTGAAATGACTGCAACACTCAACAAAGAAACAAAGAGCCGCAGTTAGTGTCAGAGTGGGTGTCAAGGAATAAGTTAGCCCAACATTTTTCTCAAATTAGAAGCATTGAATTTGGAACAAAACACTCACTAAACCCTAAAACTCAACTAAATCTTGTAATAAATAATGTGGAAATTGAGCAAGTTGACATGACTAAACTGCTTGGAGTAACCCTGGATTGTAAACTGTCATGGTCAAAAGATATTAATACCACAGTAGCTAAGATGGGGAGAAGTCTGTCCATAATAAAGCTCTGCTCTTCCTTATTAACAGCACTATCAACAAGGCAGGTCCTACAGGCCCTAGTTTTGTCACACCTTGACTACTGTTCAGTCATGTGGTCAGGTGCCACAAAAAAGTACTTAGGAAAATTGCAATTGTCTCAGAACAGGGCAGCACGGCTGGCTCTTGGATGTACACAGAGCGCTAATATTAATAATATGCACATCAATCTCTCCTGGCTCAAAGTGGAGGAGAGATTGACTTCATCACTAATTTATTTATGAGAGGTATTGACATGTTGAATGTACCGAGATGTCTGTCTTAACTACTGGCACACTGCTCAGACACCCATGCATACCCCACAATACATGCCACAAGAGGTCTCTTTACAGTCCCCAAGTCCAGAACAGACTATGGGAGGCACACAGTACTACATAGAGCCATGACTACATGGAACTCTATTCCACATCAAGTAACTGATGCAAGCAGTAAAATTACATTTAAAAACACCTTATGGAATAGCGGGGACTGTGAAGCAACTCAAACATTGGCACAGACACATGCGCACACACACACGATAACATACGCACAATACATACACATGGATTTAGTAATGTAGTAGTGGAGTAGGGGCCGAAGGGCACAGAGTGTGTTGTGAAATCTGTGAATGTATTGTAATGTTTTAGAATTGTATAAACTGCCAAATTTTGCTGGACCCCAGAAAGAGTAGCTGCTGCTTTGGCAGCAGCTAATTGGGATCCATAATAAATACAAATACCAAGCTTCCTAACCCCTTTACCCAGATACAAAACCCAACACAGAGAAAAGGTGGATTAAGAAATTGGGCACACTTGCCCCCACCGGTCTCAAAGAGATTGACTAGAGTCCCTTTGTGGATCTTTCTCCAACCAGAAAAAAAACATATTTTTGACAACATGTTTGTGTGGGGAGATTGCACTGACTGTAACAAATAACCTGTAACCCAATTTGAATAGATCCTCTATTAAACATATATTGTTTATATTATCTGTGTTCTTATTTTGATGGGATTTCTTTGTGGTTTTGTTTGGTTTGCATGGTAACAGAATAGAGTTTTCCCTCTTTTGAATTTAAAGGCTATTGTAACGGCCGTCTGAAGGAGTTGACCAAGGCGCAGCGTGTTGGGTGCTCATATTTAATTGTAATCGAGACACTTTGAACAAAACAAGAAAATGACAGCCAAACAGTTCTGTCAGGTATAACAAAACACTAAACAGAAATTAACCACCCACAAAACCCAAAGGAAAACAGGCTACCTAAGTATGGCTCTCAATCAGCGACAACGATGTACAGCTGTCCCTGATTGAGAGCCATACCAGGACAAAACAATGAAATACAAACACATAGAAAAAAGGACATAGAATACCCAAAACCCCAAAACATACAGAAAAACACCCCCTGCCACACCCTGACCAAACTACAATAACAAATAACCCCTTTTACTGGTCAGGACGTGACAGTACCCTCCCCAAAGGTGCAGACCCTGAATGCACCTGAAACAAAAACTCACAAAACAATAATCCCAAACTAAAGGGAGGGAAGGGAGGGTGGCCACCGTCAATGACGGTTCTTGTGCTACACCCCCCCTTCCCAAACCTCCCCCCTACAGAGGTGGCTCAGGAGCGGGACGCAGACCCCGCTCCACCACTGGCTCACCCCACTTAGGTGGCGCCTCTAGAGCGGGGTCGCTCGCCGCCGGACAGGCGGGCGACTCTGGCTGCGCCGGACAGGCGGGCGACTCTGGCTGCGCCGGACAGGCGGGCGACTCTGGCTGCGCCGGACAGGCGGGCGACTCTGGCTGCGCCGGACAGGCGGGCGACTCTGGCTGCGCCGGACAGGCGGGCGACTCACCAGGCTGGGGAGACATGCAGGAGGCCTGGCTCTGGGCGCAGGCACAGGACTCATCAGGCAGGGGAGACTTGCAGGAGCCCTGGCTCTGGGAGCAGGCACAGGACTCATCAGGCTGGGGAGACTTGCAGGAGGCCTGGCTCTGGGAGCAGGCACAGGACTCACCAGGCTGGGGAGACTTGCAGGAGCCCTGGCTCTGGGAGCAGGCACAGGACTCATCAGGCTGGGGAGACATGCAGGAGGCCTGGCTCTGGGCGCCGGCACAGGACTCACCAGGCTGGGGAGACTTGCAGGAGGCCTGGCTCTGGGCACAGGCACAGGATTCACCAGGCTGGGGAGACATGCAGGAGGCCTGGCTCTGGAGCAGGCACAGGACTCACCAGGCTGGGAAGACATGCAGGAGGCCTGGTTTTGGGTGCCGGCACAGGATTCACCAGGCTGGGGAGACATGCAGGAGGCCTGGCTCTGGGAGCAGGCACAAGATGTGCAGGGCTGGGGAGGCGCACAGGAGGCCTGGTGCGTGGGGCTGGCACAGTCTTCACCAGACGGCTAGCATGCACCTCAGGACGAATATGGAGAGCTGACTCAGGTGACATTAATTTGAGGACACGCTCCGTAGGGCGAATGTCGTGCCTCATGCACCAACACAGCAGCTCTCTCATATCTCTCTCCTCCAATCTCCCCATCAACTCTTTCACTGTCTCTGATTCGCTCCCTTCGCCCACCTCCAACTTCACCCCGATTGGCTTTGGTTCCATCCTCGGCACCGCCGACCGTCCCGTGTGCCCCCCCCCCCCAAAAAAAAATATTGGGGCTGCCTCTCGTTCTTCCCGGTTAGGCTCCGATATCTGTCGATCACCTGGCCCCAAGTCCAGTCTCTCCTCCCAATCCACTCCTGATGAGACCAGGTGTCCATCTCCTCCCGAGCACGCTGCTTGATCCAGTTGTGGTGGGTAGTTCTGTAATGGCCGTTTGAAGGAGTTGACCAAGGCGCAGTGTGTTGGGTGCTCATATTTAATTGTAATCGAGACACTTTGAACAAAACAAGAAAATGACAGCCAAACAGTTCTGTCAGGTATAACAAAACACTAAACAGAAATTAACCACCAGCAAGACCCAAAGGAAAACAGGCTACCTAAGTATGGCTCTCAATCAGTGACAACGATGTACAGCTGTCCCTGATTGAGAGCCATACCAGGACAAAACAAAGAAATACAAACACATAGAAAAAAGGACATAGAATGCCCAAAACCCCAAAACACACAGAAAAACACCCCCTGCCACGCCCTGACCAAACTACAATAACAAAAAAAAACTTTTACTGGTCAGGACATGACAGCTATTTTGAATTGTACCCTCTTCTCCTGATGCACTGTTTTCAACAATTAGCATCTACTCATTTCTTTGCCAACATCAGCATTTATGGCCTTGATCGACAAAACATATATATATACAGTGAGGGAAAAAAGTATTTGATCCCCTGCTGATTTTGTACGTTTGCCCACTGACAAAGAAATTATCAGCCTATCATTTTAATGGTATGTTTTTTTGAACAGTGAGAGAGAGAATAGCAACAAAAAATCCAGAAATATAAATGTCAAAAATGTCATAAATTGATTTGCATTTTAATGAAGGAAATAAGTATTTGACCCCCTCTCAATCAAAAAGATTTCTGGCTCCCAGGTGTCTTTTATACAGGTAACGAGCTGAGATTAGGAGCACACTCTTAAAGGGAGTGCTCCTAATCTCAGTTTGTGGTGTGGGGCCTGTGCTTTGGCAAAGTGGGTGGGGTTATATCCTGCCTGTTTGGCCCTGTCCGGGGGTATCATCGGATGGGGCCACAGTGTCTTTTGATCCCTCCTGTCTCAGCCTCCAGTATTTATGCTGCAGTAGTTTATGTGTCGGGGGGCTAGGGTCAGTCTGTTACATCTGGAGTATTTCTCTTGTCTTATCCGGTGTCCTGTGTGAATTTAAATATGCTCTCTCTAATTCTCTCTTTCTCTCTTTCTTTCTTTCTTTCTTTCTCTCGGAGGACCTGAGCCCTAGGACCATGCCTCAGGACTACCTGGCATGATGACTACTTGCTGTCCCCAGTCCACCTGGCCATGCTGCTGCTCCAGTTTCAACTGTTCTGCCTGCGGCTATGGAACCCTGACCTGTTCACCGGACGTGCTTGTTGAACTACTATGATTATTATTATTTGACCATGCTGGTCATTTATGAATATTTTAACATCTTGACCATGTTCTGTTATAATATCCACCCGTCACAGCCAGAAGAGGACTGTCCACCCCTCATAGCCTGGTTCCTCTCTAGGTTTCTTCCTAGGTTTTTGGCCTTTCTAGGGAGTTTTTCCTACTGAGTTTTTCCTAGCCACCGTGCTTCTTTCACATGCATTGCTTGCTGTTTGGGGTTTTAGGCTGGGTTTCTGTACAGCACTTTGAGATATCAGCGGCTATATAAATACATTTGATTTGATTTGATTTACCTGTATAAAAGACACCTGTCCACAGAAGCAATCAATCAATTAGATTCCAAACTCTCCACCATGGCCAAGACCAAAGAGCTCTCTAAGGATGTCAGGGACAAGATTGTAGACCTACACAAGGCTGGAATGGGCTACAAGACCATCGCCAAGCAGCTTGGTGAGAAGGTGACAACATTTGGTGCGATTATTCGCAAATGGAAGAAACACAAAAGAACTGTCAATCTCCCTCGGCCTGGGGCTCCATGCAAGATCTCACCTCGTGGAGTTGCAATGATCATGAGAACGGTGAGGAATCAGCCCAGAACTACACGGGAGGATCTTGTCAATGAGCTCAAGGCAGCTGGGACCATAGTCAGCAAGAAAATAATTGGTAACACACTACGCCATGAAGGACTGAAATCCTGCAGCGCCCGCAAGGTCCCCCTGCTCAAGAAAGCACATATACATGCCCGTCTGAAGTTTGCCAATGAACATCTGAATGATTCAGAGGACAACTGGGTGAAAGTGTTGTGGTCAGATGAGACCAAAATGGTGCTCTTTGGCATCAACTCAACTCGCCTTGTTTGGAGGAGGAGGAATGCTGCCTATGACCCCAAGAACAACATCCCCACCGTCAAACATGGAGGTGGAAACATTATGCTTTGGGGGTGTTTTTCTGCTAAGGGGACAGGATAACTTCACCGCATCAAAGGGACGATGGACGGGGCCATGTACCGTCAAATCTTGGGTGAGAACCTCCTTCCCTCAGCCAGGGCATTGAAAATGGGTCGTGGATGGGTATTCCAGCATGACAATGACCCAAAACACACGGCCAAGCCAACAAAGGAGTGGCTCAAGAAGAAGCACATTAAGGTCCTGGAGTGGCCTAGCCAGTCTCCAGACCTTAACCTGTTGGGGATAGGGGGCAGTATTTGCACGGCCGGATAAAAAAACGTACCCGATTTAATCTGGTTACTACTCCTGCCCAGTAACTAGAATATGCATATAATTATTGGCTTTGGATAGAAAACACCCTAAAGTTTCTAAAACTTTTTGAACGGTGTCTGTGAGTATAACAGAACTCATATGGCAGGCAAAAACCTGAGAAGATTCCTTACAGGAAGTTGCATGTCTGACAAGTTCTTGTTCTTCTTGGCTCTGTTTATTGAAGACTGAGGATCTTTGCTGTAACGTGACACTTCCTACGGCTTCCATAGGCTCTCAGAACCCGGGAAAGAGCTGAATGATGTAATTCCAGCCTCTAGCTGAGAAACATTAGCGCGTTTGGCAAGTGCTCTATCAGAGGACAATGGGCTGAGGCGCGTGCACGAGTCGACCCCATGTTTTTATTTTCTTTCGTCTTTGAACCTAAACACAGATTCCCGGTCGGAATATTATCGCTTTTTTACGAGAAAAATGGCATAAAAATTGATTTTCAACAGTGGTTGACATGCTTCGAAGTACGGTAATGGAATATTTAGAATTTTTTTGTCACGAAATGCGTCGTGGGCGTCACCCTTCTTTACCATTCGGATAGTGTCTTGAACACACAAACAAAACAGAGGATATTTGAACATAACTATGGATTATTTTGAACCACACCAACATTTGTTATTGAAGTAGAAGTCCTGGGAGTGCATTCTGACGAAGAACAGCAAAGGTAATAACATTTTTCTTATAGTAAATCTGACTTTGGTCAGGGCTAAACTTGGTGGGTGTCTAAATAGCTAGCCCTGTGATGCCGGGATATCTACTCAGAATATTGCAAAATGTGCTTTCACCGAAAAGCTATTTTAAAATCGGACATAGCGAGTGCATAGAGGAGTTCTGTATCTATAATTCTTAAAATAATTGTTATGTTTTTTGTGAACGTTTATCGTGAGTAATTTAGTAAATTCACCGGAAGTTTGCGGGGGGTATGCTAGTTCTGAACGTCACATACTAATGTAAAAAGCTGGTTTTTGATATAAATATGAACTTGATTGAACAAAACATGCATGTATTGTATAACATAATGTCCTAGGGTTGTCATCTGATGAAGATCATCAAAGGTTAGTGCTGCATTTAGCTGTGGTTTGGGTTTATGTGACATTATATGCTAGCTTGAAAAATGGGTGTCTGATTATTTCTGGCTGGGTACTCTGCTGACATAATCTAATGTTTTGCTTTCATTGTAAAGCCTTTTTGAAATCAGACAGTGTGGTTAGATTAACGAGAGTCTTGTCTTTAAAATGGTGTAAAATAGTAATATGTTTGAGAAATTGAAGTAATAGCATTTCTAAGGTATTTGAATAACGCGCCACGGGATTCAACTGGCTGTTGAGTAGGTGGGACGATTTCGTCCCGCCGACCCTAGAGAGGTTAATCCCATAGAAAATCTGTGGAGGGAGCTGAAGGTTCGAGTTGCCAAACGTCAGCCTCGTTACCTTAATGACTTGGAGAAGATCTGCAAAGAGGAGTGGGACAAAATCCCTCCTGAGATGTGTGCAAACCTGGTGGCCAACTACAAGAAACGTCTGACCTCTGTGATTGCCAACAAGGTTTTTGCCACCAAGTACTAAGTCATGTTTTGCAGAGGGGTCAAATACTTATTTCCCTCATTAAAATGCAAATCAATTTATGACATTTTTGACATGCATATTTCTGGATTTTTTGTTGCTATTCTCTCTCTCACTGTTCAAAAAAACATACCATTAAAATGATAGGCTGATAATTTCTTTGTCAGTGGGCAAACGTACAAAATCAGCAGGGGATCAAATACTTTTTTCCCTCACTGTATATGCTGATTTTGTCTCCTGGTAGCACCTCCATGCTCTGGACACTACGCTGACAGACACAGCAAACCTTCTTGCCACAGCTCGCATTGATGTGCCATCCTGGATGAGCTGCACTACCTGAGCCACTTGTGTGGGTTGTAGACTCCGTCTCATGCTACCACTAGAGTGAAAGCACCGCCAGCATTCAAAAGTGACCAAAACATTAGCCAGGAAGCATAGGAACTGAGAAGTGGTCTGTGGTCCCCACCTGCTGAACCACTCCTTTATTGGGGGTGTCTTGCTTATTGCCTATAATTTCCACCTGTTGTCTATTCCATTTGTACAACAGCATGTGAAATTTATTGTCAATCAGTGTTGCTTCCTAAGTGGACAGTTTGATTTCACAGAAGTGTGATTGACTTGGAGTTACATTGTGTTGTTTAAGTGTTCCCTTTATGTTTATGAGCAGTAATATATATATATATATATTTGTGTGTTAGGGTTAGGGTTATAACATATATGTATATGAGGATGTAAATGTTTTGAGGATTGGTGTCATCTCCTCCCAACTAAAAGACAATGTTGGTTCATAAAATGAGTGGACTAATTGTCTATGTGCCCGTGCACTCTGTACTCGTTGTGGGTAACAGCTTCTTTCAAAGGTTGTTCGGGTGAGCTGAGTCTAATCTCAACCCTAACCTTAACCAATCAGGGGAACATGGCTTACTCTAACAGCTTCCAGTTGCCTCAGGCCCTGGTATTAATTTCGGTTCTGATTCTAACTCTAATCCTAAGGTTAACCACATTGGAGACAATGCCTCACTTCAGCAACCTTTGGTTGATTCTGAGCCAAACCTTAACAATTTAGAGGAAAATGGCCTACTCCAGCACAATCGGGTTGCTTTGGTCTTGAGCTTGACTTTGCCAATTACCCTTACCTGGGCAATGGCCCTAACCTCAACCACACAAGAGAACAAAGCTTACCACAGAATTCTTCGGTTAGCTCTAATTTTGATACAATCTAAACCAGTCAGGGCAACATGGCCAATTCCAGTAACCCCCAGTTGGTTCTGACCTTGGTATTGACTCTGGCCTAGAATCTACCATTTACCACGCAGGTGGAGACAGCTCCCTTCAGCATTCTAACAACGAACCCAGCAGTTTAGACTAATATCATTTTTAATGTCAATTTTGAGTTGGGAACCTTGGATGATGCCCCACCCCCCGACACCATACAATCCTCCAGCGACTTCAGGTATAGGAATAAGGGGGGTAGCTACCAGTAATGTTGCAGTAATTATGTTTGACGACATTTCTCTTTCCCCCTGTATAGATGGCGTGTTGGCACCTAGAGGGGAGCAGCCAAACATGCACTCCAATGCATCCCATACACACCAACCTCCAGTGGTGGCCCTCACTGAGAACGAAATGTTGAAGGGACCGTGTTTAGAATCAATGAAGCTTAACTTGATTGTTAAGAAACATTTTGAGGAGACACAGAATCGATTGGAACCATTGAAACCGTACTATTTTAATTTAATCATTTAGGAGAAACAAGAACCTTAAAGACATCTTGGTGAATGCTTCCTTAGGTAGTGGGAAAGTGCAGGTTAATACTTATTTTAGAGTTTTCAAATACTTACAAAATAAATGTACGGAAATGGGAGCTCTGGTTTGGCAGAGCTTCCAGCTGGAGTCTTCCAATCTGGTTTATGTGATAGAATGTAACACACTGTATGTAGGAGAAACCAAACATCAATTACTGAAATGTCTAAAACAACATATATATTGCGTAGAGAGAGTGGATAAAATGGCAGAATTATATGTACACATGGAAAAGAGAACATATCTAGAGAAAAGGTGGATTAAGAAATTGGGTACACTTGCCCGAACCGGTCTCAACGAGATTGATCCATTTATATGAAGATGTAAATGTTTTGAGGATTGGTGTGGTTGGTGTCATCTCCTCCCAACTAAAAGACAATGTTGTCTAGTTAACAAACATTCTATAGATGTTAACTGCTATGGACCTGACCATGATAGCCCAGTGGGGAGAGTGACCAATAAAATGCTGGTTCGTATCCCCTGAAGGGGAAAAAAAGATATGGGGTGTTCCATTGAGAAAGGCACTTGGTGCCAGCTGTTTTATGGTGCGCTGTTGAATTTATGCCATTTTTACATTTACATTTTTAGTCATTTAGCAGACGCCCTTATCCAGAGCGACTTACAGTAGTGAATGCATACATTTCATTTCATACATTATTTTTCTGTGCTGGCCCCCCGTGGGAATCGAACCCACAACCCTGGTGTTGCAAACACCATGCTCTACCAACTGAGCTACAGGGAAGGCCATCTAGTGACAATTAACAAACATTACAGGGGACTACCCTTTATTCTGGTTGGAAGTTTTCAGCGTTATGGGACCACCTCACCTATTTTTATAATTCATTAAAATGATACAGGGGTTTTAACTAGAGGTTCATAAAATGAGGGGGGTGCACTCTGCACTCCTTGTGGGTAACAGCTTCTTTCCCCTTACCTAAGCTTAAACATCATCAATACTTACCTCCACAGTCTAGAAACCCTACATTCACCACACCCTTTTGGGGAACTAATAAACATAAAGTAATAGACCGCCTGATTAGACTCTCTCCCCTACGACTGGCACATCAACTCACACAACCGATGATCATCATAGGACCATCCAATCTCAGTAGAATTCCACCACACCCCTATAAACATATGCAACAGTTATACAGGAGCACAATTTCATGACATCACTATTGACCAAATCTCCCCCAACCCCAATGCTAAGGTTCTTGTACTGGCTTTGGGGCTCAATAACAAAGACCAAGAAAGAAAATCCACACCCATCAGTCAACTACAGATACTCCACAATAAAGCCACAGTGATGTATCCCAATGCCACCATCTACTGGCCAATCATACATTTTTCACCCGTTCTCACATCCACAGAAAGACATGCTTAAGCTTATCAATGCCTACATTGCAACACATTACAATACCTTACTGGAAATACAGCACTCAGAATTCATCACTGATAAATATGATATTATACATTGGACACTAACTACAGACACTAAGATCCTCAAACATTGGGCCACGCAGCTGAAGTGGTAGAGGAGTGTACGCTGACAGCACAGCCCCTCCCCCAAAACACAAATATTAAGAATCTCTCCACTGCCTTTGTTTTATCACCTTCTGAGGCTCGTCTGCTGGAAAGGGGGATGTCCTTCGTCCCCCCACCGATGCGGTCGGACTGGGGGGACCTCCAAAGGGACATCCACAGGTACCGTAGAAGTCTTAAACTATTAGACCACTTCCACTACACCTCTGACTTCACCACTCAACCATTTACCGTCAGATCCACATGGGAACCACTATCACAACCAATCAGAAATCGTTTTAAAACCAACACACAGATTATCCGAGCTCTGCATACCTCTACCACTACCACCACACATAACATTACTCAAGAAGAAAGATTATCCATAGCAAACCTACGTTCAAACAAACATATTACAATTAAACCAGCAGATAAAGGCTCTAGGATAACCATAATGGATATAAACCAGCAGATAAAGGCTCTAGGATAATCATAATGGATATAAACCAGCAGATAAAGGCTCTAGAATAATCATAATGGATATAAACCAGCAGATAAAGGCTCTAGAATAATCATAATGGATATAAACCAGCAGATAAAGGCTCTAGAAAAATCATAATGGATATAAACCAGCAGATAAAGGCTCTAGAATAATCATAATGGATATAAACCAGCAGATAAAGGCTCTAGAATAATCATAATGGATATAAACCAGCAGATAAAGGCTCTAGAAAAATCATAATGGATATAAACCAGCAGATAAAGGCTCTAGAATAATCATAATGGATATAAACCAGCAGATAAAGGCTCTAGAATAATCATAATGGATATAAAGCAGCAGATAAAGGCTCTAGAATAATCATAATGGATATAAACCAGCAGATACATACATGCACCTCGCTCATCAACTCATGCTTGACCGCTGGCTACGTCCCTTCCGTCTTCAAGAGAGCGAGAGTTGCACCCCTTCTGAAAAAACCTACACTCGATCCCTCCGATGTCAACAACTACAGACCAGTATCCCTTCTTTCTTTTCTCTCCAAAACTCTTGAACGTGCCGTCCTTGGCCAGCTCTCCTGCTATCTCTCTCAGAATGACCTTCTTGATCCTAATCAGTCAGGTTTCAAGACTGGGCATTCAACTGAGACTGCTCTTCTCTGTGTCACGGAGGCTCTCCGCACTGCTAAAGCTAACTCTCTCTCCTCTGCTCTCATCCTTCTAGACCTATCTGCTGCCTTTGATACTGTGAACCATCAGATCCTCCTCTCCACCCTCTCCGAGTTGGGCATCTCCGGCGCGGCCCACGCTTGGATTGCGTCCTACCTGACAGGTCGCTCCTACCAGGTGGCGTGGCGAGAATCTGTCTCCGCACCATGCGCTCTCACCACTGGTGTCCCCCAGGGCTCTGTTCTAGGCCCTCTCCTATTCTCGCTATACACCAAGTCACTTGGCTCTGTCATATCCTCACATGGTCTCTCCTATCATTGCTATGCAGACGACACACAATTAATCTTCTCCTTTCCCCCTTCTGATAACCAGGCGGCGAATCGCATCTCTGCATGTCTGTCAGACATATCAGTGTGGATGACGGATCACCAGCTCAAGCTGAACCTCGGCAAGACGGAGCTGCTCTTCCTCCCGGGGAAGGACTGCCCGTTCCATGATCTCGCCATCACGGTTGACAACTCCCTTGTGTCCTCCTCCCAGAGTGCTAAGAACCTTGGCGTGATCCTGGACAACACCCTGTCGTTCTCCACTAACATCAAGGCGGTGACCCGATCCTGTAGGTTCATGCTCTACAACATTCGCAGAGTACGACCCTGCCTCACACAGGAAGCGGCGCAGGTCCTAATCCAGGCACTTGTCATCTCCCGTCTGGATTACTGCAACTCGCTGTTGGCTGGGCTCCCTGCCTGTGCCATTAAATCCCTACAACTCATCCAGAACGCCGCAGCCCGTCTGGTGTTCAACCTTCCCAAGTTCTCTCACGTCACCCCGCTCCTCCGCTCTCTCCACTGGCTTCCAGTTGAAGCTCGCATCCGCTACAAGACCATGGTGATTGCCTACGGAGCTGTGAAGGGAACGGCACCTCCATACCTTCAGGCTCTGATCAGGCCCTACACCCAAACAAGGGCACTGCGTTCATCCACCACTGGCCTGCTGGCCCCCCTACCTCTGAGGAAGCACAGTTCCCGCTCAGCCCAGTCAAAACTGTTCGCTGCTCTGGCACCCCAATGGTGGAACAAGCTCCCTCACGACGCCAGGAGAGCGGAGTCAATCACCACCTTCCGGAGACACCTGAAACCCCACCTCTTTAAGGAATACCTAGGATAGGATAAAGTAATCCTTCTAACTAGAATAATCATAATGGATATAAACCAGCAGATAAAGGCTCTAGAATAATCATAATGGATATAAACCAGCAGATAAAGGCTCTAGAATAATCATAATGGATATAAACCAGCAGATAAAGGCTCTAGAATAATCATAATGGATATAAACCAGCAGATAAAGGCTCTAGAATAATCATAATGGATATAAACCAGCAGATAAAGGCTCTAGAATAATCATAATGGATAACCAACAATACCTCCTGAAAGCAAACCGGCAACTCTCCAACACATTACATTACACTCCCATTCCACTCAGATGCATACAGTCACACTAGTCAGACATTATGAAACAAAAGCACTATTTAGATGGACCAGACACACCTAGACAGAGATGTTTCTATCTTCTACCAAACATTCATAAAGCACCAGAAACAGACGGCCCCTTTCCAGGTCTCTCCGGGGAGACCCATCATCTCAGATTGTGAGAGTGAGTCCTCGCCGGCAGCTGAGTTTATAGGCCATTTCCTCAACCCCATCTCACAGAAACACGCCAGCTCCATCAAGGATACATAGACACACTTCACACCATCCCAGTCCCAGTCCATGCATACTTGTTTACCATAGACATAGACTCCCTCTATACAAACATACCATCAGGTATGGCAGTAGAGGAAGCCGCACTCCAAAGATATCCAGACACACAGAGACCAGACACACATATCCTACAACTACTTGAACTGGGCCTCAGACACAATGACTTCACATTCAACCATAAACACTACCTACAGACTCATGGGACAGCAATGGGCAAGAAGTTTGCCACAGCTTACGCCAATATATACATGGCGGACTGGGAGACAACAGCGTTGGCCAAATGCTCATTGCTGCCTGTGTTCTACAAACGTTACCTGGACAATATCTTCGAAGTGTGGCAACACAACCTACAAGACTTCACTACATTTATAGATATACTGAATAACCATCATCCCACCATTACAGTGAAATATGTCATACATCCACACAGTAACGTTTTGGACACCACTGTTTTCTTTCCAGAACCTTCAGCCACTTCAGTTTCCCTCCACACCAAGGTCTCCTTTAAAGACACAGACACACATGCATTACTTCACCGATCTAGCTAACTCCCCAAACATACTTTTAGGGGAATTGTCAAATCCCAACTCATCCGTTTTTGTTCCCTCCCCCACAATGAGATATAAACAGGCTCCTGTAGTTAGTTGGTTACCCCAGCCGAAGACAGAATATTCCCCTCACCCTTTGACCTAACCCCAGTGACATCATGCCTAAACCTAACCCCAGTGGCACCTGGGCCTAATCCTAACCTCAGTGGGGCCTGTGCCTCATCCTAACCCCAGTGGGGCCTGGCCCTAATCCTAACCTCAGTGGGGCCTGTGCCTAAGCATAACCTCATTTGGGCCTGTGCCTAAAAATAACCCTAGTGGGGTCTGTGCCTAATCCTAACCTCAATAGGGCCTCTGCCTAATTCTAACCTCAGTTGGGCCTGTGCCTTAACCTAAGCCCAGTGGGGCCTGTGACTAGAGAATATTCCCCTGCCCCTCATCCTAACCCTGACCTCAGTGACACCGTTGTCTAAACCTAACCTCAGTGGCACTAGTGTCTAAAACCTAACACCCCCCCTTGGAACCCTACTGTAATGTCTTGTCTTGGTCCCTACTGTTTTTTATTTCCTTGATTTCATTAATAATCTGGGCTAGGGGGCAGTATTTTGACGTCTGGATGAAAGTAAACTGCCTGTTACTCAGGCCCAGAAGCTAGGATATGCATATAATTGGTAGATTGGGATAGAAAACACTCTAAAGTTTCCAAAACTGTTAACATAATGTCTGTGAGTATAACAGAACTGATATGGCAGGCAAAAACCCGAGGACAAACCATCCAAAAAAATAAAACATTTCAACCACTGTATCCAATGGCTGTCATGTTTATTATGAGATGAAAACCTCCCAGATTGCAGTTCCTAGGGCTTCCACTAGATGTCAACAGTCTTTAGAAAGAGTTTCAGGCTGGTTTTTGGAAAAATTAGCTAGAATTTGTAGTTTTCTAAGTGGCTTCCATTTTGGCTGTAGTGTTGTCATGCGCTTGGATAAGAGCACGTTCTTTGTTGTTTATCTCCGGTAAAGACAATAACAATTCTCCATCTTAAATTTTATCGTTTATTTACGTATTAGGGTACCTGAGGTTTGATTATAAACGTTGTTTGACTTGTTTGGAGAAGTTTATTGGTAACGTTTGGGATTCATTTTGTATGCATTTTGAAGGAGGGAAACCGGTGGATTATTGAATGAAGCGCGCCAGCTAAACTGAGTTTTTGGGGATATAAAGAAGGACTTTATCGAACAAAAGGACCATTTGTGGTGTAGCTGGGACCTTTTGGAGTGCCAACAGAAGAAGGTCTTCAAAGGTATTTATTATATCGCTATTTCTGACTTTCGTGCCGCACCTGCCTGGTTGAATTTTTTTTTTCATGCTTTTGTATGCGGGGCGCTGTCCTCAGATAATCACATGGTGTGCTTTCGCTGTAAAGCCTTTTTGAAATCTGACACAGCGGCTGGATTAACAAGAAGTTAAACTTTATTTTGATGTATGACACTTGTATTTTTATGAATGTTAAATATTTATATTTCTGTCATTTGAATTTCGCCCAGATGTTGTCGAGGTGGGTCGCTAGTGGAACGCCTGTTCCAAGTTTAAAACATACAAATATAACACATGTGTATATATATATATATATATATATGTATATATATATATATATATGTATAGCAACTGTGCCCGTGAACACTTAACACCCACTCAGCTTTAAGAATTTGTCCCATACTTAACCCACAGAACCCTGCTGCTGACCCCAACCCTAACCCACAGAAACCTGCTCCTAAGCCTAACTTCAACCCACAGAAATCTGCTACGTATTCTAACGTTGACCCACAGAACCCTGCTCCTGACCCCAACCCCACCCTGCAACTGGGCCTGAAATCCTTACCTCATCCTTTCCCTCCCTCTAATCCGGGGCCAAATCCCACCTCCCTATACCATCCCCCACTCCCATTCTCAGACTTTCCCTAGAACCCTCATGCATATAAAGACTGAACCCTTAAGATACCGATCATCAGACATACTGACACACACACACACAGACATACTGACATACTACATACTGACATACAGACATACTGACATACTACATACTGACATACAGACATACTGACATACAGACATACTGACATACTGACATATGCACATACAAACATAATGCCATACACAAATACAGACGTACTGACATACTGACATACACACATACAGACATACTGACATACTGACATACACACATACAGACATACAGACATACACAAATACACACATACAGATATCTTGACATACTGACATACAGACATACACACATACAGACATACAGACATACAGACATACTGACATACACGCATACACACATACAGATATCTTGACATACTGACATACAGACATACACACATACAGACATACAGACATACAGACATACTGACATACACGCATACACACATACAGATATCTTGACATACACACATACTGACATACTGACATACACACATACAGACATACAGACATACAGACATACTGACATACACACATACAGACAAACAGACATACAGACATTCACACATACAGACATACAGACACACTTACATATACACATACAGACATACACACTTACATACACACATGCAGACATACACACATACTGACATACACACATACAGACATACTGACATTCCGTCATGGCCAAAAGTTTTGAGAATGACACAACATTTTCACAAAGTCTGCTGCCTCAGTTTTTTATGATGGCAATTTTCATATACTCCACAATGTTTTGAAGAGTGATCAGATGAATTGCAATTAATTGCAAAGTCCCTCTTTGCCAAGCAAATGAACTGAATCCCCCAAAAACATTTCCACTGCATTTCAGCCCTGCCACAAAAGGACTAGCTGACATCATGTCAGTGATTCTTTCGTTAACACGGGTGTGAGTGTTGACGAGGACAAGGCTGGAGATCACTCTGTCATGATAATTTAGTTCGAAAAACAGACTGGAAGCTTCAAAAGTAGGGTGGTGCTTGGAATCATTGTTCTTCCTCTGTCAACCATGGCTACCTGCAAGGAAACGTGTGCCGTCATCATTGCTTTGCACAAAAAGGGCTTCACAGGCAAGGATATTGCTGCCAGTAAGATTGCACCTAAATCAACCATTTATCGGCTTATCAAGAACTTCAAGGAGAGCGGTAAATTATTGTGAAGAAGACTTCAAGGCACCCAAGAAAGTACAGCAAGCACCAGGATTGTCTTCTAAAGTTGATTCAGCTGCGGGATCAGGGCACCACCAATACAGAGCTTGCTCAGGAATGGCAGGAGGCAGGTGTGAGTGCATCTGCACGACAGTGAGGCGAAGACTTTTGGAGGATGGCCTGGTGTCAAGAAGGGCAGCAAAGAAGCCACTTCTCTCAGGAAAAACATCAGGAACAGACTGATATTCTGCAAAAGGTACAGGGATTGGATTGCTGAGGACTGGAGTAAAGTCATTTTCTCTGATGAATCCCCTTTCCGAATGTTTGGGGCATCCGGAAAAATGCTTGTCCGGAGAAGACAAGGTGAGGGCTACCATCAGTCCTGTGTCATGCCAACAGTAAAGCATCCTGAGACCATTCATGTGTGGGGTTGCTTCTCAGCCAAGGGAGTGGGCTCACTCACAATTTTGCCTAAGAACACAGCCATGAATAAAGAATGGTACCAACACATCCTCCGATTGCTTCTTCTCCCAACCATCCAGGAACAGTTTGGTGATGAACAATGCCTTTTCCAGCATGATGGCACACCTTGCCATAAGGCAAAAGTGATAACTAAGTGGCTCAGGGAACAAAATATTGATATTTTGGGTCCATGGCCAGGAAACTCCCCAGACCTTAATCCCATTGAGAACTTGTGGTCAATCCTCGAGAGGCGGATGGACAAACAAAAACCCACAAACTCCAAGCATTGATTATGCAAGAATGGGCTGCCATCAGTCAGGATGTGGCCCAGAAGTTAATTGACAGCATGCCAGGGCAGATTGCAGAGGTCTTGAAAAAGAAGGATCAACACTGCAAATATTGACTCTTTGCATCAACTTCATGTAATTGTCAATAAAATCCTTTGACACTTATGAAATGCTTGTAATTATACTTCAGTATTCCATAGTAACATCTGACAAAAATATCTAAAGACAATGAGGCAGCAGACTTTGTGGAAATTAATATTTGTGTCATTCTCAAAACTTTTGGCAATGACTGTACATATTACCTCAATTACCTTGACTAACCGGTGCCCCCGCACATTGACTCTGTACTGGTACCCCCCTGTATATAGCCTCGCTATTGTTATTTAACTGCTGCTCTTTAATTATTTGTTACTTTTATTTCTTATTTTCAAATTTTTCACTAATGTCGCTAATGGAGGCCAAGGACACTGCGGAACCCGACTAGACAGCCCTTTGGCACCAATACGGCACCACGACTCCCACGAAAATCGCAACAGGAACAACATGTAGCGCAAGAATACGCTGGGGCCACGTCCAACAACGGCAATGGGACACTCAGAAACCTGGGCAGACACGTCTCCCCCCAAGAGCAGCCCACACAACGTTGAGCGGACTGATCACCAATCCGGTACAGCTACTGTGATGCCTCCAGAGGAGGTGCAACACCCAGCACTACGAGCAAGCGACCGACGACACCACACGAGGCAACAACCACGGTCACCTCTGATTATTCACAGGTCCCTTCCTCCTCCTCACTTCACCAGCACGAGGCCTGGAGGAACAACACTAGACTACCACCCCCGGTACACACAGGCCATCCCCCATGGCACCCCCACAGCAACCAGCGGCCTCTCCTTCCCCTACCCTCACTTCATTACAGTGCCGGGCTGCCAGGGACAGTGGGGAAGTGACAGCCTCCCTCACACACCTTACACCTCCAACAGCACACCACCGACCCCACTGAACCACCTCTCCTCCCCCTCCCAAGGAGGCACCGGACTGACAAGGAACCGTGAGGAGATGACCGAGGTCGGACTCCCAACTGTTGACCCGAAGTATAGTAGGGCAGGACCAGGAGGGGCCCCCTCCTCCTTCCTCCATCCCAGCATCAAGACTACTGCTAAGATCCTCTCCAAGCTCATCAGAGCCCAACACCAACTGGAGGAGATCAACAATTATCTCTCCGGTGGTCCCTTTCCACCCGGCTACCAACGGAGGATAATTACATCGCCCTCTACACAACCTGGTCTGACCCTAGCCCTGATCATGCCCCAACCAGGGTGACTGGGCAGGGGAGGACCGAGGAAGTGATGGTGGCCTCTGAGCATCCCACACCCGACCAAATCCAAACCAGGGTGGAACGGGTTGGGACTCAGCAGGAGGAAAAGGGCCGGCCAGACCTCGCCACTGACCATGCCCGAACCAGGGTGGACAGGGATGGGTCAGCGCAAGACGACATGGGATTACAGTCGGAGGTCCGCACACCACCAAAAGGGTTGGTCTGCAAAAGGCAGACCAACCCGTCATACCCATAACAGGGTGACACAGAGGATTGAAAGGATGGTCGACCTGCTTGCAGCTAAGGGCAATGGCCTCTCCCCTCCACCCCTCAAGAACCCCCCCTCCCACCGCTGGACCAGGAATACTTGGACATCATAGATTATGCCATCTTCATGAGTGCAGTGACCGAGCTCTCCCAACAGGCACGGATGGAGAACACGGAGGCTCACAGGCCCAGCCTGTATCCACCACAAGTCCACCTCACACTCTGGCTCCCCTACCGCCTCCTCACACTGGACCGACCCCTCAAGAACTTCACCACCCGATAGTAAACTCGGGGAGTTCACGGACTGTCTCTATCACTCTCACAGAGAGTATCCGGCAACGACATTCCGGGGCCGGCCGACCCCTGGCAGACAGAGTTGCCCTACTCCCGAACAGGAGCCGAGCCGGTAGACCCCGGCCCGGATGTGCCCACCAATCGGGACCACTACCCTTGGTCCCGCCCCCTCCCCTTGTTCCTCCCTCTCCTCATCCACCGTCTACTCCTCCTCATCCTGTTACGACACAATCCGTCTGACAGCACCCACAGCAACAGATACAACACCGACACAGGATACCAGCAGCTTCAGGCGCCACCCCAGAGCTCGCCAAACCTCAATGGAGGGTACAACCCCACTGACCCATACCCATTCTAGGCGACTCCAACATCGCTAGGCTCCCCCAGATCTCCTCGGACCAGGCCCAAGTGGAAGCCTACCCCGGAGCATACCTCTGCCACACCACCACCATCCTGGACTACCGACTACCAGAGGGTTGCCCTCAGGTAACCAAGATATACAGTTGAAGTTGGAAGTTTACATACACTTAGGTTGGAGTCATTAAAACTCATTTTTCAACCACTCCACAAATTTCTTGTTAAACAAACAATGGTTTTGGCAAGTTGGTTAGGACATCTACTTTGTGCATGACACAAGTAATTTTTCCAACAATTGTTTACAGACAGATTATTTTGCAAATAATTGACAGTATCACAATTCCAGTGGGTCAGAAGTGAACATACACTAAGTTGACTGTGCCTTTAAACAGCTTGGAAAATTCCTGAGTCAATTGGAGGTGTACAGAAAAAAAATGTATGAAATGAAATGAAATCTATGCATTCACTACTGTAAGTCGCTCTGGATAAGAACGTCTGCTAAATGACTAAAATGTAAAATGTACCTGTGGATTTATTTCAAGGCCTACCTTCAAACTCAGTGACTCTTTGCTTGACATCATGGGAAAATCAAAAGAAATCAACCAAGACCTCAGAAAATAAATTGTAGACCCCACAAGTCTGGTTCATCCTTGGAAGCAAATTCCAAATGCCTGAAGGTACCACGTTCATCTGTACAAACAACAGTACGCAAGTATAAACACCATGGGACCACACAGCTGTCATACTGATCAGGAAGGAGACGCGTTCTGTCTCCTAGAGATGAATGTACTTTAAAGCGAAAAGTGCAAATCAATCCCAGAACAACAGCAAGGACCTTGTGAAGATGCTGGAGGAAACAGGTACAAAAGTATCTATATCCACAGTGAAACGAGTCATATATCGACATAACCTGAAATCCGCTCAGCAAGGAAGAAGCCACTGCTCCAAAGCCACCATGAAAAAGCCAGACTATGGTTTGCAACTGCACATGGGGACAAAGATCGTACATTTTGGAGAAATGTCCTCTGGTCTGATGAAACAAAAATAGAACTGTTTGGCCGTAATGACCATCGTTATGTTTGGAGGAAAAAGGGGGAGAATTGCAAGCCAAAGAACACCATCCCAACCGTGAAGCACGGGGGCGGCAGCATCATGTTGTGGGGGTACTTTGCTGCAGGAGGGACTGGTGCACTTCACAAAATAGATGGCATCATGAGGGAGGATTATGATGTGGATATATTGAAGAAACATCTCAAGACCTCAGTCAGGAAGTTAAGGCTTGGTCGCAAATGGGTCTTCCAAATGGACAATAACCCCAAGCATACTTCCAAAGTTGTGGCAAAATGGCTTAAGGACAACAAAGTCAAGGTATTGGAGTGACCATCACAAAGCCCTGACCTCAGTCCTATAGAAAATTTGTTGGCAGAACTGAAAAAGCGTGTGCAAGCAATGAGGCCAACAAACCTGACTCAGTTACATCAGCTCTGTCAGGAGGAATGGGCCAAAATTCCCCCAACGTATTGTGGGAAGCTTGTGGAAGGCTACCCGAAACATTTGACCCAAGTTAAACAATTTAAAGGCAAAGCTACCAAATACTATTTTAGTGTATGTAAACGTCTGACCCACTGGGAATGTGATGAAAGAAACAAAAGCTGAATTAAATCATTCTCTCTACTATTTATTCTGACGTTTCACATTTTTAAAATATAGTGGTGATCCTAAATGACCTAAGACTGGGAATTGTTACTAGGATTAAATGTCAGGAATTGTGAAAAACTGAGTTTTATTGTATTTGGCTTAGGTGTATGTAAACTTCTGACTTCAACTGTATCGTTTCCTTCAGCCTCAACAACCGGGAGAAGCGAACGGCGACCCCAACCAAAAGGGCCTTGAACTCCTATTCAGGATGGCGGCCCAGGCCTTCGCCAAGGCATCCATCTTCATGCCCAAAACAAATTACTCCCAGAGCATGCCACTGTTGGAACGGATCAACCTGGACATCCTCAACAGGTTGATCACCAAAGACAACTTGTCCCCCTCCTGCCCTCTTTGCAGTTCTACACACAACAGGATTGATTGCACTTGACCCGGCGACGGGCACGGTGATGTTGGAATGGTGGAGCCACCATTTAAATTAGGTGTGCCCCTCTCTGGCCCTGACCAGGGGGAGAGCGTTCTCCTTAGTGACACCAAACCACCCACCTCTCTGTGCTCCGACCAACAGGAGACAGGCTATACCCCACCACAACCACAAAGATGACTAAGACAGCACCAACAACGTGCACATCACCGGAACAAGGGGTGAACGCCGTCAGGGGGCTGAAACCCGCCACACCCCTTTCAGGACCCCTCGCCATGGGAACCACCCAACAGGGAGCTGCCTTTGGCAGTCCGCCACCTTCTCTAAAATGACTGGGAAGCGTTTAACTCAATCCCCCTCCCGCCAGGGACCCGGGACAACCTACCCCAGGAGGAAGTGACCATCCTCAGGCAACTGCAGAGGGATGCCACGATCGTCATCAAACTAGCAGACAAAGGATCTGCTGTGGTAATCCTGGACAGGAGCCAGTACATGGCTGAGGCAAAATGCCAACTCGGCCAGGTACAGAACTACCGGAGGCTCGCCAAATCCATCTTCCAAGAGACGGCCATGTGGATCAAAGAGGAGCTAGACCAACTGGTGTCAAGTGGACACCTAAGGCCCAAACAATGCTTGGTAGGAAGCACTTGGTAGGAAGCACACCTTCTAAAATGAGGAACTTCAACCTACTGCCCAAAATCCACAAGGACCCATCCACCTGGCTGGAGCCTCACGAGGTGAACCCAGGCAGACCGATCATATCCGACAGTGAGACTACAGTTTGTCACAGTCGATAGACACCTACCTACACCTGCTGGTCACAAGGCACAACAGCTATAAAGACATGGTGGACTTCCTGGACAAAGTGGCGAGGCCTCCATGGCCGCTGGCAACCTCCTCTTCACTATGGCACCACAATCGAGGTAGGGCCCGGTCTTGGCCGCTGTCTGGGCCCACCTGGAATGCCACCCGCAACCCAGCAGACTGGACCAACAACTCCTACGACTGTTGGAGCTCTCACTCACACGCAAAGACTTCAAATTCAACGGATGTAGGTCAAAGGTGTGGCCATGGGAAAACGGTTTGCCCCCTCATACGCTGACATCTACCTGGCGGAATAGGAAACCACCGTGTTCCTTCTATGCCCTCTCCAACCCTCGCGATTCTAACACTATCTGGACGACGTGTGGGGCGTCTGGCCCCATGGCACAGAGGAGCTTGGACGGTTTGCCCCCGTGCTCAACACACACCACCCATCCATCCACCTCACCTATGAGCTGGATGAACAACAAGAGCACTTCCTGGACACCACCACCTACAAGGGACCTAGCTTCACCGAAACGGGCCACCTGGACACCAAAATATGCTTCAAAATGACCAACACCCACCCTCCTGCACGCTGACAGCCACCACCCACACCACATGAGCAGGGGAATACGGCTCAGTCCCAACTGCTATGCTACCGGCACATCTGCACCCAACCGGACACCTTCTGCAATGCAGCATTTACCCTGTCTCGGGCACTCAGACGGAACTGAGGCTACACCCGTTCCTCCCTACAACAAGCCCATCATGATCTGCTGCATTCACCCAGAGCCAGCACCGAACCAGGGAGACGCGGTGGCAGAGCCCAAAAGGGATCGGAACGGATAACCATCACATACAATCCACTCAGCGTTAGAGTGGCCAGGCTGCTCAAAAGGATCCTCCTCCAGACGAGGAACCTACCCCTACGCAAACCAATTCTCGCATTCTGCAGTAACCCCAACCTCCGCAACCCACGCAGTGGCAGGAGAACCCCAGTTTCAACAACTCCACAGCATCCATGGAACAACATGCCACACGGTCCTAAAAGTGGGCAGCCCCCACAGATGTCTCACTCTACACACCACCAACTGCGTGTACGTCCTCATATGCAAAGCCTACAATGCCACCTACATGGGGGAAACAAGTGGCTCCCTCTGGACCTGACTCACCCAACACCTCTACAACTTCTCCTCCTTCAGACCCACTGATGCAACACTATCTCCAAGTACAACGACCGGACGGGTCTGGAACACAACCCACTGTGGACCACCGAGCAGTGATGCAAAAGGGAGTGCTACGGATAGACCGGCAGGGTACCACTATGCCAGACAGACTCAACAAAAGAATCTTGGAGGCCCTACACGGCTCGGGAAGACACCAGTAGCTGGGGCAGCAACAACAGGCAGCAACAGCGCTGGCAGCAGTAGTCAACCTTAACGACCCTCAATAATCTCAAAAACCCACCACCACCTCTGTCGTCACACCACCCTCCCACACAACACAAGGCTACAACGAAAACAACTACGATTTCCACCACACACAGCAAACAGGGCTGCCACTACTATGGACGCTGCAATGTCTCCAGTTCGGACCTGGGGAGACAGCGTTGCCCAAACCACGGACCCTACCAAGGAAAGACTCTGCCCACATCGGACCCTAACCATTAAAGACCTCTCCGCCCATGCAAGACACCGAGGATAGCCATAACCTTGGGCCCTCCACACAACTCTCAGTTCGAGCCGCTGACAAAACCAGGAACAACACAAGCAAACAGGACTAGCACTACTTTGGACCCTGCGACGTCTCCGGCTTGGACCTAGGCACTTGGGGTTGCCGCAACTACGGGCATCCCTGGGTTTCCGACTGGAGCAGACTGCACAGGTTTGCCGCAACCACTCTTCCCCCCATCTTTTAGAATGTAAAGTCAAACCTTGCCTCTGCTACCCCTAGGGTGTTGAGGAGAGTGCCACCCCTGTGCAATGCACGGGATAAGACGCCCTAACAGAAGGCGATGCAGCCATACGCAATCAGAGTTCTGAGTATAATTTATTTTTGCCAGACCCTTTCACCAAAGCTGCCAACGACACACTTTCACTCCAGTGAGCCTTCCTGTAACCGTCAGCCTGCAGCCCTTTTTGAGAATAGCTCTGGTGAAGATTGCACAAGAAATGGCTAGGTAGAACTTGAGAGATTACAATGGAGTGTTTGTGAAATAGGCTTGGAGTTGCTCGGCACGGCTGGGGTCCTGGGACCTTGAGGGGAACCACGTGCAGTCTGGCGGGGAAGCGAACCCGACGCAGCAATTTTTGGGCCCGGTGGGCCCCTAGTAACGTCCCACCCACGCTGAATGCACCAAGGAAGATCCGCCGCTGGAAACAGACTCAGTTTTGATGATGCTCCCACTCCGTCTGCTGAATTATTTCTCTTTGCTAGTTTTCCTCAACAGGATGTTGATAGGCGGAGCGTGGAGTTAGTTTTTGAAAACTCTGTCGGTACTTTGTTTGAATCGTTAGTTTTTTTGAGTTGCTCTATTGTCTCGGGGGCACACCATGGCTTGGGGGAATCCGCCAGCATGCTGTGGGGTTTTTCCATGCCAGCAGGCTACAGTGCGTAATTGCCCACCGTGAATCTGCACAAAGACTGGGGTTGAGATTTTGTAGGTTTTGGGGAAGCTCCTTATGAACACAACAAAAAAAGAAATGTCCTCCTACTGTCAACTGCATTTATTTTCAACAAACGTAACATGTTTAAATATTTGTATGAACATAAGATTCAACAACTGAGACATAAACTGAACAAGTTCCACAGACATGTGACTAACAGAAATTGAATAATGTGTCCCTGACCAAAGGGGGATCAAAATCAAAAGTAGCAGTATCTGGTGTGGCCACCAGCTGCATTAAGTACTGCAGTGCATCTCCTCCTCATGGACTGCACCAGATTTGCCAGTTCTTGCTGTGAGATGTTACCCCACTGTTCCACCAAGGCACCTGCAAGTTCCCGGACATTTCTGGGAGGAATGGCCCTAGCCCTCACCCTCCGATCCAACAGGTCCCAGACGAGCTCAATGGGATTGAGATCTGTGCTCTTTACTGGCCATGGCAGAACATTGACATTCCTGTCTTGCAGGAAATCATGCACAGAACGAGCAGTATGGCTGGGGGCATTGTCATGCTGGAGGGTCATGTCAGGATGAGCCAGCAGGAAGGGTACCACTTGAGGGAGGAGGATGTCTTCCCTGTAACGCACAGCGTTGAGATTGTCTGCAATGACAACAAGCTCAATCCGATGATACTGTGACACACCGCCCCAGACCATGACGGACCCTCCACCTCTAAATCGATCCCTCTCCAGAGTACAGGCCTCGGTGTAACACTCATTCCTTCAATGATAAACACAAATCTGACCATCACAGGGTCCTGAAAAAGGGATGTTTCTTTTTTTGCTGAGTTTGTGGCAGGGTCTACAGGCAATCACAGACTACAAAAAGAAAACAAGCCATGTCACAGACACTGACGTCTTGCTTCCAGACAAACTAAACACCTTCTTTGCCCGCTTTGAGGATAATGCAGTTGCCACCGATGTGGCCCTCCACCAAGGACTGGGGGCCCCCTCTCTCTTTCTCCATTGCCAATGTGAGTAAGACATTTAAACGTGTTAACACTCGCAAGGCTGCCGGCCCAGACGGCATCCTTTGCCGCGTCCTCAGACAATGCGCTAACCAGCTGGCTGGTGTGTTTGCGGACATATTCAATCTCTCCCTATCCCAGTCTGCTGTACCCACATGCCTCAATATGGCCACCATTGTTCTTGTAACCGAGAAGGCAAAGGTAACTGAACTGAATAACTATCACCCCGTAGCACTCACTTCTGTCATCATGAATTGCTTTGAGAGACTAGTCAAGGATCATATCACCTCCACCTTACCTGTCACCCTAAATCCACTGCAATTTGCATACCGCCCCAATAGGTCCATGCAATCGTCGTCACACTGCACACTGCCCTATCCCATCTGGACAAGACAAATACCTATGCAAGAATGCCATTCATTGACTACAGCTCAACATTCAACACTATACTAACCTCCAAGCTCATCATTAAGCTTGTGGCCCTGGGTCTCAATCCTAAACAGGCTAGCCAGCTGGAGTTTGATGGCTGGCTTGCTAACGTTACTCTATGGATTGGGATTTTAGTAAAGTGTTTTCTAGCTAGTTAACGTTACATGTCTAAACAGAAGACCTCAAGTTTAAGCGTGCTGTTAGCTAGCTAACGTTAGCGGAGGTCAGATCGTTAACATTAACTTACATGATGAAGTGTGTGTAATGTTAGTATCTGGAATTTGTCTTTCAGCATCAGTAGAACACGCCTGACTCTCCTCCACCAGTCATACAGGGAGAATGTTCTAATGTCTCCCATCAAAAAGAGAGCTGGCCCAAGCAAGTACATGTTACACCTGAAGCGTGAGGACTTGCAGCGAGTGGTGAACTTCAACAACTAATCCAGAGTTACGTGTAGACGGGCTGTCTTCCTTCAGGAATCTGTGGAGAAAATTGCTGCCCCACATCTCAAGCATTAAGCCCAGGACAGACCTGTGCTCGCAGTGCCAGAGGAACAACTATGTTCAGATCAGCCAATCTGCCTGAAGCTGTTAAGTCAGTCAAGCTGAAGAAGCAAGAGAAACATCTCCTGCTTGTTCAGAGTGAGCGGTCTGTCTACCAGAAGATGGTTGCTGACTGCAAGATCACCTGTCAAGACCTGCAGTTGTCTCTGGGGGCCCCTACTGAACCAACAAGCAACGACATCAGGATGCATTACAGCTTTGATTTTGCTCAACAAGTAAGAAACATTTCCTCCTTTATACTGATTAAGGACATAGATGGATATATATACTGCTCAAAAAAATAAAGGGAACACTTAAACAACACAATGTAACTCCAAGTCAATCACACTTCTGTGAAATCAAACTGTCCACTTAGGAAGCAACACTGATTGACAATAAATTTCACATGCTGTTGTGCAAATGGAATAGACAACAGGTGGAAATTATAGGCAATTAGCAAGACACCCCCAATAAAGGAGTGGTTCTGCAGGTGGGGACCACAGACCACTTCTCAGTTCCTATGCTTCCTGGCTGATGTTTTGGTCACTTTTGAATGCTGGCGGTGCTTTCACTCTAGTGGTAGCATGAGACGGAGTCTACAACCCATACAAGTGGCTCAGGTAGTGCAGCTCATCCAGGATGGCACATCAATGCGAGCTGTGGCAAGAAGGTTTGCTGTGTCTGTCAGCGTAGTGTCCAGAGCATGGAGGCGCTACCAGGAGACAGGCCAGTACATCAGGAGACGTGTAGGAGGCCGTAGGAGGGCAACAACCCAGCAGCAGGACCGCTACCTCCGCCTTTGTGCAAGGAGGAGCACTGCCAGAGCCCTGCAAAATGACCTCCAGCAGGCCACAAATGTGCATGTGTCTGCTCAAACGGTCAGAAACAGACTCCATGACGGTGGTATGAGGGCCCGACGTCCACAGGTGGGGGTTGTGCTTACAGCCCAACCCCATGCAGGATGTTTGGCATTTGCCAGAGAACACCAAGATTGGCAAATTCGCCACTGGCGCCCTGTGCTCTTCACAGATGAAAGCAGGTTCACACTGAGCACATGTGACAGACGTGACAGAGTCTGGAGACGCCGTGGAGAACGTTCTGCTGCCTGCAACATCCTCCAGCATGACCGGTTTGGCGGTGGGTCAGTCATGGTGTGGGGTGGCATTTCTTTGGGGAGCTGCACAGCCCTCCATGTGATCGCCAGAGGTAGCCTGACTGCCATTAGGTACCGAGATGAGATCCTCAGACCCCTTGTGAGACCATATGCTGGTGCGGTTGGCCCTGGGTTCCTCCTAATGCAAGACAATGCAATAACTTATGTGGCTGGAGTGTGTCAGCAGTTCCTGCAAGAGGAAGGCATTGATGCTATGGACTGGCCCGCCCGTTCCCCAGACCTGAATCCAATTGAGCACATCTGCACCACAGACTGTCCAGGAATTGGCGGATGCTTTAGTCCAGGTCTGGGAGGAGATCCCTCAGGAGACCATCCGCCACCTCATCAGGAGCATTCCCAGCCATTGTAGGGAGGTCATACAGGCACGTGGAGGCCACACACACTACTGAGCCTCATTTTGACTTGTTTTAAGGACATTACATCAAAGTTGGATCAGCCTGTAGTGTGGTTTTCCACTTAAATTTTGAGTGTGACTCCAAATCCAGACCTCCATGGGTTGATAAATTGGATTTCCATTGATTATTTTTATGTGATTTTGTTGTCAGCACATTCAACTATGTAAAGAAAAAAGTATTTAATAAGATTATTTCTTTCATTCAGATCTAGGATGTTATTTTAGTGTTCCCTTTATTTTTTTGAGCAGTATATATATATATATATATATATATATAAAATTAATTAATTATATATATTTTTTGTATATACGGGAGACAGGCAAATACCTTTCAATGAACAGTGTAAAGACAGATTGACAGGGATGAGACAGTTAATTGTAATTTATATTAATGCTATTTTGTTGTTTGCAGGTGCACTATCCTTCTGAAAAATAAAGGAGAGCTGCACACTCTAGGAGCTCAGATGCAAAAATGTAATGTCCAACATTTCGACAGACAAGCTGTCTTCATCAGGGTATAATGACAAACACTGCGGGGTGATTCGTTTATATGGTGTCAAAAGACACACACAGGTGTCTGTAATCATGGCCGGGTGTGGCCTGATATTATTGGTTAATTCTCATATATTAAAATAGCATACAAAAACATTAATGGATAGCGTACGATCATAGATACAATTTGGCTACATAAGCCTACAAACATTTACAGTAGCAAAATAACAATAATCACAAGAATGGCTTCAGATCAAAGTCTACTTTATGGTAAAGATGGTAAAGATCCAGCAGCCTCTCATTTTAACAATAAATTATCGAGGTCACCCCCTCTCCTAGGGAGGGTGACATGTTCGATGCCAATATAACGTAGAGACGAGGTTCCTCTCTCCTAGGGAGGGTGACGTGTTCGATGCTGATATAACGTAGAGACGAGGTTCCCCTCTCCTAGGGAGGGTGACGTGTTCGATGCTGATATAACGTAGAGACGAGGTTCTCCTCTCCTAGGGAGGGTGACGTGTTCGATGCTGATATAACGTAGAGACGAGGTTCTCCTCTCCTAGGGAGGGTGACGTGTTCGATGCTGATATAACGTAGAGACGAGGTTCCTCTCTCCTAGGGAGGGTGACGTGTTCGATGCTGATATAACGTAGAGACGAGGTTCTCCTCTCCTAGGGAGGGTGACGTGTTCTATGCTGATATAACGTAGAGACGAAATCGGGTGGTTTGATTCCAAAAAGTGGGCCCCAACTGGGTAAGTTAAGTTTTACCACCTAATGGTGCTGCGATGGTCTGAGATACGTACTTTTAATTCACGCTTTGTTTTACCCACATCATTTTACCACAAGGACAAGTTATAAGATAAATAACTGCCTTAGTGGAGCAAGTGATAACACCTTTGATTGGGATCTGTTTCCCTGTTTGTGGGTGTTTGAAGGATCTACATTTATAAGTGCCATTGCATTGAGCACAGCCATTACACTTGTAGTTTCCATCCAGTAGGGGCGCAAATAGACGTTGTTCAGGGATATCTTGGGGTGGTAAATCACAGTTTACCAACTGATCTCTGAGATTTCTGCCCCGCGAGAATACGACCAAGGGAAGGTTCGAAAACACATTACCGATACTATCATCGGATCTTAGAATGTGTCAATGTTTGTGAACGATCCTGAACAAATGCTCTATTGATTTAATTACATTAATTGTTAACCAGTTGAAAAAGGATTTTATTGAAATGGATAACATGATTGAAGAGAAAAGCATAGCTCTGCAAGGAGCTGTTACTGATGATGGCATATTCAATGAACTGATGAAAACTAACCAAGCGCTCCAGCACAAGTTGTCTACATAAATAAACTAACTTAAAATCAAGAAATTCCACCAAGACAAAAAAGACAAGGCCGAGGACAAAGTCTACTTCTGGAGAAACCCTGACAAAAGATGTCTTGCTTCTCCTCTCCATGACAGACACAGGAGGGATGCCGCTTCCTTCTATCCACCCCCGTCTGACCAACACTCTACAACCAGCGCCTCATCTGCTTCCAGTGCCAGTTTTTTATCCAACTAGAGACTAGGCCGACGGAAGAGGGGAGGTGGCCGCAGGCACTCGCATCTACGAGATGCCGTACCTGACGGGGTAAGAAGAAACGACTACCAGAGGCAGAGATGACCGTTCACACGCTCCCAGAACCAACAGGACTGTCTTTAATTTATCAAGCAAGATATTGAACCCAGCCATGTCTCCTTGCATAATAAAGGGTTATCTTTTGTGCCTACAACTCAATGCAACAATTTTGATGTTAAGGTAGACATGTTTAAGTTTTTTAGAAACAACTCCCTGCTGATAAGGGTGGGTCGGTTGGTCAATCCGATACGTCAGTCCTTACCCTCCCTGCTGATAAGGGTGGGTCGGTTGGTCAATCCGATACGTCAGTCCTAACCCTCCCTGCTGATAAGGGTGGGTCGGTTGGTCAGTCCTAACCCTCCCTGCTGATAAGGGTGGGTCGGTTGGTCAGTCCTAACCCTCCCTGCTGATAAGGGTGGGTCGGTTGGTCAATCCGATACATCAGTCCTTACCCTCCCTGCTGATAAGGGTGGGTCGGTTGGTCAATCCGATACATCAGTCCTAACCCTCCCTGCTGATAAGGGTGGGTCGGTTGGTCAGTCCTAACCCTCCCTGCTGATAAGGGTGGGTCGGTTGGTCAATCCGATACATCAGTCCTTACCCTCCCTGCTGATAAGGGTGGGTCGGTTGGTCAATCCGATACATCAGTCCTAACCCTCCCTGCTGATAAGGGTGGGTCGGTTGGTCAGTCCTAACCCTCCCTGCTGATAAGGGTGGGTCGGTTGGTCAATCCGATACGTCAGTCCTTACCCTCCCTGCTGATAAGGGTGGGTCGGTTGGTCAATCCGATACGTCAGTCCTTACCCTCCCTGCTGATAAGGGTGGGTCGGTTGGTCAATCTGATATGTCAGTCCTTACCCTCCCTGCTGATAAGGGTGGGTCGGTTGTACTCATGGATACGACAGTTTATGTAAATGAGTGTCATAGACAACTGTTTGACAACACCTTTTACAAGAAACTCAGAAGTGACCCCAATGCCCAATTTCAGAATACGATCTTTACTGTCCTAGATTGGTGTTTAAGTTCTTGTCAGATCACCAAGAAAGAACACAACTTTTTGGCTATTCAACACCCTAAAATTGCTACTTTCTATACTTTGCCGAAATTACACAAGAATTTACAAAACCTCCAGGGCGCCTTATTGAGCGGGCATTGATGTAGTAACAGCCCTTCTATCTACCTTTGTTGACTTTTTTATTAGACCACTAGCAGAACAGCTCCCCTCCTCCTAAAGGACACCAGCAGTATGATCTCAGAACAGCTCCCCTCCTCCTAAAGGACACCAGCAGTATGATCTCAGAACAGCTCTCCTCCTAAAGGACACCAGCAGTATGATCTCAGAACAGCTCTCCTCCTAAAGGACACCAGCAGTATGATCTCAGAACAGCTCTCCTCCTAAAGGACACCAGCAGTATGATCTCAGAACAGCTCCCCTCCTTTGTAAAGGACACCAGCAGTATGGTCTCAGAACAGCTCCCCTCCTCCTAAAGGACACCAGCAGTATGATCTCAGAACAGCTCCCCTCCTCCTAAAGGACACCAGCAGTATGATCTCAGAACAGCTCCCCTCCTTTGTAAAGGACACCAGCAGTATGGTCCCAGAACAGCTCCCCTCCTCCTAAAGGACACCAGCAGTATGATCTCAGAACAGCTCCCCTCATCCTAAAGGACACCAGCAGTATGATCTCAGAACAGCTCCCCTCCTCCTAAAGGACACCAGCAGTATGATCTCAGAACAGCTCCCCTCCTCCTAAAGGACACCAGCAGTATGATCTCAGAACAGCTCCCCTCCTCCTAAAGGACACCAGCAGTATGATCTCAGAACAGCTCCCCTCCTCCTAAAGGACACCAGCAGTATGATCTCAGAACAGCTCCCCTCCTCCTAAAGGACACCAGCAGTATGATCTCAGAACAGCTCCCCTCCTTTGTAAAGGACACCAGCAGTATGGTCTCAGAACAGCTCCCCTCCTCCTAAAGGACACCAGCAGTATGATCTCAGAACAGCTCCCCTCCTCCTAAAGGACACCAGCAGTATGGTCTCAGAACAGCTCTCCTCCTAAAGGACACCAGCAGTATGATCTCAGAACAGCTCCCCTCCTCCTAAAGGACACCAGCAGTATGATCTCAGAACAGCTCCCCTCCTTTGTAAAGGACACCAGCAGTATGGTCTCAGAACAGCTCCCCTCCTCCTAAAGGACACCAGCAGTATGATCTCAGAACAGCTCTCCTCCTAAAGGACACCAGCAGTATGATCTCAGAACAGCTCCCCTCCTCCTAAAGGACACCAGCAGTATGACCTCAGAACAGCTCCCCTCCTCCTAAAGGACACAAGCAGTATGATCTCAGAACAGCTCCCCTCCTCCTAAAGGACACCAGCAGTATGATCTCAGAACAGCTCCCCTCCTCCTAAAGGAGACCAGCAGTATGATCTCAGAACAGCTCCCCTCCTTTGTAAAGGACACCAGCAGTATGGTCTCAGAACAGCTCCCCTCCACCTAAAGGACACCAGCAGTATGATCTCAGAACAGCTCTCCTCCTAAAGGACACCAGCAGTATGATCTCAGAACAGCTCCCCTCCTCCTAAAGGACACCAGCAGTATGACCTCAGAACAGCTCCCCTCCTCCTAAAGGACACAAGCAGTATGATCTCAGAACAGCTCCCCTCCTCCTAAAGGACACCAGCAGTATGATCTCAGAACAGTTCCCTTCCTCCTAAAGCACACCAGCAGTATGGTCTCAGAACAGCTCTCCTCCTAAAGGACATCAGCAGTATTTTCTCAGAACAGCTCCCCTCCTCCTAAAGGACACCAGCAGTATGATCTCAGAACAGCTCCCCTCCTCCTAAAGGACACCAGCTGTATGATCTCAGAACAGCTCCCCTCCTCCTAAAGGACACCAGCAGTATGATCTCAGAACAGCTCCCCTCCTCCTAAAGGACACCAGCAGTATGATCTCAGAACAGCTCCCCTCCTCCTAAAGGACACCAGCAGTATGATCTCAGAACAGCTCCCCTCCTCCTAAAGGACACCAGCAGTATGATCTCAGAACAGCTCCCTTCCTCCTAAAGGACACCAGCAGTATGATCTCAGAACAGCTCTCCTCCTAAAGGACACCAGCAGTATGATCTCAGAACAGCTCCCCTCCTCCTAAAGGACACCAGCAGTATGATCTCAGAACAGCTCCCCTCCTCCTAAAGGACACCAGCAGTATGATCTCAGAACAGCTCCCCTCCTCCTAAAGGACACCAGCAGTATGATCTCAGAACAGCTCCCCTCCTCCTAAAGGACACCAGCAGTATGATCTCAGAACAGCTCCCCTCCTCCTAAAGGACACCAGCAGTATGATCTCAGAACAGCTCCCCTCCTCCTAAAGGACACCAGCAGTATGATCTCAGAACAGCTCCCCTCCTCCTAAAGGACACCAGCAGTATGATCTCAGAACAGCTCCCCTCCTTTGTAAAGGACACCAGCAGTATGGTCTCAGAACAGCTCCCCTCCTCCTAAAGGACACCAGCAGTATGATCTCAGAACAGCTCCCCTCCTCCTAAAGGACACCAGCAGTATGGTCTCAGAACAGCTCTCCTCCTAAAGGACACCAGCAGTATGATCTCAGAACAGCTCCCCTCCTCCTAAAGGACACCAGCAGTATGATCTCAGAACAGCTCCCCTCCTTTGTAAAGGACACCAGCAGTATGGTCTCAGAACAGCTCCCCTCCTCCTAAAGGACACCAGCAGTATGATCTCAGAACAGCTCTCCTCCTAAAGGACACCAGCAGTATGATCTCAGAACAGCTCCCCTCCTCCTAAAGGACACCAGCAGTATGATCTCAGAACAGCTCCCCTCCTCCTAAAGGACACCAGCAGTATGATCTCAGAACAGCTCCCCTCCTCCTAAAGGACACCAGCAGTATGATCTCAGAACAGCTCCCTTCCTCCTAAAGGACACCAGCAGTATGGTCTCAGAACAGCTCCCCTCCTCCTAAAGGACACCAGCAGTATGTTCTCAGAACAGCTCCCCTCCTCCTAAAGGACACCAGCAGTATGATCTCAGAACAGCTCCCCTCCTCCTAAAGGACACCAGCAGTATGATCTCAGAACAGCTCCCCTCCTCCTAAAGGACACCAGCAGTATGATCTCAGAACAGCTCCCCTCCTCCTAAAGGACACCAGCAGTATGATCTCAGAACAGCTCCCCTCCTCCTAAAGGACACCAGCAGTATGATCTCAGAACAGCTCCCCTCCTCCTAAAGGACACCAGCAGTATGATCTCAGAACAGCTCCCCTCCTCCTAAAGGACACCAGCAGTATGATCTCAGAACAGCTCCCCTCCTCCTAAAGGACACCAGCAGTATGATCTCAGAACAGCTCTCCTCCTAAAGGACACCAGCAGTATGATCTCAGAACAGCTCCCCTCCTCCTAAAGGACACCAGCAGTATGATCTCAGAACAGCTCCCCTCCTCCTAAAGGACACCAGCAGTATGATCTCAGAACAGCTCCCCTCCTCCTAAAGGACGCCAGCAGTATGATCTCAGAACAGCTCCCCTCCTCCTAAAGGACACCAGCAGTATGATCTCAGAACAGCTCCCTCCTCCTAAAGGACACCAGCAGTATGATCTCAGAACAGCTCCCCTCCTCCTAAAGGACACCAGCAGTATGGTCTCAGAACAGCTCTCCTCCTAAAGGACACCAGCAGTATGATCTCAGAACAGCTCCCCTCCTCCTAAAGGACACCAGCAGTATGATCTCAGAACAGCTCCCCTCCTCCTAAAGGACACCAGCAGTATGATCTCAGAACTAGCTCCCCTCCTCCTAAAGGACACCAGCAGTATGATCTCAGAACAGCTCCCCTCCTCCTAATGGACACCAGCAGTATGATCTCAGAACAGCTCCCCTCCTCCTAAAGGACACCAGCAGTATGATCTCAGAACAGCTCCCCTCCTCCTAAAGGACACCAGCAGTATGATCTCAGAACAGCTCCCCTCCTCCTAAAGGACACCAGCAGTATGATCTCAGAACAGCTCCCCTCCTCCTAAAGGACACCAGCAGTATGATCTCAGAACAGCTCCCCTCCTCCTAAAGGACACCAGCAGTATGATCTCAGAACAGCTCCCCTCCTCCTAAAGGACACCAGCAGTATGATCTCAGAACAGCTCTCCTCCTAAAGGACACCAGCAGTATGATCTCAGAACAGCTCCCCTCCTCCTAAAGGACACCAGCAGTATGATCTCAGAACAGCTCCCCTCCTCCTAAAGGACACCAGCAGTATGATCTCAGAACAGCTCCCCTCCTCCTAAAGGACACCAGCAGTATGATCTCAGAACAGCTCCCTCCTCCTAAAGGACACCAGCAGTATGATCTCAGAACAGCTCCCCTCCTCCTAAAGGACACCAGCAGTATGATCTCAGAACAGCTCCCCTCCTCCTAAAGGACACCAGCAGTATGATCTCAGAACAGCTCCCCTCCTCCTAAAGGACACCAGCAGTATGATCTCAGAACAGCTCCCCTCCTCCTAAAGGACACCAGCAGTATGATCTCAGAACAGCTCCCCTCCTCCTAAAGGACACCAGCAGTATGATCTCAGAACAGCTCCCCTCCTCCTAAAGGACACCAGCAGTATGATCTCAGAACAGCTCCCCTCCTCCTAAAGGACACCAGCAGTATGATCTCAGAACAGCTCCCCTCCTCCTAAAGGACACCAGCAGTATGATCTCAGAACAGCTCCCCTCCTCCTAAAGGACACCAGCAGTATGATCTCAGAACAGCTCTCCTCCTAAAGGACACCAGCAGTATGATCTCAGAACAGCTCCCCTCCTCCTAAAGGACACCAGCAGTATGACCTCAGAACAGCTCCCCTCCTCCTAAAGGACACAAGCAGTATGATCTCAGAACAGCTCCCCTCCTCCTAAAGGACACCAGCAGTATGATCTCAGAACAGCTCCCCTCCTCCTAAAGGACACCAGCAGTATGATCTCAGAACAGCTCCCCTCCTTTGTAAAGGACACCAGCAGTATGGTCTCAGAACAGCTCCCCTCCTCCTAAAGGACACCAGCAGTATGATCTCAGAACAGCTCTCCTCCTAAAGGACACCAGCAGTATGATCTCAGAACAGCTCCCCTCCTCCTAAAGGACACCAGCAGTATGATCTCAGAACAGCTCCCCTCCTCCTAAAGGACACCAGCAGTATGATCTCAGAACAGCTCCCCTCCTCCTAAAGGACACCAGCAGTATGATCTCAGAACAGCTCCCCTCCTCCTAAAGGACACCAGCAGTATGATCTCAGAACAGCTCCCCTCCTCCTAAAGGACACCAGCAGTATGATCTCAGAACAGCTCCCCTCCTCCTAAAGGACACCAGCAGTATGATCTCAGAACAGCTCCCCTCCTCCTAAAGGACACCAGCAGTATGATCTCAGAACAGCTCCCCTCCTCCTAAAGGACACCAGCAGTATGATCTCAGAACAGCTCCCCTCCTCCTAAAGGACACCAGCAGTATGATCTCAGAACAGCTCCCCTCCTCCTAAAGGACACCAGCAGTATGATCTCAGAACAGCTCCCCTCCTCCTAAAGGACACCAGCAGTATGATCTCAGAACAGCTCCCCTCCTCCTAAAGGACACCAGCAGTATGATCTCAGAACAGCTCCCCTCCTCCTAAAGGACACCAGCAGTATGATCTCAGAACAGCTCCCCTCCTCCTAAAGGACGCCAGCAGTATGATCTCAGAACAGCTCCCCTCCTCCTAAAGGACACCAGCAGTATGATCTCAGAACAGCTCCCCTCCTCCTAAAGGACACCAGCAGTATGATCTCAGAACAGCTCCCCTCCTCCTAAAGGACACCAGCAGTATGGTCTCAGAACAGCTCTCCTCCTAAAGGACACCAGCAGTATGATCTCAGAACAGCTCCCCTCCTCCTAAAGGACACCAGCAGTATGATCTCAGAACAGCTCCCCTCCTCCTAAAGGACACCAGCAGTATGATCTCAGAACTACTCCCCTCCTCCTAAAGGACACCAGCAGTATGATCTCAGAACAGCTCCCCTCCTCCTAATGGACACCAGCAGTATGGTCTCAGAACAGCTCTCCTCCTAAAGGACACCAGCAGTATGATCTCAGAACAGCTCCCCTCCTCCTAAAGGACACCAGCAGTATGATCTCAGAACAGCTCCCCTCCTCCTAAAGGACACCTGCAGTATGGTCTCAGAACAGCTCTCCTCCTAAAGGACACCAGCAGTATGATCTCAGAACAGCTCCCCTCCTCCTAAAGGACACCAGCAGTATGATCTCAGAACAGCTCCCCTCCTCCTAAAGGACACCAGCAGTATGGTCTCAGAACAGCTCCCCTCCTCCTAAAGGACACCAGCAGTATGATCTCAGAACAGCTCCCCTCCTCCTAAAGGACACCAGCAGTATGATCTCAGAACAGCTCCCCTCCTCCTAAAGGACACCAGCAGTATGGTCTCAGAACAGCTCTCCTCCTAAAGGACACCAGCAGTATGATCTCAGAACAGCTCCCCTCCTTTGTAAAGGACACCAGCAGTATGGTCTCAGAACAGCTCCCCTCCTCCTAAAGGACACCAGCAGTATGATCTCAGAACAGCTCCCCTCCACCTAAAGGACACCAGCAGTATGGTCTCAGAACAGCTCTCCTCCTAAAGGACACCAGCAGTATGATCTCAGAACAGCTCCCCTCCTCCTAAAGGACACCAGCAGTATGATCTCAGAACAGCTCCCCTCCTTTGTAAAGGACACCAGCAGTATGGTCTCAGAACAGCTCCCCTCCTCCTAAAGGACACCAGCAGTATGATCTCAGAACAGCTCCCCTCCTCCTAAAGGACACCAGCAGTATGATCTCAGAACAGCTCCCCTCCTCCTAAAGGACACCAGCAGTATGATCTCAGAACAGCTCCCCTCCTCCTAAAGGACACCAGCAGTATGGTCTCAGAACAGCTCTCCTCCTAAAGGACACCAGCAGTATGATCTCAGAACAGCTCCCCTCCTCCTAAAGGACACCAGCAGTATGATCTCAGAACAGCTCCCCTCCTCCTAAAGGACACCAGCAGTATGATCTCAGAACAGCTCCCCTCCTCCTAAAGGACACCAGCAGTATGATCTCAGAACAGCTCCCCTCCTCCTAAAGGACACCAGCAGTATGATCTCAGAACAGCTCCCCTCCTCCTAAAGGACACCAGCAGTATGATCTCAGAACAGCTCCCCTCCTCCTAAAGGACACCAGCAGTATGGTCTCAGAACAGCTCTCCTCCTAAAGGACACCAGCAGTATGATCTCAGAACAGCTCCCCTCCTCCTAAAGGACACCAGCAGTATGATCTCAGAACAGCTCCCCTCCTCCTAAAGGACACCAGCAGTATGGTCTCAGAACAGCTCTCCTCCTAAAGGACACCAGCAGTATGATCTCAGAACAGCTCCCCTCCTCCTAAAGGACACCAGCAGTATGATCTCAGAACAGCTCCCCTCCTTTGTAAAGGACACCAGCAGTATGGTCTCAGAACAGCTCCCCTCCTCCTAAAGGACACCAGCAGTATGATCTCAGAACAGCTCCCCTCCTCCTAAAGGACACCAGCAGTATGATCTCAGAACAGCTCCCCTCCTCCTAAAGGACACCAGCAGTATGATCTCAGAACAGCTCCCCTCCTCCTAAAGGACACCAGCAGTATGATCTCAGAACAGCTCCCCTCCTCCTAAAGGACACCAGCAGTATGATCTCAGAACAGCTCCCCTCCTCCTAAAGGACACCAGCAGTATGATCTCAGAACAGCTCCCCTCCTCCTAAAGGACACCAGCAGTATGATCTCAGAACAGCTCCCCTCCTTTGTAAAGGACACCAGCAGTATGATCTCAGAACAGCTCCCCTCCTCCTAAAGGACACCAGCAGTATGATCTCAGAACAGCTCTCCTCCTAAAGGACACCAGCAGTATGATCTCAGAACAGCTCCCCTCCTCCTAAAGGACACCAGCAGTATGATCTCAGAACAGCTCCTCCTCCTAAAGGACACCAGCAGTATGATCTCAGAACAGCTCCCCTCCTCCTAAAGGACACCAGCAGTATGATCTCAGAACAGCTCCCCTCCTCCTAAAGGACACCAGCAGTATGATCTCAGAACAGCTCCCCTCCTCCTAAAGGACACCAGCAGTATGATCTCAGAACAGCTCCCCTCCTCCTAAAGGACACCAGCAGTATGATCTCAGAACAGCTCCCCTCCTCCTAAAGGACACCAGCAGTATGATCTCAGAACAGCTCCCCTCCTCCTAAAGGACACCAGCAGTATGATCTCAGAACAGCTCCCCTCCTCCTAAAGGACACCAGCAGTATGATCTCAGAACAGCTCTCCTCCTAAAGGACACCAGCAGTATGATCTCAGAACAGCTCCCCTCCTCCTAAAGGACACCAGCAGTATGATCTCAGAACAGCTCCCCTCCTTTGTAAAGGACACCAGCAGTATGGTCTCAGAACAGCTCCCCTCCTCCTAAAGGACACCAGCAGTATGATCTCAGAACAGCTCCCCTCCTCCTAAAGGACACCAGCAGTATGATCTCAGAACAGCTCTCCTCCTAAAGGACACCAGCAGTATGATCTCAGAACAGCTCCCCTCCTCCTAAAGGACACCAGCAGTATGATCTCAGAACAGCTCCCCTCCTTTGTAAAGGACACCAGCAGTATGGTCTCAGAACAGCTCCCCTCCTCCTAAAGGACACCAGCAGTATGATCTCAGAACAGCTCCCCTCCTCCTAAAGGACACCAGCAGTATGATCTCAGAACAGCTCCCCTCCTCCTAAAGGACACCAGCAGTATGATCTCAGAACAGCTCCCCTCCTCCTAAAGGACACCAGCAGTATGATCTCAGAACAGCTCCCCTCCTCCTAAAGGACACCAGCAGTATGATCTCAGAACAGCTCCCCTCCTCCTAAAGGACACCAGCAGTATGATCTCAGAACAGCTCCCCTCCTCCTAAAGGACACCAGCAGTATGATCTCAGAACAGCTCCCCTCCTCCTAAAGGACACCAGCAGTATGATCTCAGAACAGCTCCCCTCCTCCTAAAGGACACCAGCAGTATGATCTCAGAACAGCTCCCCTCCTCCTAAAGGACACCAGCAGTATGATCTCAGAACAGCTCTCCTCCTAAAGGACACCAGCAGTATGATCTCAGAACAGCTCCCCTCCTCCTAAAGGACACCAGCAGTATGATCTCAGAACAGCTCCCCTCCTCCTAAAGGACACCAGCAGTATGATCTCAGAACAGCTCCCCTCCTCCTAAAGGACACCAGCAGTATGATCTCAGAACAGCTCCCCTCCTCCTAAAGGACACCAGCAGTATGATCTCAGAACAGCTCCCCTCCTCCTAAAGGACACCAGCAGTATGATCTCAGAACAGCTCTCCTCCTAAAGGACACCAGCAGTATGATCTCAGAACAGCTCCCCTCCTCCTAAAGGACACCAGCAGTATGATCTCAGAACAGCTCCCCTCCTCCTAAAGGACACCAGCAGTATGGTCTCAGAACAGCTCCCCTCCTCCTAAAGGACACCAGCAGTATGATCTCAGAACAGCTCCCCTCCTCCTAAAGGACACCAGCAGTATGATCTCAGAACAGCTCCCCTCCTCCTAAAGGACACCAGCAGTATGATCTCAGAACAGCTCCCCTCCTCCTAAAGGACACCAGCAGTATGATCTCAGAACAGCTCCCCTCCTCCTAAAGGACACCAGCAGTATGATCTCAGAACAGCTCCCCTCCTCCTAAAGGACACCAGCAGTATGATCTCAGAACAGCTCCCCTCCTTTGTAAAGGACACCAGCAGTATGGTCTCAGAACAGCTCCCCTCCTCCTAAAGGACACCAGCAGTATGATCTCAGAACAGCTCTCCTCCTAAAGGACACCAGCAGTATGATCTCAGAACAGCTCCCCTCCTCCTAAAGGACACCAGCAGTATGATCTCAGAACAGCTCCCCTCCTCCTAAAGGACACCAGCAGTATGATCTCAGAACAGCTCCCCTCCTCCTAAAGGACACCAGCAGTATGATCTCAGAACAGCTCCCCTCCTCCTAAAGGACACCAGCAGTATGATCTCAGAACAGCTCTCCTCCTAAAGGACACCAGCAGTATGATCTCAGAACAGCTCCCCTCCTCCTAAAGGACACCAGCAGTATGATCTCAGAACAGCTCCCCTCCTCCTAAAGGACACCAGCAGTATGAGTCTCAGAACAGCTCTCCTCCTAAAGGACACCAGCAGTATGATCTCAGAACAGCTCCCCTCCTCCTAAAGGACACCAGCAGTATGATCTCAGAACAGCTCTCCTCCTAAAGGACACCAGCAGTATGATCTCAGAACAGCTCCCCTCCTCCTAAAGGACACCAGCAGTATGATCTCAGAACAGCTCCCCTCCTCCTAAAGGACACCAGCAGTATGATCTCAGAACAGCTCCCCTCCTCCTAAAGGACACCAGCAGTATGATCTCAGAACAGCTCCCCTCCTCCTAAAGGACACCAGCAGTATGATCTCAGAACAGCTCCCCTCCTCCTAAAGGACACCAGCAGTATGATCTCAGAACAGCTCCCCTCCTCCTAAAGGACACCAGCAGTATGGTCTCAGAACAGCTCTCCTCCTAAAGGACACCAGCAGTATGATCTCAGAACAGCTCCCCTCCTCCTAAAGGACACCAGCAGTATGATCTCAGAACAGCTCCCCTCCTCCTAAAGGACACCAGCAGTATGGTCTCAGAACAGCTCTCCTCCTAAAGGACACCAGCAGTATGATCTCAGAACAGCTCCCCTCCTCCTAAAGGACACCAGCAGTATGATCTCAGAACAGCTCCCCTCCTTCGTAAAGGACACCAGCAGTATGGTCTCAGAACAGCTCCCCTCCTCCTAAAGGACACCAGCAGTATGATCTCAGAACAGCTCCCCTCCTCCTAAAGGACACCAGCAGTATGGTCTCAGAACAGCTCTCCTCCTAAAGGACACCAGCAGTATGATCTCAGAACAGCTCCCCTCCTCCTAAAGGACACCAGCAGTATGATCTCAGAACAGCTCCCCTCCTCCTAAAGGACACCAGCAGTATGATCTCAGAACAGCTCCCCTCCTCCTAAAGGACACCAGCAGTATGATCTCAGAACAGCTCCCCTCCTCCTAAAGGACACCAGCAGTATGATCTCAGAACAGCTCCCCTCCTCCTAAAGGACACCAGCAGTATGATCTCAGAACAGCTCCCCTCCTCCTAAAGGACACCAGCAGTATGATCTCAGAACAGCTCCCCTCCTCCTAAAGGACACCAGCAGTATGATCTCAGAACAGCTCCCCTCCTCCTAAAGGACACCAGCAGTATGATCTCAGAACAGCTCCCCTCCTCCTAAAGGACACCAGCAGTATGGTCTCAGAACAGCTCCCCTCCTCCTAAAGGACACCAGCAGTATGGTCTCAGAACAGCTCCCCTCCTCCTAAAGGACACCAGCAGTATGATCTCAGAACAGCTCCCCTCCTCCTAAAGGACACCAGCAGTATGATCTCAGAACAGCTCCCCTCCTCCTAAAGGACACCAGCAGTATGATCTCAGAACAGCTCCCCTCCTCCTAAAGGACACCAGCAGTATGATCTCAGAACAGCTCCCCTCCTCCTAAAGGACACCAGCAGTATGATCTCAGAACAGCTCCCCTCCTCCTAAAGGACACCAGCAGTATGATCTCAGAACAGCTCCCCTCCTCCTAAAGGACACCAGCAGTATGATCTCAGAACAGCTCCCCTCCTCCTAAAGGACACCAGCAGTATGATCTCAGAACAGCTCCCCTCCTCCTAAAGGACACCAGCAGTATGGTCTCAGAACAGCTCTCCTCCTAAAGGACACCAGCAGTATGATCTCAGAACAGCTCCCCTCCTCCTAAAGGACACCAGCAGTATGATCTCAGAACAGCTCCCCTCCTCCTAAAGGACACCAGCAGTATGATCTCAGAACAGCTCCCCTCCTCCTAAAGGACACCAGCAGTATGATCTCAGAACAGCTCCCCTCCTCCTAAAGGACACCAGCAGTATGGTCTCAGAACAGCTCTCCTCCTAAAGGACACCAGCAGTATGATCTCAGAACAGCTCCCCTCCTCCTAAAGGACACCAGCAGTATGATCTCAGAACAGCTCCCCTCCTCCTAAAGGACACCAGCAGTATGATCTCAGAACAGCTCCCCTCCTCCTAAAGGACACCAGCAGTATGATCTCAGAACAGCTCCCCTCCTCCTAAAGGACACCAGCAGTATGGTCTCAGAACAGCTCTCCTCCTAAAGGACACCAGCAGTATGATCTCAGAACAGCTCCCCTCCTCCTAAAGGACACCAGCAGTATGATCTCAGAACAGCTCCCCTCCTCCTAAAGGACACCAGCAGTATGGTCTCAGAACAGCTCTCCTCCTAAAGGACACCAGCAGTATGATCTCAGAACAGCTCCCCTCCTCCTAAAGGACACCAGCAGTATGATCTCAGAACAGCTCCCCTCCTTTGTAAAGGACACCAGCAGTATGGTCTCAGAACAGCTCCCCTCCTCCTAAAGGACACCAGCAGTATGATCTCAGAACAGCTCCCCTCCTCCTAAAGGACACCAGCAGTATGGTCTCAGAACAGCTCTCCTCCTAAAGGACACCAGCAGTATGATCTCAGAACAGCTCCCCTCCTCCTAAAGGACACCAGCAGTATGATCTCAGAACAGCTCCCCTCCTCCTAAAGGACACCAGCAGTATGATCTCAGAACAGCTCCCCTCCTCCTAAAGGACACCAGCAGTATGATCTCAGAACAGCTCCCCTCCTCCTAAAGGACACCAGCAGTATGATCTCAGAACAGCTCCCCTCCTCCTAAAGGACACCAGCAGTATGATCTCAGAACAGCTCCCCTCCTCCTAAAGGACACCAGCAGTATGATCTCAGAACAGCTCCCCTCCTCCTAAAGGACACCAGCAGTATGATCTCAGAACAGCTCCCCTCCTCCTAAAGGACACCAGCAGTATGATCTCAGAACAGCTCCCCTCCTCCTAAAGGACACCAGCAGTATGGTCTCAGAACAGCTCCCCTCCTCCTAAAGGACACCAGCAGTATGATCTCAGAACAGCTCTCCTCCTAAAGGACACCAGCAGTATGATCTCAGAACAGCTCCCCTCCTCCTAAAGGACACCAGCAGTATGGTCTCAGAACAGCTCCCCTCCTCCTAAAGGACACCAGCAGTATGATCTCAGAACAGCTCCCCTCCTTTGTAAAGGACACCAGCAGTATGGTCTCAGAACAGCTCCCCTCCTCCTAAAGGACACCAGCAGTATGATCTCAGAACAGCTCCCCTCCTTTGTAAAGGACACCAGCAGTATGGTCTCAGAACAGCTTCCCTCCTCCTAAAGGACACCAGCAGTATGATCTCAGAACAGCTCCCCTCCTCCTAAAGGACACCAGCAGTATGGTCTCAGAACAGCTCTCCTCCTAAAGGACACCAGCAGTATGATCTCAGAACAGCTCCCCTCCTCCTAAAGGACACCAGCAGTATGGTCTCAGAACAGCTCTCCTCCTAAAGGACACCAGCAGTACGATCTCAGAACAGCTCCCCTCCTCCTAAAGGACACCAGCAGTATGACCTCAGAACAGCTCCCCTCCTCCTAAAGGACACCAGCAGTATGATCTCAGAACAGCTCCCCTCCTCCTAAAGGACACCAGCAGTATGATATCAGAACAGCTCTCCTCCTAAAGGAAACCAGCAGTATGACCTCAGAACAGCTCCCCTCCTCCTAAAGGACACCAGCAGTATGACCTCAGAACTGCTCCCCTCCTCCTAAAGGACACCAGCAGTATGGTCTCAGTACAGCTCCCCTCCTAAAGGACACCAGCAGTATGGTCTCAGAACAGCTCCCCTCCTCCTAAAGGACACCAGCAGTATGATCTCAGAACAGCTCCCCTCCTCCTAAAGGACACCAGCAGTATGATCTCAGAACAGCTCTCCTCCTAAAGGACACCAGCAGTATGATCTCAGAACAGCTCTCTTCCTAAAGGACACCAGCAGTATGATCTCAGAACAGCTCCCCTCCTTTGTAAAGGACACCAGCAGTATGGTCTCAGAACAGTTCCCCTCCTCCTAAAGGACACCAGCAGTATGATCTCAGAACAGCTCCCCTCCTCCTAAAGGACACCAGCAGTATGATCTCAGAACAGCTCCCCTCCTCCTAAAGGACACCAGCAGTATGATCTCAGAACATCTCCCCTCCTCCTAAAGGACACCAGCAGTATGATCTCAGAACAGCTCCCCTCCTCCTAAAGGACACCAGCAGTATGACCTCAGAACAGCTCCCCTCCTCCTAAAGGACACCAGCAGTATGATCTCAGAACAGCTCCCCTCCTTTGTAAAGGACACCAGCAGTATGGTCTCAGAACAGCTCCCCTCCTCCTAAAGGACACCAGCAGTATGATCTCAGAACAGCTCTCCTCCTAAAGGACACCAGCAGTATGATCTCAGAACAGCTCCCCTCCTCCTAAAGGACACCAGCAGTATGGTCTCCGAACAGCTTCCCTCCTTCTAAAGGACACCAGCAGTATGATCTCAGAACAGCTCCCCTCCTCCTAAAGGACACCAGCAGTATGATCTCAGAACAGCTCCTATCCTCCTAAAGGACACCAGCAGTATGATCTCAGAACAGCTCTCCTCCTAAAGGACACCAGCAGTATGATCTCAGAACAGCTCCCCTCCTCCTAAAGGACACCAGCAGTATGATCTCAGAACAGCTCCCCTCCTCCTAAAGGACACCAGCAGTATAGTCTCAGAACAGCTCTCCTCCTAAAGGACACCAGCAGTATGATCTCAGAACAGCTCCCCTCCTCCTAAAGGACACCAGCAGTATGGTCTCAGAACAGCTCTTCTCCTAAAGGACACCAGCAGTATGATCTCAGAACAGCTCCCCTCCTCCTAAAGGACACCAGCAGTATGATCTCAGAACAGCTCCCCTCCTCCTAAAGGACACCAGCAGTATGATCTCAGAACAGCTCCCCTCCTCCTAAAGGACACCAGCAGTATGATCTCAGAACAGCTCCCCTCCTCCTAAAGGACACCAGCAGTATGATCTCAGAACTGCTCCCCTCCTCCTAAAGGACACCAGCAGTATGATCTCAGAACAGCTCCCCTCCACCTAATGGACACCAGCAGTATGGTCTCAGAACAGCTCTCCTCCTAAAGGACACCAGCAGTATGATCTCAGAACAGCTCCCCTCCTCCTAAAGGACACCAGCAGTATGATCTCAGAACAGCTCCCCTCCTCCTAAAGGACACCAGCAGTATGGTCTCAGAACAGCTCTCCTCCTAAAGGACACCAGCAGTATGATCTCAGAACAGCTCCCCTCCTCCTAAAGGACACCAGCAGTATGATCTCAGAACAGCTCCCCTCCTTTGTAAAGGACACCAGCAGTATGGTCTCAGAACAGCTCCCCTCCTCCTAAAGGACACCAGCAGTATGATCTCAGAACAGCTCCCCTCCTCCTGAAGGACACCAGCAGTATGGTCTCAGAACAGCTCTCCTCCTAAAGGACACCAGCAGTATGATCTCAGAACAGCTCCCCTCCTCCTAAAGGACACCAGCAGTATGATCTCAGAACAGCTCCCCTCCTCCTAAAGGACACCAGCAGTATGATCTCAGAACAGCTCCCCTCCTCCTAAAGGACACCAGCAGTATGATCTCAGAACAGCTCCCCTCCTCCTAAAGGACACCAGCAGTATGATCTCAGAACAGCTCCCCTCCTCCTAAAGGACACCAGCAGTATGATCTCAGAACTGCTCCCCTCCTCCTAAAGGACACCAGCAGTATGATCTCAGAACAGCTCCCCTCCTCCTAAAGGACACCAGCAGTATGATCTCAGAACAGCTCCCCTCCTCCTAAAGGACACCAGCAGTATGATCTCAGAACTGCTCCCCTCCTCCTAAAGGACACCAGCAGTATGGTCTCAGAACAGCTCCCCTCCTCCTAATGGACACCAGCAGTATGGTCTCAGAACAGCTCTCCTCCTAAAAGACACCAGCAGTATGATCTCAGAACAGCTCCCCTCCTCCTAAAGGACACCAGCAGTATGGTCTCAGAACAGCTCCCCTCTTCCTAAAGGACACCAGCAGTATGATCTCAGAACAGCTCCCCTCCTCCTAAAGGACACCAGCAGTATGATCTCAGAACAGCTCCTCTCCTCCTAAAGGACACCAGCAGTATGATCTCAGAAAAGCTCTCCTCCTAAAGGACACCAGCAGTATGATCTCAGAACAGCTCCCCTCCTCCTAAAGGACACCAGCAGTATGATCTCAGAACAGCTCTCCTCCTAAAGGACACCAGCAGTATGATCTCAGAACAGCTCCCCTCCTCCTAAAGGACACCAGCAGTATGGTCTCAGAACAGCTCTCCTCCTAAAGGACACCAGCAGTATGATCTCAGAACAGCTCCCCTCCTCCTAAAGGACACCAGCAGTATGATCTCAGAACAGCTCTCCTCCTAAAGGACACCAGCAGTATGACCTCAGAACAGCTCCCCTCCTCCTAAAGGACACCAGCAGTATGACCTCAGAACTGCTCCCCTCCTCCTAAAGGACACCAGCAGTATGGTCTCAGAACAGCTCTCCTCCTAAAGGACATCAGCAGTATTTTCTCAGAACAGCTCCCCTCCTCCTAAAGGACACCAGCAGTATGATCTCAGAACAGCTCCCCTCCTCTTAAAGGACACCAGCAGTATGATCTCAGAACAGCTCCCCTCCTCCTAAAGGACACCAGCTGTATGATCTCAGAACAGCTCTCCTCCTAATGGACACCAGCAGTATGGTCTCAGAACAGCTCTCCTCCTAAAGGACACCAGCAGTATGATCTCAGAACAGCTCCCCTCCTCCTAAAGGACACCAGCAGTATGATCTCAGAACAGCTCCCCTCCTCCTAAAGGACACCAGCAGTATGGTCTCAGAACAGCTCTCCTCCTAAAGGACACCAGCAGTATGATCTCAGAACAGCTCCCCTCCTCCTAAAGGACACCAGCAGTATGATCTCAGAACAGCTCCCCTCCTTTGTAAAGGACACCAGCAGTATGGTCTCAGAACAGCTCCCCTCCTCCTAAAGGACACCAGCAGTATGATCTCAGAACAGCTCCCCTCCTCCTGAAGGACACCAGCAGTATGGTCTCAGAACAGCTCTCCTCCTAAAGGACACCAGCAGTATGATCTCAGAACAGCTCCCCTCCTCCTAAAGGACACCAGCAGTATGATCTCAGAACAGCTCCCCTCCTCCTAAAGGACACCAGCAGTATGATCTCAGAACAGCTCCCCTCCTCCTAAAGGACACCAGCAGTATGATCTCAGAACAGCTCCCCTCCTCCTAAAGGACACCAGCAGTATGATCTCAGAACAGCTCCCCTCCTCCTAAAGGACACCAGCAGTATGATCTCAGAACTGCTCCCCTCCTCCTAAAGGACACCAGCAGTATGATCTCAGAACAGCTCCCCTCCTCCTAAAGGACACCAGCAGTATGATCTCAGAACAGCTCCCCTCCTCCTAAAGGACACCAGCAGTATGATCTCAGAACTGCTCCCCTCCTCCTAAAGGACACCAGCAGTATGGTCTCAGAACAGCTCCCCTCCTCCTAATGGACACCAGCAGTATGGTCTCAGAACAGCTCTCCTCCTAAAAGACACCAGCAGTATGATCTCAGAACAGCTCCCCTCCTCCTAAAGGACACCAGCAGTATGGTCTCAGAACAGCTCCCCTCTTCCTAAAGGACACCAGCAGTATGATCTCAGAACAGCTCCCCTCCTCCTAAAGGACACCAGCAGTATGATCTCAGAACAGCTCCTCTCCTCCTAAAGGACACCAGCAGTATGATCTCAGAAAAGCTCTCCTCCTAAAGGACACCAGCAGTATGATCTCAGAACAGCTCCCCTCCTCCTAAAGGACACCAGCAGTATGATCTCAGAACAGCTCTCCTCCTAAAGGACACCAGCAGTATGATCTCAGAACAGCTCCCCTCCTCCTAAAGGACACCAGCAGTATGGTCTCAGAACAGCTCTCCTCCTAAAGGACACCAGCAGTATGATCTCAGAACAGCTCCCCTCCTCCTAAAGGACACCAGCAGTATGATCTCAGAACAGCTCTCCTCCTAAAGGACACCAGCAGTATGACCTCAGAACAGCTCCCCTCCTCCTAAAGGACACCAGCAGTATGACCTCAGAACTGCTCCCCTCCTCCTAAAGGACACCAGCAGTATGGTCTCAGAACAGCTCTCCTCCTAAAGGACATCAGCAGTATTTTCTCAGAACAGCTCCCCTCCTCCTAAAGGACACCAGCAGTATGATCTCAGAACAGCTCCCCTCCTCCTAAAGGACACCAGCAGTATGGTCTCAGAACAGCTCTCCTCCTAAAGGACACCAGCAGTATGATCTCAGAACAGCTCCCCTCCTCCTAAAGGACACCAGCAGTATGATCTCAGAACAGCTCTCCTCCTCCTAAAGGACACCAGCAGTATGATCTCAGAACAGCTCTCCTCCTAAAGGACACCAGCAGTATGATCTCAGAACAGCTCCCCTCCTTTGTAAAGGACACCAGCAGTATGGTCTCACAACAGCTCTCCTCCTAAAGGACACCAGCAGTATGATCTCAGAACAGCTCCCCTCCTTTGTAAAGGACACCAGCAGTATGGTCTCAGAACAGCTCCCCTCCTCCTAAAGGACACCAGCAGTATGATCTCAGAACAGCTCCCCTCCTCCTAAAGGACACCAGCAGTATGGTCTCAGAACAGCTCTCCTCCTAAAGGACACCAGCAGTATGATCTCAGAACAGCTCCCCTCCTCCTAAAGGACACCAGCAGTATGATCTTAGAACAGCTCCCCTCCTTTGTAAAGGACACCAGCAGTATGATCTCAGAACAGCTCCCCTCCTCCTAAAGGACACCAGCAGTATGATCTCAGAACAGCTCTCCTCCTAAAGGACACCAGCAGTATGATCTCAGAACAGCTCCCCTCCTCCTAAAGGACACCAGCAGTATGACCTCAGAACAGCTCCCCTCCTCCTAAAGGACACCAGCAGTATGCTCTCAGAACAGCTCCCCTCCTCCTAAAGGACACCAGCAGTATGATCTCAGAACAGCTCCCCTCCTCCTAAAGGACACCAGCAGTATGATCTCAGAACAGCTCCCCTCCTCATAAAGGACACCAGCAGTATGATCTTAGAACAGCTCCCCTCCTTTGTAAAGGACACCAGCAGTATGATCTCAGAACAGCTCCCCTCCTCCTAAAGCACACCAGCAGTATGATCTCAGAACAGCTCCCCTCCTCCTAAAGGACACCAGCAGTATGACCTCAGAACAGCTCCCCTCCTCCTAAAGGACACCAGCAGTATGATCTCAGAACAGCTCTCCTCCTAAAGGACACCAGCAGTATGACCTCAGAACAGCTCCCCTCCTCCTAAAGGACACCAGCAGTATGGTCTCAGAACAGCTCTCCTCCTAAAGGACATCAGCAGTATTTTCTCAGAACAGCTCCCCTCCTCCTAAAGGACACCAGCAGTATGATCTCAGAACAGCTCCCCTCCTCTTAAAGGACACCAGCAGTATGATCTCAGAACAGCTCCCCTCCTAAAGGACACCAGCAGTATGATCTCAGAACAGCTCCCCTCCTCCTAAAGGACACCAGCAGTATGATCTCAGAACAGCTCCCCTCCTCCTAAAGGACACCAGCAGTATGATCTCAGAACAGCTCCCCTCCTCCTAAAGGACACCAGCAGTATGGTCTCAGAACAGCTCCCCTCCTCCTAAAGGACACCAGCAGTATGATCTCAGAACAGCTCTCCTCCTAAAGGACACCAGCAGTATGATCTCAGAACAGCTCTCCTCCTAAAGGACACCAGCAGTATGATCTCAGAACAGCTCCCCTCCTTTGTAAAGGACACCAGCAGTATGGTCTCAGAACAGTTCCCCTCCTCCTAAAGGACACCAGCAGTATGATCTCAGAACAGCTCCCCTCCTCCTAAAGGACACTAGCAGTATGATCTCAGAACAGCTCCCCTCCTCCTAAAGGACACCAGCAGTATGATCTCAGAACAGCTCCCCTCCTCCTAAAGGACACCAGCAGTATGATCTCAGAACAGCTCCCCTCCTCCTAAAGGACACCAGCAGTATGATCTCAGAACAGCTCCCCTCCTCCTAAAGGACACCAGCAGTATGATCTCAGAACAGCTCCCCTCCTCCTAAAGGACACCAGCAGTATGGTCTCAGAACAGCTCCCCTCCTCCTAAAGGACACCAGCAGTATGATCTCAGAACAGCTCTCCTCCTAAAGGACACCAGCAGTATGATCTCAGAACAGCTCCCCTCCTCCTAAAGGACACCAGCAGTATGGTCTCAGAACAGCTCCCCTCCTCCTAAAGGACACCAGCAGTATGATCTCAGAACAGCTCCCCTCCTCCTAAAGGACACCAGCAGTATGGTCTCAGAACAGCTCCCCTCCTCCTAAAGGACACCAGCAGTATGATCTCAGAACAGCTCTCCTCCTAAAGGACACCAGCAGTATGATCTCAGAACAGCTCTCCTCCTAAAGGACACCAGCAGTATGATCTCAGAACAGCTCCCCTCCTTTGTAAAGGACACCAGCAGTATGGTCTCAGAACAGTTCCCCTCCTCCTAAAGGACACCAGCAGTATGATCTCAGAACAGCTCCCCTCCTCCTAAAGGACACTAGCAGTATGATCTCAGAACAGCTCCCCTCCTCCTAAAGGACACCAGCAGTATGATCTCAGAACAGCTCCCCTCCTCCTAAAGGACACCAGCAGTATGATCTCAGAACAGCTCCCCTCCTCCTAAAGGACACCAGCAGTATGATCTCAGAACAGCTCCCCTCCTCCTAAAGGACACCAGCAGTATGATCTCAGAACAGCTCCCCTCCTCCTAAAGGACACCAGCAGTATGGTCTCAGAACAGCTCCCCTCCTCCTAAAGGACACCAGCAGTATGATCTCAGAACAGCTCTCCTCCTAAAGGACACCAGCAGTATGATCTCAGAACAGCTCCCCTCCTCCTAAAGGACACCAGCAGTATGGTCTCAGAACAGCTCCCCTCCTCCTAAAGGACACCAGCAGTATGATCTCAGAACAGCTCCCCTCCTCCTAAAGGACACCAGCAGTATGATCTCAGAAGAGCTCCTCTCCTCCTAAAGGACACCAGCAGTATGATCTCGGAACAGCTCTCCTCCTAAAGGACACCAGCAGTATGATCTCAGAACAGCTCCCCTCCTCCTAAAGGACACCAGCAGTATGATCTCAGAACAGCTCCCCTCCTCCTAAAGGACACCAGCAGTATAGTCTCAGAACAGCTCTCCTCCTAAAGGACACCAGCAGTATGATCTCAGAACAGCTCCCCTCCTCCTAAAGGACACCAGCAGTATGGTCTCAGAACAGCTCTCCTCCTAAAGGACACCAGCAGTATGATCTCAGAACAGCTCCCCTCCTCCTAAAGGACACCAGCAGTATGATCTCAGAACAGCTCCCCTCCTCCTAAAGGACACCAGCAGTATGATCTCAGAACAGCTCCCCTCCTCCTAAAGGACACCAGCAGTATGGTCTCAGAACAGCTCCCCTCCTCCTAAAGGACACCAGCAGTATGATCTCAGAACAGCTCTCCTCCTAAAGGACACCAGCAGTATGATCTCAGAACAGCTCCCCTCCTTTGTAAAGGACACCAGCAGTATGGTCTCAGAACAGTTCCCCTCCTCCTAAAGGACACCAGCAGTATGATCTCAGAACAGCTCCCCTCCTCCTAAAGGACACCAGCAGTATGATCTCAGAACAGCTCCCCTCCTCCTAAAGGACACCAGCAGTATGGTCTCAGAACAGCTCCCCTCCTCCTAAAGGACACCAGCAGTATGATCTCAGAACAGCTCTCCTCCTAAAGGACACCAGCAGTATGATCTCAGAACAGCTCCCCTCCTCCTAAAGGACACCAGCAGTATGGTCTCAGAACAGCTCCCCTCCTGCTAAAGGACACCAGCAGTATGATCTCAGAACAGCTCCCCTCCTCCTAAAGGACACCAGCAGTATGGTCTCAGAACAGCTCCCCTCCTCCTAAAGGACACCAGCAGTATGATCTCAGAACAGCTCTCCTCCGAAAGGACACCAGCAGTATGATCTCAGAACAGCTCTCCTCCTAAAGGACACCAGCAGTATGATCTCAGAACAGCTCCCCTCCTTTGTAAAGGACACCAGCAGTATGGTCTCAGAACAGTTCCCCTCCTCCTAAAGGACACCAGCAGTATGATCTCAGAACAGCTCCCCTCCTCCTAAAGGACACTAGCAGTATGATCTCAGAACAGCTCCCCTCCTCCTAAAGGACACCAGCAGTATGATCTCAGAACAGCTCCCCTCCTCCTAAAGGACACCAGCAGTATGATCTCAGAACAGCTCCCCTCCTCCTAAAGGACACCAGCAGTATGATCTCAGAACAGCTCCCCTCCTCCTAAAGGACACCAGCAGTATGATCTCAGAACAGCTCCCCTCCTCCTAAAGGACACCAGCAGTATGGTCTCAGAACAGCTCCCCTCCTCCTAAAGGACACCAGCAGTATGATCTCAGAACAGCTCTCCTCCTAAAGGACACCAGCAGTATGATCTCAGAACAGCTCCCCTCCTCCTAAAGGACACCAGCAGTATGGTCTCAGAACAGCTCCCCTCCTCCTAAAGGACACCAGCAGTATGATCTCAGAACAGCTCCCCTCCTCCTAAAGGACACCAGCAGTATGATCTCAGAAGAGCTCCTCTCCTCCTAAAGGACACCAGCAGTATGATCTCGGAACAGCTCTCCTCCTAAAGGACACCAGCAGTATGATCTCAGAACAGCTCCCCTCCTCCTAAAGGACACCAGCAGTATGATCTCAGAACAGCTCCCCTCCTCCTAAAGGACACCAGCAGTATAGTCTCAGAACAGCTCTCCTCCTAAAGGACACCAGCAGTATGATCTCAGAACAGCTCCCCTCCTCCTAAAGGACACCAGCAGTATGGTCTCAGAACAGCTCTCCTCCTAAAGGACACCAGCAGTATGATCTCAGAACAGCTCCCCTCCTCCTAAAGGACACCAGCAGTATGATCTCAGAACAGCTCCCCTCCTCCTAAAGGACACCAGCAGTATGATCTCAGAACAGCTCCCCTCCTCCTAAAGGACACCAGCAGTATGATCTCAGAACAGCTCCCCTCCTCCTAAAGGACACCAGCAGTATGATCTCAGAACTGCTCCCCTCCTCCTAAAGGACACCAGCAGTATGATCTCAGAACAGCTCCCCTCCTCCTAAAGGACACCAGCAGTATGATCTCAGAACAGCTCCCCTCCTCCTAAAGGACACCAGCAGTATGATCTCAGAACAGCTCCCCTCCTCCTAAAGGACACCAGCAGTATGGTCTCAGAACAGCTCTCCTCCTAAAGGACACCATCAGTATGATCTCAGAACAGCTCCCCTCCTCCTAAAGGACACCAGCAGTATGATCTCAGAACAGCTCCCCTCCTTTGTAAAGGACACCAGCAGTATGATCTCAGAACAGCTCCCCTCCTCCTAAAGGACACCAGCAGTATGATCTCAGAACAGCTCCCCTCCTCCTAAAGGACACCAGCAGTATGATCTCAGAACAGCTCCCCTCCTCCTAAAGGACACCAGCAGTATGATCTCAGAACAGCTCCCCTCCTCCTAAAGGACACCAGCAGTATGATCTCAGAACAGCTCTCCTCCTAAAGGACACCAGCAGTATGATCTCAGAACAGCTCCCCTCCTCCTAAAGGACACCAGCAGTATGATCTCAGAACAGCTCCCCTCCTCCTAAAGGACACCAGCAGTATGATCTCAGAGCAGCTCCCCTCCTCCTAAAGGACACCAGCAGTATGGTCTCAGAACAGCTCCCCTCCTCCTAAAGGACACCAGCAGTACGATCTCAGAACAGCTCCCCTCCTCCTAAAGGACACCAGCAGTATGGTCTCAGAACAGCTCCCCTCCTCCTAAAGGACACCAGCAGTATGATCTCAGAACAGCTCCCCTCCTCCTAAAGGACACCAGCAGTATGGTCTCAGAACAGCTCCCCTCCTCCTAAAGGACACCAGCAGTATGATCTCAGAACAGCTCTCCTCCTAAAGGACACCAGCAGTATGATCTCAGAACAGCTCTCCTCCTAAAGGACACCAGCAGTATGATCTCAGAACAGCTCCCCTCCTTTGTAAAGGACACCAGCAGTATGGTCTCAGAACAGCTCCCCTCCTCCTAAAGGACACCAGCAGTATGGTCTCAGAACAGCTCCCCTCCTCCTAAAGGACACCAGCAGTATGATCTCAGAACAGCTCTCCTCCTAAAGGACACCAGCAGTATGATCTCAGAACAGCTCCCCTCCTCCTAAAGGACACCAGCAGTATGGTCTCAGAACAGCTCCCCTCCTCCTAAAGGACACCAGCAGTATGATCTCAGAACAGCTCTCCTCCTAAAGGACACCAGCAGTATGATCTCAGAACAGCTCCCCTCCTCCTAAAGGACACCAGCAGTATGATCTCAGAACAGCTCCTCTCCTCCTAAAGGACACCAGCAGTATGATCTCGGAACAGCTCTCCTCCTAAAGGACACCAGCAGTATGATCTCAGAACAGCTCCCCTCCTCCTAAAGGACACCAGCAGTATGATCTCAGAACAGCTCCCCTCCTCCTAAAGGACACCAGCAGTATAGTCTCAGAACAGCTCTCCTCCTAAAGGACACCAGCAGTATGATCTCAGAACAGCTCCCCTCCTCCTAAAGGACACCAGCAGTATGGTCTCAGAACAGCTCTCCTCCTAAAGGACACCAGCAGTATGATCTCAGAACAGCTCCCCTCCTCCTAAAGGACACCAGCAGTATGATCTCAGAACAGCTCCCCTCCTCCTAAAGGACACCAGCAGTATGATCTCAGAACAGCTCCCCTCCTCCTAAAGGACACCAGCAGTATGATCTCAGAACAGCTCTCCTCCTCCTAAAGGACACCAGCAGTATGGTCTCAGAACAGCTCCCCTCCTCCTAAAGGACACCAGCAGTATGATCTCAGAACAGCTCCCCTCCTCCTAAAGGACACCAGCAGTATGATCTCAGAACAGCTCCCCTCCTCCTAAAGGACACCAGCAGTATGATCTCAGAACTGCTCCCCTCCTCCTAAAGGACACCAGCAGTATGATCTCAGAACAGCTCCCCTCCTCCTAATGGACACCAGCAGTATGATCTCAGAACAGCTCCCCTCCTCCTAAAGGACACCAGCAGTATGATCTCAGAACAGCTCCCCTCCTCCTAAAGCACACCAGCAGTATGATCTCAGACCAGCTCTCCTCCTAAAGGACACCAGCAGTATGATCTCAGAACAGCTCCCCTCCTCCTAAAGGACACCAGCAGTATGATCTCAGAACAGCTCCCCTCCTCCTAAAGCACACCAGCAGTATGATCTCAGACCAGCTCTCCTCCTAAAGGACACCAGCAGTATGATCTCAGAACAGCTCCCCTCCTCCTAAAGGACACCAGCAGTATGATCTCAGAACAGCTCCCCTCCTCCTAAAGGACACCAGCAGTATGATCTCAGAACAGCTCCCCTCCTCCTAAAGGACACCAGCAGTATGATCTCAGAACAGCTCCCCTCCTCCTAAAGGACACCAGCAGTATGGTCTCAGAACAGCTCCCCTCCTCCTAAAGGACACCAGCAGTATGATCTCAGAACAGCTCTCCTCCTAAAGGACACCAGCAGTATGATCTCAGAACAGCTCCCCTCCTCCTAAAGGACACCAGCAGTATGGTCTCAGAACAGCTCCCCTCCTCCTAAAGGACACCAGCAGTATGATCTCAGAACAGCTCCCCTCCTCCTAAAGGACACCAGCAGTATGATCTCAGAAGAGCTCCTCTCCTCCTAAAGGACACCAGCAGTATGATCTCGGAACAGCTCTCCTCCTAAAGGACACCAGCAGTATGATCTCAGAACAGCTCCCCTCCTCCTAAAGGACACCAGCAGTATGATCTCAGAACAGCTCCCCTCCTCCTAAAGGACACCAGCAGTATAGTCTCAGAACAGCTCTCCTCCTAAAGGACACCAGCAGTATGATCTCAGAACAGCTCCCCTCCTCCTAAAGGACACCAGCAGTATGGTCTCAGAACAGCTCTCCTCCTAAAGGACACCAGCAGTATGATCTCAGAACAGCTCCCCTCCTCCTAAAGGACACCAGCAGTATGATCTCAGAACAGCTCCCCTCCTCCTAAAGGACACCAGCAGTATGATCTCAGAACAGCTCCCCTCCTCCTAAAGGACACCAGCAGTATGATCTCAGAACAGCTCCCCTCCTCCTAAAGGACACCAGCAGTATGATCTCAGAACTGCTCCCCTCCTCCTAAAGGACACCAGCAGTATGATCTCAGAACAGCTCCCCTCCTCCTAAAGGACACCAGCAGTATGATCTCAGAACAGCTCCCCTCCTCCTAAAGGACACCAGCAGTATGATCTCAGAACAGCTCCCCTCCTCCTAAAGGACACCAGCAGTATGGTCTCAGAACAGCTCTCCTCCTAAAGGACACCATCAGTATGATCTCAGAACAGCTCCCCTCCTCCTAAAGGACACCAGCAGTATGATCTCAGAACAGCTCCCCTCCTTTGTAAAGGACACCAGCAGTATGATCTCAGAACAGCTCCCCTCCTCCTAAAGGACACCAGCAGTATGATCTCAGAACAGCTCCCCTCCTCCTAAAGGACACCAGCAGTATGATCTCAGAACAGCTCCCCTCCTCCTAAAGGACACCAGCAGTATGATCTCAGAACAGCTCTCCTCCTAAAGGACACCAGCAGTATGATCTCAGAACAGCTCCCCTCCTCCTAAAGGACACCAGCAGTATGATCTCAGAACAGCTCCCCTCCTCCTAAAGGACACCAGCAGTATGATCTCAGAACAGCTCCCCTCCTCCTAAAGGACACCAGCAGTATGATCTCAGAACAGCTCCCCTCCTCCTAAAGGACACCAGCAGTATGATCTCAGAACAGCTCCCCTCCTCCTAAAGGACACCAGCAGTATGATCTCAGAACAGCTCCCCTCCTCCTAAAGGACACCAGCAGTATGATCTCAGAACAGCTCCCCTCCTCCTAAAGGACACCAGCAGTATGGTCTCAGAACAGCTCCCCTCCTCCTAAAGGACACCAGCAGTATGATCTCAGAACAGCTCTCCTCCTAAAGGACACCAGCAGTATGATCTCAGAACAGCTCTCCTCCTAAAGGACACCAGCAGTATGATCTCAGAACAGCTCCCCTCCTTTGTAAAGGACACCAGCAGTATGGTCTCAGAACAGCTCCCCTCCTCCTAAAGGACACCAGCAGTATGATCTCAGAACAGCTCCCCTCCTCCTAAAGGACACCAGCAGTATGATCTCAGAACAGCTCCCCTCCTCCTAAAGGACACCAGCAGTATGATCTCAGAACAGCTCCCCTCCTCCTAAAGGACACCAGCAGTATGATCTCAGAACAGCTCCCCTCCTCCTAAAGGACACCAGCAGTATGATCTCAGAACAGCTCCCCTCCTCCTAAAGGACACCAGCAGTATGATCTCAGAACAGCTCCCCTCCTCCTAAAGGACACCAGCAGTATGATCTCAGAACAGCTCCCCTCCTCCTAAAGGACACCAGCAGTATGATCTCAGAACAGCTCCCCTCCTCCTAAAGGACACCAGCAGTATGGTCTCAGAACAGCTCTCCTCCTAAAGGACACCATCAGTATGATCTCAGAACAGCTCCCCTCCTCCTAAAGGACACCAGCAGTATGATCTCAGAACAGCTCCCCTCCTTCCTAAAGGACACCAGCAGTATGATCTCAGAACAGCTCCCCTCCTCCTAAAGGACACCAGCAGTATGATCTCAGAACAGCTCCCCTCCTCCTAAAGGACACCAGCAGTATGATCTCAGAACAGCTCCCCTCCTCCTAAAGGACACCAGCAGTATGATCTCAGAACAGCTCTCCTCCTAAAGGACACCAGCAGTATGATCTCAGAACAGCTCCCCTCCTCCTAAAGGACACCAGCAGTATGATCTCAGAACAGCTCCCCTCCTCCTAAAGGACACCAGCAGTATGATCTCAGAGCAGCTCCCCTCCTCCTAAAGGACACCAGCAGTATGGTCTCAGAACAGCTCCCCTCCTCCTAAAGGACACCAGCAGTACGATCTCAGAACAGCTCCCCTCCTCCTAAAGGACACCAGCAGTATGGTCTCAGAACAGCTCCCCTCCTCCTAAAGGACACCAGCAGTATGATCTCAGAACAGCTCCCCTCCTCCTAAAGGACACCAGCAGTATGGTCTCAGAACAGCTCCCCTCCTCCTAAAGGACACCAGCAGTATGATCTCAGAACAGCTCTCCTCCTAAAGGACACCAGCAGTATGATCTCAGAACAGCTCTCCTCCTAAAGGACACCAGCAGTATGATCTCAGAACAGCTCCCCTCCTTTGTAAAGGACACCAGCAGTATGGTCTCAGAACAGCTCCCCTCCTCCTAAAGGACACCAGCAGTATGGTCTCAGAACAGCTCCCCTCCTCCTAAAGGACACCAGCAGTATGATCTCAGAACAGCTCTCCTCCTAAAGGACACCAGCAGTATGATCTCAGAACAGCTCCCCTCCTCCTAAAGGACACCAGCAGTATGGTCTCAGAACAGCTCCCCTCCTCCTAAAGGACACCAGCAGTATGATCTCAGAACAGCTCTCCTCCTAAAGGACACCAGCAGTATGATCTCAGAACAGCTCCCCTCCTCCTAAAGGACACCAGCAGTATGATCTCAGAACAGCTCCCCTCCTCCTAAAGGACACCAGCAGTATGATCTCAGAACAGCTCCCCTCCTCCTAAAGGACACCAGCAGTATGATCTCAGAACAGCTCCCCTCCTCCTAAAGGACACCAGCAGTATGATCTCAGAACAGCTCCCCTCCTCCTAAAGGACACCAGCAGTATGGTCTCAGAACAGCTCCCCTCCTCCTAAAGGACACCAGCAGTATGGTCTCAGAACAGCTCCCCTCCTCCTAAAGGACACCAGCAGTATGTTCTCAGAACAGCTCCCCTCCTCCTAAAGGACACCAGCAGTATGATCTCTATCATTGAATCTCTTGATCCTCTCCCTGAGATACTTTGTTAGCTACTTTTGATGTTGAGTTGTTATACACAAATTTTCCACTTGAGGGCGGTATTGAAGCTATGGAACATTTTCTTCTGCAACATGACCCTAATGAACTACCTTCTAGTGCCTGCATTATAACATTGTCTGAAATAGTACTCACCCACAACTACTTCATGTTTCTAAATTATTTCTTTATTCAGACGAAGGGTACTGCTATGGGATCCCCCTTGGCTCCTAACTATGCGAATTTCTATGTGGGTTACATGGTGAAACAGTCTATATTCAATCCTCTCACAAATGTTTTCTTGCCTAACATCATGATTTGGAAACGGTATTTTGATTATATTTTTGTTCTATGGAGGGGTGATGCAAAACAGCTCCAGGCTTTCCATAATTTTCTCAACTCTTGTTCTGAGCATTTGAGATTTACTGTGAAACACGTCAAATCAGTTTACTTGATCTTCTGTGAAGATAATGTTCTATACACTGATCTTTACAGGATACCTACTGATCGTAACAGTTTGTTGAGGGCTGATAGTTGTCACCCACTTCCCCTGAAAAATAGTTTGCCCTACAGCCAATTCTGTCAAATCAAAAGAATTTGCAAAAAAACTATCAGATTTCGACAGAAATATGGCTGAGATACAAAGAAAATTCAAGGAGAGGGGGTACAAAAATGGTCAGATCAGTACTGCCATTGAGATAATTGAAAACAAGATGAGACATGACATGACCCGCTATTCAAAGTGCTCTGAACAAATTAAGGGAACCGTTCAAACATTGGCACATTCTAAGATCCGATGATAGTATGGTAATGTCTTTTTTATTTTTTATTTCACATTTATTTAACCAGGTAGGCAAGTTGAGAACAAGTTCTGATTTACAACTGTGACCTGGCCAAGATAAAGCAAAGCAGTGTGACACAAACAACAACACAGAGTTACACATGGAATAAACAAACATACAGTCAATAACACAATAGAAAAAAGAAAGTCTATATACAGTGTGTGCAAATGGCATGAGGAGGTAAGGCAATAAATAAGCCATAGTAGTTATTATTATTAAGGAATTACAATTTAGAAAATTAACACTGGAGTGATAGATGAGCAGATGATGATGTGCAAGTAGAAATACTGGTGTGCAAAAGAGCAGAAAAGTAAATAAAAACAATATGGGGATGAGGTAGGTAGATTGGGTGGGCTATTTACAGATGGACTATGTACAGCTGCAGCAATCAATTAGCTGCTCAGATAGCTGATGTTTAAAGTTAGTGAGGGAGATATAAGTCTCCAGCTTCAGCGATTTCTGCAGTTCATTCCAGTTATTTGCAGCTGAGAACTGGAAGGAAAGGCAGCCAAAGAGGTGTTGGCTTTGGGGATGACCAGTGAGATATACTTGCTAGAGCACGTGCTATGGGTGGGTGTTGTTATCGTGATCAGTGAGCTGAGATAAGGCAGAGCTTTACCTATTATAGACTTATAGATGACCTGGAGCCAGTGGGTTTGGCGACAAATATGAAGCGAGGGCCAGCCGACTAGAGAATAAAGGTCGCATTGGTGGGTGGTATATGGGGCTTTGGTGACAAAACTGATGGCACTGTGATAGACTGCATCCAGTTTGATGAGTAGAGTATGAGAAGCTATTTTGTAAATGACATCGCCGAAGTCGAGGATCCGTAGGATAGTCAGTTTTACGAGGGTATGTTTGGTGGTGTGAGAGAAGGAAGCTTTGTTGCAAAAAAGGAAGCCAATTCTAGATTTAATTTTGGATTGGAGATGATTAATATGAGTCTGGAAGGAGAGTTTACAGTCTAGCCAGACACTTAGGTATTTGTAGTTGTCCACATATTTTAAGAACCATCCAGAGAAGTGATGCTAGTCGAGCGGGCAGGTGCGGGCAGCGAACGGTTGAAAAGCATGCATTTGGTTTTACTAGTGTTTAAAAGCAGTTAGAGGCCACTGAAGGATTGTTGTATGGCATTGAAGCTCGTTTGGAGGTTAGATAACACAGTGTCCGAAGAAGGGCCAGATGTATACAGAATGGTGTCATCTGCGTAGAGGTTGATCAGGGAATCACGTGCAGCAAGAGAGACATCGTTGATATATACAGAGAAAAGAGTCGGCCCGAGAATTGAACCCCGTGGCACCCCCATAGAGACTGCCAGAGGTCCGGACAACAGGCCCTCCGATTTGACACACTGAACTCTGTTTGAGAAGTAGTTGGTGAACCAGGTGAGGCAGTCATTTGAGAAACCAAGGCTGTGATTGACAGAGTCGAAAGCCTTGGCCAGGTCGATGAAGACAGCTGCACAGTACTGTCTTTTATCGATGGCGGTTATGATATCGTTTAGGACCTTGAGCGTGGCTGAGGTGCACCCGTGACCAGCTCGAAAACCAGATTGCACAGCGGAGAAGGTACGGTGGGATTCGAAATGGTCAGTGATCTGTTTATTAACTTGGCTTTCGAAGACTTTAGAAAGCAGGGCAGGATGGACATAGGTCTATGACAGTTTGGGTCTAGAGTGTCACCCCCTTTGAAGGGGGATGACCGCAGCAGCTTTCCAATCTGTAGGGATCTCGGACGATACGAAAGAGAGGTTGAACAGGGGAAGTGGGTGACAATTATCAGCCCTCAACAAACTGTTATGATCAGTAGGTTTCCTGTAAAGATTAGTGTATATAATATTATCTTCACAGAAGAACATAAGTGTTGTTTAATGTTGAAAAGATCCTCTCTATCATGTTGGATTTCTAGGGTTTCTCGATCTGATTATTAGAGATGTTGAAGATGGGTTCAATTCAAATTTTATTGGTCACATACACATGGTTAGCAGATGTTAATGCGAGTGTAGCAAAATGCTTGTGCTTCTAGTTGCTTCTACACCTGCATTGCTTGCTGTTTGGGGTTTTAGGCTGGGTTTCTGTACAGCACTTTGAGATATCAGCTGATGTGAGAAGGGCTATATAAATAAATTTGATTTGATTTAGTTCCGACAGTGCAGTAATATCTAACAAGTTATCTAACAGTTCCACAACAACTACCTTATACACACAAATGTAAAGGGCTGGAATATGAATATGTACATATAAATATATGGATGAGTGATGGTCGAGCGGCATAGGCAAGATGCAATAGATGGTATAAAATACAATATATACATATGAGATGAGTAATGGAAGATATGTAAACATTATTAAAGTGGCATTATTTTAAGTGACTAGTGATCCATTTATTAATTAAAGTAGCCAATGATTTGAGTCTGTATGTAGGCAGCAGCCTGTCTGTGTTAGTGATGGCTGTTTAACAGTCTGATGGTCTTGAGATAGAAGCTGTTTTTCAGTCACTCGGTCCCAGCTTTGATTTACCTGTACAGACCTTGAGTTCTGGATGGTAGCGGGGTGAACAGGCAGTGGCTCAGGTGGTTGTTGTCCATGATGATCTTTTTGGCCTTCCTGTGACATCGGGTGCTGTAGGTGTCCTGGAGGGCAGGTAGTTTTCCCCCGGTGATGCGTTATGCAGACCGCACCACCCTCTGGAGAGCCTTACAGTTATGGGCGGAGCAGCTGCCGTACCAGGCGATGATACAGCCCGACAGGATGCTCTCAACTGTGCATCTGTAAACGTTTGTGAGTGTTTTAGGTGACAAGCCACATTTCTTCAGCCTCCTGAGGTTGAAGAGGCGCTGTTCCACCTTCACCACACTGTCTGTGTGGGTGGACCATTTCAGTTTGTCCGTGATGTGTATGCCGAGGAACTTCAAACTTTCCACCTTCTCCACTGCTGTCCCTTCCATGTGGATAGGGGGGTGCTCCCTCTGCTGTTTCCTGAAGTCCACGATCATCTCCTTTGTTTTGTTGACTTTGAGTGAGAGGTTGTTTCTGACACCACACTCTGAGTGCCCTCACCTCCTCCCTGTAGACTGTCTCGGCGTTGTTGGTAATCAAGCCCACTACTGTTGTGTCATTTGCAAACTTGATGATTGAGTTGGAGGCGTGCATGGCCACGCAGTCATGGGTAAACAGGGACTACAGGAGGGGGCTGAGAACACACCCTTGTTGGAACCCCAGTGTTGAGAACTAGCAAAGTGGAGATGTTGTTTCCTATCTTCGCCTCCTGTGGGCGGCCCGTCAGACTCGGCTTGGGAAGCCGTCTGGGCCAGCAGCCTTGCGAGGGTTAACACGTTTAAATGACTTACTCACGTCGACCACGGAGAAGGACAGTCCTTGGTAGCGGGCCGCGTCGGGGGCACCATATTATCCTCAAAGTGAGCAAAAAGGTGTTTTGTTTGTCTGGAAGCAAGACGTCGGTGTCCGTGACATGGCTGGTTTTCTTTTTGTAGTCCATAATTGCCTGTTGAACCTGCTATTGCGGAGACCCGAGATGGAGCGACAGTCCCAAACAGGAGTCGCCTCTCCAGTTAATCGCCACTTCCGCACCGACACCTGCCTGAACGCGCACCACAGGATCACACCACTTAATTTTTTTTATTTTATCTTTATTTATACAGGTTTTTTCTCATTGAGATAATATCTCTTTTCCAAGAGAGACCTGGTCCAATAGCAGCAGGGGGAACGTTTCAGACAAAACAACTTACAGACACTAACACAACATTAAACAAAACTATAAACACACATACAGTACAACAATTACATATTACATTAAAAACACAAACATCTTGACTAAAAACAGCTGGCCTAAAAACAATTACACTCTTCTATGATATATACATCGATCAAGTGTTTAAACTCCACCAACGAAACTAGATCATTACATTTTAAAATGTTCAGGAGTGAATTCCAGGACCATGGTGCTAAGTAACTAAAACTATTTCTACCATGACCTGTTCTAATTTTTGGTACTGTTAGAAGCAAATCAGAATGGGACCGTAATTGATATTTATTTACTGACCAAAAAAGAACACAGATAAAATGGCATTTTACCCAATATGGCCTAATAAATCAGTGTATACCAGTGTTAAAGCCTACGCAAGGTCAATGACGACCAGCCAACAGCGCTGTAGAGATCACAATGATGTGTTAGACGTTTCGTTAGACATGCGTTTTTCTGGATTTTTTTGTTGTTATTCTGTCTCTCACTGTTCAAATAAACCTACCATTAAAATTATAGGCTGATCATTTCTTTGTCAGTGGGCAAACATACAAAATCAGCAGGGGATCAAATACTTTTCTCCCCCACTGTATAACATCACTAAAATCTAAAACCGACAGTAATGTACATCGTACCAGCTCCTTCCTGGCCTCAAAAGAAAAACAACCTTATGCCGGTAATAAAATCCTATTTTCAGCTTGAGCTTCCTTATCAAGTTCTCTACAGGCACAGTGAAGCTCAGCTTATCATCAACCCACACACCCAAATATTTGTCCAGCAAACGTAGCAATGACATAATTTGTAACATGCCTGGCATTTGAAAATACCATGCATTTTGTTTTACCCGAATTTAGAATCATCTTTAAATCTTACAGATTCTGTTGTATGATGTTAAATGCTCTTTGGGCATTTTCAAAAGCTAAAGATAAACTACTACCACTTGAATAAATGACGCAGAAAAATTAATCCATGCTTTTGTTACTTCTAGGCTGGACTACTGCAATGCTCTACTTTCCGGCTACCCGGATAAAGCACTAAATAAACTTCAGTTAGTGCTAAATACGGCTGCTAGAATCCTGACTAGAACCAAAAAATGTGATCATATTACTCCAGTGTTAGCCTCCCTACACTGGCTTCCTGTTAAGGCAAGGGCTGATTTCAAGGTTTTACTGCTAACCTACAAAGCATTACATGGGCTTGCTCCTACCTATCTTTCCGATTTGGTCCTGCCGTACATACCTACACGTACGCTACGGTCACAAGACGCAGGCCTCCTAATTGTCCCTAGAATTTCTAAGCAAACGGCTGGAGGTAGGGCTTTCTCCTATAGAGCTCCATTTTTATGGAATGGTCTGCCTACCAATGTGAGAGACGCAGACTCAGTCTCAACCTTTAAGTCTTTACTGAAGACTTATCTCTTCAGTAGGTCCTATGATTAAGTATAGTCTGGCCCAGGAGTGTGAAGGTGAACGGAAAGGCTGGAGCAACGAACCGCCCTTGCTGTCTCTGCCTTGCCGGTTCCCCTCTTTCCACTGGGATTCTCTGCCTCTAACCCTTTTACAGAGGCTGAGTCACTGGCCTACTGGTGTTCTTCCATGCCGTCCATGGGAGGGGTGCGTCACTTGAGTGGGTTGAGTCACTGACGTGGTCTTCCTGTCTGGGTTGGCGCCCCCCCCCCCCCCCCCCCCCCCTTGGGTTGTGCCATGGCGGAGATCGTTGTGGGCTATACTCGGCCTTGTCTTAGGACGGTAAGTTGGTGGTTGGAGACATCCCTCTAGTGGTGTGGGGGCTGTGCTTTGGCAAAGTGGGTGGGGTTATATCCTGCCTGTTTGGCCCTGTCCGGGGGTATCATCGGATGGGGCCACAGTGTCTTCTGATCCCTCCTGTCTCAGCCTCCAGTATTTATGCTGCAGTAGTTTATGTGTCGGGGGGCTAGGGTCAGTCTGTTACATCTGGAGTATTTCTCTTGTCTTATCCGGTGTCCTGTGTGTATTTAAATATGCTCTCTCTAATTCTCTCTTTCTCTCTTTCTGTCTTTCTCTCGGAGGACCTGAGCCCTAGGACCATGCCTCAGGACTACCTGGTATGATGACTCCTTGCTGTCCCCAGTCCACCTGGCCGTGCTGCTGCTCCAGTTTCAACTGTTCTGCCTGCGGCTATGGAACCCTGACCTGTTCACCGGACGTGCTTGTTGCACCCTCGACAACTACTATGATTATTATTATTTGACCATGCTGGTCATTTATGAACATTTTAACATTTTAACATTTTGACCATGTTCTGTTTTAATATCCACCCTGCACAGCCAGAAGAGGACTGGCCACCCCTCATAGCCTGGTTCCTCTCTAGGTTTCTTCCTAGGTTTTTGGCCTTTCTAGGGAGTTTTTCCTAGGGAGTTTTTCCTAGCCACCGTGCTTCTTTCACATGCTTTGCTTGCTGTTTGGGGTTTTAGGCTGGGTTTCTGTACAGCACTTTGAGAATATCAGCTGATGTACGAAGGGCTATATAAAAATAAATTTGAAAATTTGATAAATAACAGTATCATCTGCATAAAAATGAACATCCGCTGTTTCAATAAGATCTCCAATGTTGTTGATATAAAAATGAACAACAGTGTGCCCAAAATAGAACCTTGCAGTACACCTGCGCACACCTCTATGGACTCAGATTCGCAACCATCCGCCATTACACATTGTGTACGATTCGATAGGTAATTTATAAACCAATCTAGAGCATGACCAGTAATTCCACAACATGTTAACCTTTGCACTAACACAGCATGGTCCACGGGGTCAAAAGCCTTCGACAAATCAATAAAAACAGACACACAATGTAACTTCTTATCAAGAGCACAGTGGATGTCATTTTAAAACTTCAATGTTGCTGAAGCAGTGCTGTGGCCAGACCTACAACCTGATTGCATTCAATTTAAGATGTTGTTTTCTTGGAAGTAGGTCTTTAGCTGCCTTCTAACTAAGGACTCCAGTACCTTTGACAGTACAGATAACTTTGATATGGGTCCATAGTTGTCAAGTAGCGAGGGATCTCCACCTGTCAGGAGAGGCAGTACAAAAGCAGATTTCCATAACTTGGGGATTTCCTTAACATCAAGCGTAAGGTTAAAAATACATGTTACGGGGGGAGCAATGATGTCTGCGGCTAGGTGTATGAGGCGTGGGTCTAGTTCATCAGGGCCATGGGATTTTTTTTTATCAATTTCTTTCAGGGCTTTACACACTTCTGAAACAGAGAAGGATGAAAAGGAGAACCTGGTGAAGGAGTGCACAGGGGTGCAGGTACATTTATAGGGGGCTCAATTATACCTTTGACCTTTTCAAATAAACTGCCTGCATCTAAAAAATGCTGGTTCAAGGCTTTCAGAATGGAGGTTCTCAGTTACAATCTGTGTGTTGACCAACAATTGTTTAGGAAGCTGTGTATCTTTTCTGCACTTCAAACCTTTCACTACTTGTCAAAATTTGGATGGATTATTTAAATTTGGATGGATTATTTAAATTTCAGGAAGTGTACTGCTTTCAATTTACGGATCATAGCCACACCCATATTTTGAAGACGTTTAAAAGCCATCCAATCATCTGCCAAACCAGTCCCTCTTGCTTAAACCAACAAAGCATTTCATTCCGTTATGATTTTTGTCAGTTCCTTAGTAAACCACTTCCCCTTCCCCAGGGTGGGCTGGATCACAATTCTTCCCCAGAGTGGGCTGGATTACACTACTTCCCCAGGGTGGGCTGGATCACACTACTTCCCCAGGGTGGGCTGGATCACACTACTTCCCCAGGGTGGGCTGGATCACACTACTTCCCCAGGGTGGGCTGGATCACACTACTTCCCCAGGGTGGGCTGGATCACACTACTTCCCCAGGGTGGGCTGGATCACACTACTTCCTCCTCCCCTGGGTGGCCTGGGCCCCTGGCCCCATGGCTCAATGTCTCGGCAAGCGGAGCTCCCTTCCCCCTTGGTTTCAGCACAGCTAGACAGCGACGGATCAACCTTGGGGAATCAATAACCCTAATATAAATATCCCCTTACAGTTTGAACACATGAACAGAGGAACTGTCAGATAACCTGATACATTAATTACAGACTGTCTATCGGTTATTTGGCGTGTAATAAAGTCATCAGTTGATAGACATAACTCTACTTTTCCATCATTACCGCCACACTAAAATAGATACTGTGCGTCTTCATGAGACTATGATCATAGTAATGTGGTGAACTGTTGTTCAGTGTGTGTGTGCTGCTATTAGTGTGTGGTCTGTTTGTTCAGCATGTTTGGGTTGGCAGGAATGTGTGTGTGTGTGTGTGTGTGGGTGTGTGTGTGTGTGTGTGTGTGTGTGTGTGTGTGTGTGTGTGTGTGTGTGTGTGTGTGTGTGTGTGTGTGTGTGTGTGTGTGTGTTCAGACTAATCAGTCAGTTGGGTGATGAAGTGCACTTCCTTCAATTGTCCATTTGAAGGAGATGGGAGGGGCTGTCTCCGTCTGTCTGTCTGTCTGTCTCTCTCTCTCTCTCTCTCTCTCTCTCTCTCTCGGGTGGCATTTGTTTGGTGGGAGTGGGAATGGGAATGGCATCTCACGTAGTGAAACCGTCCCGGTCTCTCCACCATGGGTTCAGATGTGTGCCTGAGCCGAATGTTACGTGGAGGATGTTCTCCTTGCTGTGGAAGAACAGGCCATGAATGTCTTTCAACTGTTTCGTGAATGAATAAAGCAGTGTTTCTGAAAGAGAAGCGCCTTGTCAACTGGCTGGTTGAGACAGGTGTTACTATAAATGTTGTATTTTTGCAGATCACGCTGCTGTTCTCTCCGCCTACGTGGTTGACTATATCCAATGTACCACTGTTCATTATTGATGGTGACCTGATGCGAGAGCTTGCACTTAACAGGACATTTGCCCAATGAAAGAGTTATTACTTGGATGTAAAAACCGCTGAAACATGTTACCGCTTGTAGAAGGCAGTTTTTCATGTTTTTGGACACACCGACAAAAAATGTAGATATTTCATATCAGGTGTTATATACTGCGAAAGCCTAAATGGTTTATGCGAATACAGATAGTTGGAAGCGTTTTGATTGTGGGGAGATTGGACATAAGCGGCAGGCATGCAGGCACAGGGAGCGGGGCAAGCAGAGCACTGATGGACCCTCTGTCACGTCTGGATCCAGATCTGAGATTGGAGCGGGGGTTTCGGGGAAGCCCTGGCCTCTAGCAGGGTCCAGACTCAACCCCAACCATCGGAATTGCAAGGTTCCGTCGCACGCACTGTGAATGAGGTAGCTGAGGTTGCCGTGGTGGTGGGCTCAGGGCCAGGTGTGATAGTGACTGAGCACCCTGCAGGGGTTACAGAGGGTACTGGCAACACGGACTCCAAGGCTGATACACCAGTCTCACAGACAACGGAAAATGATGTTCCCAATGTAATTACAGACACGCAGGATGATGTGCCCAGTGAAATTATAGACAAGCAGGGTGATATATTGGGGAGGGGTTGGAGGCAGTGGGGTGGAGCTGGCGGGTTCTGGATTACGTAGAGCTGCTCAATGAGGATGGAGGAAGAGATTGACAAGCTGTCGGCTAACCTCATCAATGGGTTAGGGTTAGAATGAGGATGGAGGAAGAGATTGACAAGCTGTCAGCTATCCTCATCAATGGGTTAGGGTTAGAATGAGGATGGAGGAAGAGATTGACAAGCTGTCGGCTATCCTCATCAATGTAGATGTAGCATCTCAGGGTGTCCCTGTCAGGTTCCCTGTACACATTAGAGCAGGTTGACGATTTTTTGCAGTATTCATTTGGATACGATGATTGACATAAAATATTTCTTCCCTGAAGTTTATCAGGACAGTTAATCATATTAAGTGGCTTTGGACAAAGTCAGTCAGAGGGGGCGTCTGAAGGCCCATGAGTAAGTAAAGGAAAATGTCAAGCAAAAGGAAAGACAGATGATGGATATGATCGTCATTACCTCTGTTGATGGATCTGATCGTCATTACCTCTGTTGATGGGTCTGATCGTCATTACCTCTGTTGATGGGTCTGAATCGTCATTACCTCTGTTGATGGGTCTGAAATGTCATTACCTCTGTTGATGGGTCTGAAATCGTCATTACCTCTGTTGATGGGTCTGATCGTAATTACCTCTGTTGATGGGTCTGATCGTCATTACCTCTGTTGATGGGTCTGATCGTGATTACCTCTGTTGATGGGTCTGATTGTCATTACCTCTGTTGATGGGTCTGATCATCATTACCTCTGTTGATGGGTCTGATCATCATTACCTCTGTTAATGGGTCTGATCATCATTACCTCTTGATGGGTCTGATCGTGATTACCTCTGTTAATGGGTCTGATCATCATTACCTCTGTTGATGGGTCTGATCGTCATTACCTCTTGATGGGTCTGATCGTGATTACCTCTGTTGATGGGTCTGATCATCATTACCTCTGTTGATGGGTCTGATCGTCATTACCTCTGTTGATGGGTCTGATCGTGATTACCTCTGTTGATGGGTCAAATCAAATCAAATTTATTTGTCACATACACATGGTTAGCAGATGTTAATGCGTGTGTAGCGAAATGCTTGTGCTTCTAGTTCCGACCATGCATTATTAATATCCAACAAGTAATATAACCTAACAATTTCACAACAACTACCCTATACACACAAAAGGAATAATCGTGATCTGATCGTGATTACCTCTGTTGATGGGTCTGATTGTGATTACCTCTGATGGGTCAGAGGCAATCATGCATCACAGGGGGATACATTTTTTACATTTTAGTCATTTAGCAGACGCTCTTATCCAGAGCGACTTACAGTAGTGAATGCATACATTTCATACATTTTTTTCTGTGCTGGCCCCCCGTGGGATACCCTTGTCTGTGTCATGACCGTCCCATGAGGATCAGAATGGGTCAGATCAGCTTGGTGGTGGATGACGGTAACCAGGCCCTCTCTCACCCACAGAGGAGGGAGGGAGCTGCTGGGGGGTTGACAGTTCACACCCTGTCCTAAATTACAGGAGAAGAGGACTTTCTCTCCCCCTCCAGTATTTAACCCAAGGAACAGACTTTATCCCGCCAAAACTCTAACACATTCAAATAGTAAATACTGGAACAACATTTCTATTATAAGAAGGTGGGGAATGGTCAGTCATGATCTAAAAACGTATAATGTCATATGGGTTGTTATTTTGTGATATCATTAAAAAAAGGTTATAAAGAAATACTGTAACTTGAAAAGTATATCCCCTTTGTCAAGTGTCCATCCAATACGTTGTGCATATAATATGAAAAATGATTACATTTATTTTGTTAACCTCTCTGGGCAAACGTCCCACCCTAGTCAACAGCCAGTGGAATCGCGTGGCGCGAAATACAAATACCTAAAAAATGCTATAACTTCAATTTCTCAAACATATGACTATTTTCCACCATTTTAAAGACACGACTCTCGTTAACCTCTCTGGGCTAGGCAGGACGAAATCGTCCCACCTACGCAACAGCCAGTGTAATCCCGTGGCGCGATTTTCAAATACCTTAGAAATGCTATTACTTCAATTTCTCAAACATATTACTATTTTACACCATTTTAAAGACAAGACTCTCGTTAATCTAACCACACTGTCCGATTTCAAAAAGGCTTTACAACGAAAGCAAAACATTAGATTATGTCAGCAGAGTACCCAGCCAGAAATAATCAGACACCCATTTTTCAAGCTAGCATATAATGTCGTTATATCCAAATAGCGGCGTTTTGTTCGTGCGTTCAAGACACTATCCGAAGTGTAAATAAGGGTCACGAGCATGGCGCATTTCGTGACAAAAAATGTCTAAATATTCCATTACCGTACTTCGAAGCATGTCAACCGCTGTTTAAAATCAATTTTTATGCCATTTTTCTCGTAAAAAAGCGATAATATTCCGACCTGGGAATCTGCGTTTAGGTAAACCGGGGAAAGAAAACAAAGCATTCGGTCGACGCGGGCACGCGCCTGAGTCTCACAGTACTGTAACCAGCCACTACCCAAACGCGCTACTTTTTTTCAACCAGAGCCTGCAAAGCCACGATTCAGCTTTTTGCCGCCTTCTGAGAGCCCATGGGAGCCGTAGGAAGTGTCACGTAACAGCAGAGATCCTCTGTAATGGATAGAGATAATCAAGAAGGGCAAGAAATTGTCAGACAGGCCACTTCCTGCATGGAATCTTCTCAGGTTTTGGCCTGACATATGAGTTCTGTTATACTCACAGACACCATTCAAACAGTTTTAGAAACTTTAGGGTATTTTCTATCCAAAGCCAATCATTATATGCATATTCTAGTTACTGGGCAGGAGTAGTAACCAGATTAAATCGGGTACGTTTTTTATCCAGCCGTGTCAATACTGCCCCCTAGCCCTAACAGGTTAATCTAACCACATTGTCCGATTTCAAAAAGGCTTTACAGCGAAAGCAAAACATTAGATTATGTCAGGAGAGTACCCTGCCAAAAATAATCACACAGCCATTTTCAAAGCAAGCATATATGTCACAAAAAACAAAACCACAGCTAAATGCAGCACTAACCTTTGATGATCTTCATCAGATGACACTCCTAGGACATTATGTTATACAATACATGCATGTTTTGTTCAATCAAGTTCATATTTATATCAAAAAAATGCTTTTTACATTAGCATGTGTTGTTCAGAACTAGCATACCCACCGCAAACTTCCGGTGAATTTACTAAATTACTCACGATAAACGTTGACAAAAAACATAACAATTATTTTAACCCCCGTGCGGGCCTCCGTCCCGTATGCGGGACGGACATCCAGCTAAAAATCATATCGCCATTAGCATAACAAAATGTAATAATATTTTTTTTTCAATTTTTTTTTCAAATTATATCGTTTTATAGATACACCTCTCCTGAATCGAACCACGTTGTCCGATTTCAAAAAGGCTTTACAGCAAAAGCAAAACATTAGATTAGGTTAGAGGAGTATATCGTAAAAGTAGCCACATTGCCATTTTCCGACCAACCACATGCATCACAAATAACCAAAAAACAGCTAAATGCAGCACTAACCTTTGACAATCTTCATCAGATGACACACCTAGGACATCATGTTACACAATACATGCATTCTTTTGTTCGATAAAGTTCATATTTATATATAAAAACAGCATTTTACATCGGTGCGTAACGTTGACTAACTATTTTCCCTCAAATGCATCCGATGAAACAGAGCTACAATTTACTAAATTACTATTCGAAAACATTTTTAAAATGTAATATTGTCATTCTAAGATTTATAGATGAATATCTCTTGAAAGCACCTGTAATGCCAGATTTAAAATTAACTTTACTGGGTAATCATACTTTGCGATGAAAGGGGATGCGATACTCTGAAAAATAGGCTAACGTTACAGGTCAGCGCCATCTTGGAACAATCGCATATCACATCTAGTCTTGTATACTATTGTCAATAATCCCTTACCTTTGGTTGTCTTCATCAGAAAGCACTTCCAGGAATCCCAGGTCCACAACAAATGTATTTTCGTTCGAAAAAATGACTCCTTTATGTTCCAAGAGCTTGTTCTTGTTAGCGCGTCTGAAAGCTGATCCAAATGCTCCGTCGGCCGCGGGACAGTCATTTCGAGAAAATGCATTTTTTTCCATTTAGGTTCGTTCAAACATGTCAAACATTGTATAACATAAATCTTCAGGGCGTTTTTCAACAAGAGAGCCAATAAGATTCAAGGAGGACGATTGCATTGTGTTTCAAAATGTTTCGAAAGGGGAGGGAAGCCAGGGCCGCCGGCGTCATAATGGTGATGGCCCTCCTCATGTGACCAATTTCAACAGCGTCTCATTCATTCAGTTTTAACAGTAGGAGACTCAAACCACTTTGTAAAGACTGGGGACATCTAGTGGAAGCAATAGGAAGTGCTCAATGAACCATAGCTAACGGTGTGATTAATAGGCAACGTGATGAAGTTGAAACTAAAACGGGAAGCTCCAGCCCTCAGGTCCAATTTGTAAGTCGCTCTGGATAAGAGCGTCTGCTAAATGACTTAAATGTAAATGTAAATTATTTCGCAATTCAGAATTCCACTTCCTGTTTCGATCTGTCTCGGGGTTTTGACTGCCATATGAGTTCTGTTATACTCACAGACACCATTCAAACAGTTTTAGAAAATTCAGAGTGTTTTCTATCCAAATGTTAATAATATGCATATCCTAGCTTCTGAGTTGGTGTAGGAGGCAGTTAAAAATGGGCACATATTTTTTTTCAAAATTCTCAATACTGCCCCCTAGCCCGTAGAGGATAAACAGTAAAACCAGAGAAACTGATAATTTTGCAGTGGTCTCTTAATTCTTTCCATAGCTGTATACGAAGGAACTTCCATGCAGCCCATCTCCATGCCTTGTACTAACACATTGTAACCAGGCAAAACACCCTCCAAAATGAAGGACTGGGCTGCCCCAGTGTCTCGCAGTATCTTCACCGGCTGTTTACCAGCATTGACATGCTGCAGAGACACGAACCCGTCTGAAACAAAGGGTTCATACACATATGATCAAAAATCTTGTTTAGGAGATAGATCAGTCCCAACCAGTCTTGATGGGCTGGAGTTCTCCTACAAGAATAAATAGCTTTTTCCCATTGCTCATTTTTGCTTCAACTTAGGACACTGAGACAATGTGTCCTTTGTCAGGGCAGTAATGACAAACTGGTGGATATGAAATACCAGTTCTATCGATCTTTATCTTTGGGCTGTAATGTAGGGTTAGCCCTAACCCTAATGTAGAAATGGACTGAAACCTTGTAGAAGGAGGTGACTTCTCGCTTGTGAAGGTCGTTTTATGTGTCAACAGACCAAATATGTAGAGGCCGTTTTAGGGATGTGGCAATCCGCTCAAACAGAGTAAAAGACACATCCCCCTCCTTTGCATTGAAGTTCAAGCTGTACAAATTGGCTGTTTTGACCAAGATAAAACTCCGTGAGGGTGCAGGATGGCCTGACTGGATTCGGAGTGCTTCCAGATCTATCTCCCTTTGTCGCGCTTCCATTACCAAATAGAATGTGCACATTGTTCTTATTCTAGTCTGGCTGCATGCTCATCTTGTCTTTCCCTGTGCTCCAGCTCCAATTTTTGTTGCTCCAACTTTGTCTTTACTTCTAACTCCCTTAGTTGCACTATAGAGACTTCCGGCGCCGACAAAGATGGCCGCCTCGCTTCGCATTCCTAGGAAACTATGCAGCATTTAGCTTTTTTATGTGTTCTTTCTTACATTGTTACCCCAGGTAATCATAGGTTTTATTACATACAGTCGGGAGGAACTATTGGATATAAGAGCAACGTCAACTCACCAACATTATGACCAGAAATACGACTTTCCCGAAGCGTATCCCCTGTTTGGCCCACCACCCAGGACAATGGATTGGATCCCAGCCGGCGAGCCAAAACAACGGCGCCGCAGAAGAAGGGGCAGACGGAGCGGTCTTCTGGTCAGGCTCCATAGACGGGCACATCGCGCACCGCTCCCGAACATACTACTCGCCAATGTCCAGTCTCTTGACAACAAGGTAGACGAAATCCGAGCAAGGGTAGCATTCCAGAGAGACATCCGAGACTGTAACGTTCTTTGTTTCACGGAAACATGGCTCACTTGAGACACACTATCTGAGTCGGTACAGCCACCTGGTTTCTTCACGCATCGCGCCGACAGAAACAAGCATCTCTCTGGTAAGAAGAAGGCTGGGGGTGTGTGCCTTAAGATTATCGAGAAGTGCAGTAATCATAACAACATACAGGAACTCAAGTCATTTTGTTCACCTGACTTAAAATTCCTCACTATCAAATGCCGACCACATTATCTACCAAGAGAATTCTCTTCGATTATAATCACAGCTGTGTATATCCCCCCCAAGCAGACACCTCGACGGCCCTGAAAGAACTTCATTGGACTCTATGTAAACTGGAAACCACATATCCTGAGGCTGCATTTATTGTACCCGGGGATTTTAACAAGGCTAATCTGAAAACAAGGCTCCCCAAATTCTATCAGCATATCGGTTGTGCTACCAGGGTGGGCAAAACCCTAGACCACTGTTATTCTAACTTCCGTGATGCATATAAGGCCCTCCCCCGCCCTCCCTTTGGAAAAGCTGACCACGACTCCATTTTGTTGCTCCCAGCCTATAGACAGAAGCTAAAACAGGAAGCTCCAGCCCTCAGGTCTGTTCAACGCTGGTCCGACCAGTCGGATTCCACACTTCAAGATTGCTTCGATCACGTGGACTGGGATATGTTCCGCATTGCTGCGAACAACAACATTGACGAATACGCTGATTCGGTGTGCGAGTTCATTAATAAGTGCATCGGTGATGTCATACCAACAGCGTCTATTACACTGTACGTTCCATGTGGGGAAGCCAACTTCTTGGTTTAAACTGAGCTTTTTTTTTTACATATTTTTTTTTTTAAATAAAAAAAAAGTAATAATTATTTATTTTTATGTTTGTTTAAAATGTATGTATTGAGAGACGCAATGAGGGGGATGGGGTGAGAGAAGCGCTGAGCGGGGAGAGGAAAATGGTGTGTGTGTGTGTGTACGTGAGTGCTGTTTTTTTTTGCCTTGTCTTTGTTGTTGTATCTCTTAATATGGGTGAAAATTGTGAAACTTCAATAAAAATACTGTTACAAAAAAAACATTCCCCAACCAGAAACCGTGGATTGATGGCAGCATTCGCGCAAAACTGAAGGTGCGAACCACTGCTTTTAATCAGGGCAAAGTGACCGGAAACATGACCGAATATAAACAGTGTAGCTATTCCCTCCACAAGGCAATAAAACAAGCTAAGCGTCAGTACAGAGACAAAGTGGAGTCGCAGTTCAACGGCTCAGACGCGAGAGGTATGTGGCAGGGTCTACAGTCAATCACGGACTACAAAAAAAAAAATCAGCCCCGTTGCGGATCACGATGCCTTGCTCCCAGACAGACTAAACAAGTTTTTTGCTCGCTTTGAGGACAATACAGTGCCACTAACACGGCCCGCTACCAAAACCTGCGGGCTATCCTTCACTGCAGCCAACGTGAGTAAAACATTTAAACGTGTTAACCCTCGCAAGGCGGCAGGCCCAGACGGCATCCCCGGCCGCGTCCTCAGAGCATGCGCAGACCAGCTGGCTGGTGTGTTTACAGACATATTCAATCAATCCTTATCCCAGTCTGCTGTCCCCACATGCTTCAAGAGGGCCCGCCATTGTTCCTGTTCCCAAGAAAGCTAAGGTAACTGAGCTAAATGACTACCGCCCTGTAGCACTCACTTCCGTCATCATGGAGTGCTCTGAGAGACTAGTCAAGGACCATATTACCTCCACCCTACCTGACACCCTAGACCCACTCCAATTTGCTTACCGACCCAATAGGTCCACAGACGACGCAATCGCCATCACACTGCACACTGCCCTAACCCATCTGGACAAGAGGAATACCTATGTAAGAATGCTGTTCATCGATTTCAGCTCAGCATTTAACACCATAGTACCCTCCAAACTCGTCATTAAGCTCGAGACCCTGGGTCTCGACCCCGCCCTGTGCAACTGGGTCCTGGACTTCCTGACGGGCCGCCCCCAGGTGGTGAGGGTGGGTAACAACATCTCCACCCCACTGATCCTCAACACTGGGTCCCCACAAGGGTGCGTTCTCAGCCCTCTTCTGTACTCCCTGTTCACCCACGACTGCATGGCCATGCACGCCTTCAACTCAATCATCAAGTTTGCAGACGACACTACAGTGGTAGGCTTGATTACCAACAACAATGAGACGGCCTACAGGGAGGAGGTGAGGGCCCTGGGAGTGTGGTGTCTGGAAAATAACCTCACACTCAATGTCAACAAAACAAAGGAGATGATCGTGGACTTCAGGAAACAGCAGAGGGAGCAGCCCCCTATCTACATTGACGGGACAGTAGTGGAGAGGGTGGAGAGTTTTAAGTTCCTCGGCGTACACATGTGGTGGCTAATTTCTGCATTACCAAATGAGGAGAGTTACAAACACACCAGTCCGAGTTAACTACATCTTTAATAATTAAGATACTTTTGCAAAAGCACTTTGACTTTCAACGATTCACCATTTCTAATGACCCGTTAAGAGTCAACACAATGGCTAGTGAGATATTTTATAGCAAATATCCACCCCCCTTTGACATGACAAATCACAGATCTTAGGAACAGTTCACAAAGGGACCTTATACTTTAGAAAGGAGTATCCACAGCCAGATAGCATTCACTATAAATTATCATTCAGTTTGGTCCCTAATGACGAGGTTCTAATCTCGTCCCTGGTACTTCATAGAACAAAAACACAATTTCATCCAATGGCATGAATCAATTGTCAACTCTAGATACTCCCATCTCAAGCAAACCCCCTCTTGACTCCACTCCTGGACAAGCTCACTGAGGGGAGTGACTTGCGCACAGACATTGTGGAGACAAATAATTGGTTCCCCATTAATCACGCCATCCCTTCACATGGTTTAAGTAATCAAACTATAATATTTCTTACGGAAAAAGTATGTTCAATAGGAAACAGATTATAGCAGGAGTGTCTTGTCTTTATGGAGCGCGAAAACATGAATTTCCAAGACTGTGTCCCTGTACTAAAACAGTTATTTCTTATTTGTTTTTCAAGTTACAAGCCTGAAACCTTGATCATAGACTGATGACACCCAGTGGAAGCCATAGGAATTGAGAGCTAGAATTGGGAGCTAGAATTGAGTATGCCCTTATACTTGCCATTGGAAGAACATAATCTCTTTCAAAAAAAAGATTCTGGTTGGTTTTTCTTTGGATTTTCTCCTACCATATCTATTGTGTTATATTCTCCTACATTATTTTAACATTTCTACAAACTTCAAAGTGTTTTCTTTCCAATGGTACCAATTATATGCATATCCTGTCTTCATGTCCTGAGTAACGGGCAGTTTACTTTGGGGACGTCATTCAGGCGGAAATTGAGAAAAAAGGGGCCTAGCCCTATTGCACTATAGGGCTTCATTTTATTAGCCGGTATGTTTATGCAACTTTCAAAATGATTCCCCCAATCTTATAACCCCTTTGGGTGGATGTCAGTGACCGATTACCACAAAGGGTATTTTGAACACTCCTATATCTGGGCAGAGCTTAAGAGTAGGTGATTATAGTGACTACCATACTCATGGGAAACAATATCCCAGATGAGCCCCCATTTTTTTACATTCTCCAGCAAAAAAACCTGAAATGTAACTCAAACAGAAGAGGGAAGGAACTAACAAAGAGAGTCACTGACAACAACCAGAATGAAACAGGTGGGCTTTTAGGAGGAGTTCTAAAAGACATGCAAGGGAGTGTCCATTGAAAGTTGCCTAGCAACAACTGAGACTTAAAAGACAGCCACCATGAGTGCCCACTAAATCTGCCCAAGAAGAGGCAAACAAAAGAAAAACCCACACCAAACTTAAAGACAGGAAGGAAATCAAAAAGGTGCAGGAAAACAAAACCAGGGAAGATCAGATAAAGGATTGTTTGTCTAGACCACAAACTAGTGAGAGCCTACTAAAAGGGTTAACCTTTCACATCTATCAAGAGAACTGGGCCAGCCACTCTTAAATAGCACCTGGGCCAGCACAGGTGAAACACCGTCCCACTAACAAGATGGCAAACAGTACAGGTGGACTACATACTGACTAGCGAGGTGACACCAATTGGTGCACCCTATGCGCTATCGTGCCATACGTACTAAAATCCATCCTCAAAACAGAAAAGAACCATGTTCATGATGTTGACAGAAATGCCACGGAAATTGGAAAAAATATTTCTCAATTTTCTAAAATTTGAGTTATTAGTCCCTGGTTCCAGATGTCAGAGAAACAGCCTACAACACATTTTACATTTTTTTAAAACATTTTAGTCATTTAGCAGACGCTCTTTTCCAGAGCGACTTACAGTAGTGAATGCATACATTTAATTTTTTTTCTCTTTTTTTTTTCTTCTCCATACTGGTCCCCCGTGGGAATTAAACCCACAACCCTGGCATTGCAAACACCATGCTCTACCAACTGAGCCACACGGGATTATGGCAGGGCTGAATTTGCTGTCTGTGTATTTTATCACTTTGGATAGGCAGTTCTTCTCTGTATGGTTTGGTTAGACAGTTCTTCTCTGTATGGTTTGGTCAGGCAGATCTTCTCCTTATGGTTTGGATAGGCAGTTCTTCTCCCTATGGTTTGGTTAGGCAGTTCTTCTCCCTATGGTTTGGTTAGGCAGTTCTTCTCCCTATGGTTTGGTTAGGCAGTTCTTCTCCCTATGGTTTGGTTAGGCAGTTCTTCTCCCTATGGTTTGGTTAGGCAGTTCTTCTCCCTATGGTTTGGTTAGGCAGTTCTTCTCCCTATGGTTTGGTTAGGCAGTTCTTCTCCCTATGGTTTGGTTAGGCAGTTCTTCTCCCTATGGTTTGGTTAGGCAGTTCTTCTCCCTATGGTTTGGTTAGGCAGTTCTTCTCCCTATGGTTTGGACAGGCAGCTCTTCTCCCTATGGTTTGGTTAGGCAGTTCTTCTCCCTATGGTTTGGTTAGGCAGTTCTTCTCCCTATGGTTTGGTTAGGCAGTTCTTCTCCCTATGGTTTGGTTAGGCAGTTCTTCTCCCTATGTTTTGGACAGGCAGCTCTTCTCTGTACAGTTTGGTTAGGCAGTTATTCTCCTTATGGTTTGGATAGGCAGCTCTTCTCCGTATGGTTTCGATAGACAGTTTTTCTCTGTATGGTTTGGAAAGGCATTTCTTCTCTGTATAGTTTGGATAGGCAGTTATTTTCTGCATGGTTTGGATAGGCAGTTCTTCTCAGTATGGCTTGGACAGGCAGTTCAACTCTGTATGGTTTGGATAGGCAGTTTTTCTCCGTATGGTTTTGATAGGCAGTTTTTCTCCGTATGGTTTTGATAGGCAGTTTTTCTCCGTATGGTTTGGAAAGGCAGTTCTTCTCAGTATGGTTTGGATAGGCAGTTCTTCTCAGTATGGTTTGGATAGGCAGTTCTTCTTATGGTTTGGATAGGCAGTTTTTCTCCTTATGGTTTGGATAGGCAGTTCTTCTTCATATGGTTTGGATAGGCAGTTTTTCTCCTTATGGTTTGGATAGGCAGTTATTCTCCTTATGGTTTGGATAGGCAGTTATTCTCCTTATGGTTTGGATAGGCAGTTCTGGATTCCTCCATTTCAGTTAGTTGATGGCTGATGTATTGTTCCTTTTCTGTTCTGAGAGTTTTTCTGGATTCTATTAGGGTTTCCCAATACTGAAGGTGCAGATCATTTTTGTCTGGTACTGTATGTTCTGAGAGTGTATCTGGATTCTATTAGGGTTTCTGATACTGGGAAAAATCTGACTCTCTTTTTCGTTATTTCCGGCCACAACTTGCAGACTTGTTTACGTGCTACTGTGCGTTTTGTTGCTAACCTTACTTTGCTACCTGACAACTTTACGGTTTTTACTTATTAAATACCGTTTACATTTTTGGTTTTTCCCTCGCTCTGCTTTTTTTCATATAACTTTTTCACTACGGACGCTTTATCTGGATGTGGTTTGTCAGGACCTCCACCAGCCGAAGCTAAGTAGTAACATTAACATGATGACTTCTAATTGCAGTCGCTGTACTCATAATATAGACGAGAACGATCGCCTTACGGCGAGGATAGCTGTGCTGCAAGCCCAGCTTCAGACGCAATCGTTAGGCAAGGGTAATTTCAGTGTAGGAAAGGACGAAACAGCGTCTGTACCACCAGTAAGAACAGATGATAGTATAAATCCCCTCGCACAGTCCCCGAAGCCAGACAACTTTATCATGATTTCTGGAGGGAAATGCTGTAGGAATGCTCAACCGGTGTCGCTCATTCAGCCGACAGAAACTTTCAACCGGTTCTCCCTATTAAGCAGCGACTCAGAAGGCCGAGCCTTCTCTGGTCTCTACTCCTCCCATTACGGGGTCTGAGACGTCGAAGCCTCCCACCATTAGCTCCGCCAAATTGAAAACCCTAGTCATTGGCGACTCCATTACCCGCAGTATTAGACTTAAAACGAATTATCCAGCGATCATACACTGTTAACCAGGGGGCAGGGCTACCGATGTTAAGGCTAATCTGAAGATGGTGCTGGCTAAAGCTAAAACTGGCGAGTGTAGAGAGTATAGGGATATTGTTATCCACCTCGGCCCCAACAATGTTAGGATGAAACAGTCAGATGTCACCAAGCGCAATGTAGCTTCAGCGTGTAAATCAGCTAGAAAGATGTGTCGGCATCGAGTAATTTCCTCTGGCCCCCTCCCAGTTAGGGGGAGTGATGAGCTCTACAGCAGAGTCTCACAACTCAATCGCTGGTTGAAAACGGTTTTCTGCCCCTCCCAAAAGATAGAATTAGTAGATAATTGGCCCTCTTTCTGGGACTCACCCACAAATAGGACCAAGCCTGGCCTGTTGAGGAGTGATGGACTCCATCCTAGCTGGAGGGGTGCTCTCATCTTATCTACTAACATAGACAGGGCTCTAACTCCCCTAGCTCCACAATGAGATAGGGTTCAGGCCAGGCAGAAGGCTGTTAGCCAATCTGCCAGCTTAGTGGAGTCTGCCACTAGCACAGTCAGTGTAGTCAGCTCAGCTATCCCCATTGAGACCGTGGCTGTGCCTCAACCTAGGTTGGGCAAAACTAAACAAGGCGGTGTTCACCTTAGCAATCTCACTAGTATAAAGACCTCCGTTCCTGCCATTATTGAAAGAGATTGTGATACTTCACATCTCAAAATAGGGCTACTGAATTTTAGATTCCTCACTTCCAAGGCAGTTATAGTCAATTAACTAATCACTGATCATAATCTTAATGTGATTGGCCTGACTGAAACATGGCTTAAACCTGAATAATTTACTGTGTTAAATGAGGCCTCACCTCCTGGTTAGACTAGTGACCATATCCCCCGCGCATCCCGCAAAGGTGGAGGTGTTGCTAACATTTATGATTGCAAATTTCAATTGACAAAAAAACCTGACGTTTTCGTCTTTCAAGCTTCTAGTCATGAAATCTATGCAGCCTACTCAATCACTTTTTATAGCTACTGTTACAGGCCTCCTGGGCCATATACAGCGTTCCTCACTGAGTTCCCTGAATTCCTATCGGACCTTGTAGTCATGGCAGATAATATTCACTTTTTTTGGTGACTTTAATATTCACATGGAAAAGTCCACAGACCCACTCCAAAAGGCTTTCGGAGCCATCGTCGACTCAGTGGGTTTTGTCCAACATGTCTCCGGACCTACTCACTGCCACAGTCATACTCTGGACCTAGTTTTCTCCCATGGAATAAGTGTTGTGGATCTTAATGTTTTTCCTCATAATCCTGGACTATCGGACCACCATTTTATTACATTTGCAATAGCAACAAATAATCTGCTCAGACCCCAACCAAGGATCATCAGAAGTTGTTCTATAAATTCTCGGACAAACCAAAGATTCCTAGATGCCCTTCCAGACTCCGTTCGCCTACCCAAGAATGTCGGAGTACAAAAATCAGTTAACCTGTTAGGGCTAGGGGGCAGTATTGACACGGCTGGATAAAAAACATACCCGATTTAATCTGGTTACCACTCCTACCCAGTAACTAGAATATGCATATACTTATTACATATGGATAGAAAACACCCTAAATTTTCTAAAACTGTTTGAATGGTGTCTGTGAGTATAACAGAACTCAAATGGCAGGTCAAAACCTGAGAGATTCCTTTACAGGAAGTGGCCTGTCTGACCATTTCTTGAACTTCTTTTCCATCTCTATCATTTACTAAGGATCTCTGCTCTAACGTGACACTTCCCACGTCGTCCATAGGCGCTCAGAGCCCGGGAAAAAACAGAATGTCGTCATCCCAGCCCCAGGCTGAAACACATTATTGCCTTTCTCAAGTGGCCGATCAAGGGACACTGGGCTTATGCGCGTGACCCCGACCGCCCCCGCCTTTGGGATTTTTTCCTCTGTTTGCCGAAAAGGAGATTCCCTGTCGGAATATTATCGCTTTTCTACGAGAAAAATGTCGTAAAAATTGATTTTAAACAGCGGTTGACATGCTTCGAAGTACGGTAATGGAATATTTAGAATTTTATTGTCACGAATTGCGCCATGCGCGCGACACTTCTTTACTATTTCGGATAGTGTCTGGAACGCACGAACAAAACGCCGCTATTCGGATATAACGATGGATTATTTTGGACCAAACCAACATTTGTTATTGAAGTAGCAGTCCTGGGTGTGCATTCTGACGAAGACAACAAAAGGTAATCAAACTTTTATAATAGTAAATATGATTATGGTGAGTGCTAAACTTGCCGGGTGTCTAAATAGCGAGCCCGTGATGCCTGGGCTATGTACTTAGAATATTGCAAAATGTGCTTTCACCAAAAAGCTATTTTAAAATCGGACATATCGAGTGCATAGAGGAGGTCTGTATCTATAATTCTTAAAATAATTGTTATGCTTTTTGTGAACGTTTATCGTGAGTAATTTAGTAAAATGTTAGCGAATTCCCCGGAAGTTTGCGGGGGGTATGCTAGTTCTGAACGTCACATGCTAATGTAAAAAGCTGGTTTTTGATATAAATATGAACTTGATTGAACAAAACATGCATGTATTGTATAACATAATGTCCTAGGGTTGTCATCTGATGAAGATCATCAAAGGTGAGTGCTGCATTTAGCTGTCTTCTGGGTTTTGGTGACATTATATGCTGGCTTGAAAAATGGGTGTCTGATTATTTCTGGCTTGGTACTCTGCTGACATAATCTAATGTTTTGCTTTCGTTGTAAAGCCTTTTTGAAATCGGACAGTGTGGTTAGATTAACGAGAGTCTTGTCTTTAAATGGCTGTAAAATAGTCATATGTTTGAGAAATTGAAGTAATAGGATTTTTAAGGTTTTGAAAATCGCGCCACAGGCTGGCAGTGGCTGTTACGTAGGTGGGACGCAAGCGTCCCACCTAGCCCATAGAGGTTAACCACCTAACTGAGGAACTCAATTTTACCTTGCGCAATACCCTAGATGCAGTCGCACCCCTAAAAACTAAAAACATTTGTCATAAGAAACTAGCTCCTTGGTATACAGAAAAAACCCGCGCTCTGAAGCAAGCTTCCAGAAAATTGGAAATGGCGCCACACCAAACAGGAAGTCTTCCGACTAGCTTGTTAAGACAGTACCGTGCAGTATCGAAGAGCCCTCACTGCTGCTCGATCATCCTATTTTTCCAACTTAATTGAGGAAAATAAGAAAAATCCCATATGTATTTTTGATACTGTCGCAAAGCTAACTAAAAAGCAGCATTCCCCAAGAGAGGATGGCTTTCACTTCAGCGGTGATAAATTCATGAACTTCTTTGAGGAAAAGATCATGATCATTAGAAAGCAAATTATGGACTCCTCTTTAAATCTGCGTATTCCTCCAAAGCTCAGTTGTCCTGAGTCTGCACAACTCTGCCAAGACCTAGGATCAAGGGAGAGACTCAAGTGTTTTAGCGCTATATCTCTTGACGCAATGATGAAAATAATCATGGCCTCTAAACCTTCAAGCTGCATACTGGACCCTATTCCACCTAAACTACTGAAAGTGCTGCTTCCTGTGCTTGGCCCTCCTATGTTGAACATAATAAACTGTTCTCTATCCACCAGATGTGTTCCAAAGTCACTAAAAGTGGCAGTAATAAAGCCTCTCTTGAAACAGCCAAACCTTGACCCAGAAAATATAAAAAACTATCGGCCTATATCGAATCTCCCATTGCTCTCAAAGATTTTAGAAAAAGCTGTTGCGCAGCAACTCACTGCCTTCCTGAAGACAAACAAGGTATACGAAACGCTTCAGTCTGGTTTTAGACCCCATCATAGCACTGACACTGCACTTGTGAAGGTGGTAAATGACCTTTTAATGGCGTCAGACCGAGGCTCTGCATCTGTCCTCGTGCTCCTAGACCTTAGTGCTGCTTTTGATACCATCGATCATCACATTCTTTTGGAGAGGTTAGAAACCGAAATTGGTCTACATGGACAAGTTCTGGCCTGGTTTAGATCTTATCTGTTGAAAATATATCAGTTTGTCTCTGTGGATGGTTTGTCCTCTGACAAATCAACTGTAAATTTCGGTGTTCCTCAAGGTTCCGTTTTGGGACCACTATTGTTTTCACTATATATTTTACCTCTTGGTGATGTCATTCGGAAACATAATGTTAACTTTCACTGCTATGCGGAAGACACACAGCTGTACATTTTGATGAAACATGGTGAAGCCTCAAAATTGCCCTCCCTGGAAGCCTGTGTTTCAGACATAAGGAAGTGGATGGCTGTAAATGTTCTACTTTTAAACTCAGACAAAACAGAGATGCTTGTTCTAGGTCCCAAGAAACAAAGAAATCTTCTGTTAAATCTGACAATTAATCTTGATGGTTGTACAGTCGTCTCAAATAAAACTGTGACCTCGGCGTTACTCTGGACCCCGATCTCTCTTTTGACGAACATATCAAGACTGTTTCAAGGACAGCTTTTTTCCATCTATGTAACATTGCAAAAATCTGAACATTTCTGTCCAGAAATGATGCAGAAAAATGAATCCATGCTTTTATCACTTGGAAGCCAGTGTAGAGAAGCTAGCACTGGAGTACTATGATCACATTTTTTGGTTCTAGGTTAGACTACTGCAATGCTCTACTTTCCAGCTACCCAGATAAATCACTAAATAAACTTCAGTTAGTGCTAAATATGGCTGCTAGAATCTTGACTAGAACCAAAAAATGTGATCATAGTACTCCAGTGCTAGCTTCTCTACACTGGCTTCTTGTTAAGGCAAGGACTGATTTCAAGGTTTACTGCTAAACTACATATCATTACATGGGCTTAAATGGTGTGCCTACCCATGTGAGAGATGCAGACTCGGTCTCAACCTTTAAGTCTTTATTGAAGACTCATCTCTTCAGTAGGTCCTATGATTGAGTATAGTCTGGCCCAGGAGTGTGAAGGTGAACGGCAAGGCACTAGAGTAACAAACTGCCCCTGCTGTCTCTGCCTGGCCGGTTCTCCTCTCTCCACTGGGTTCTCTGACTCTTACCCTATTACAGGGGCTGAGTCACTGGCTTACTTGTTCTCTTCCATGCCGTCCCTAAGAGGGGTGCGTCACTTGGTGGTTGAAGATATCCCTCTAGTGGTGTGGGGGCTGTGCTTTGGCAAAGTGGGTGGGGTTACATCCTGCCTGTTTGGCCCTGTCTGGGGGTATTGTCGGATGGGGCCACTGTGTCTCCTGACCCCTCCTGTCTCAGCCTCCAGTATTTATGTTGCAGTAGTTTGTGTCGGGGGGCTAGGGTCAGTCTGTTATATCTGGAGTATTTCTCCTATCTTTTCCGGTGTCCTGTGTGAATTTATGTCTCTAATTCTTTCTTTCTCTCTATCTTTCTCGGAGACCTGAGCCCTAGGACCATGCCTCAGGACTACCTGGCCTGATGACTCCTTGCTGTCCCCAGTCCACCTGGCCGTGCTGCTGCTCCAGTTTCAACTGTTCTGCCTGCGGCTATGGAACCCTGACCTGTGCACCGGACGTGCTACCTGTCCCAGACCTGCTGTTTTTAACTCTCTAGAGACAGCAGGAGCGGTAAAGATACTTTGATTGTGATCAGCTACGGAAAGCCAACTGACATTTACTCCAGAGGTGCTAACCTGTTGCACCCTCAACAACCACTGTGATAATTATTATTTGACCCTGTTGGTCATCTATGAACATTTGAACATCTTGGCCATGTTCTGTTATAATCTCCACCCGGCACAGCCAGACGAGAACTGGCCACCCCTCATAGCCTGGTTTCTTTCTAGGTTTATTCCTAGGTTCTGGCCTTTCTAGGGAGTTTGTCCTAGCCACCGTGCTTCTACACCTGCGTTGCTTTTATTTCTTTCATCACATTCCCAAAGGGTCAGAAGTTTGCATACACTGAATTAGTATTTGGTAGCATTGCCTTTAAATTGTTAAACTTGGGTCAAACTTTTCGTGTAGCCATCCACAAGCTTCCCACAAGAAGTTGGGTGAATTTAGGCCCATTCCTCCTGACAGAGCTGGTGTAACTGAGTCAGGTTTGTAGGCCTCCTTGCTCGCACACACCTTTTCAGTTCTGCCCACAAAGTTTCTATAGGATTCAGGTCAGGGCTTTGTGATGGCCACTCCAATACCTTGACTTTGTTGTCCTTAGGCCATTTTGCCATAACTTTGGAAGTATGCTTGGGGTCATTGTCCATTTGGAAGACCTATTTGCGACCAAGCTTTAGCTTCCTGACTGATGTCTTGAGATGTTGGTTCAATATATCCACATCATTTTCCTGCCACATGATGCCATCTATTTTGTGAAGTGCACCAGTCCCTCCTGCAGCAAAGCACCCCCACAACATGATGCTGCCACCCCCGTGCCACATGCATTTTTTGTTCGATAAAGTTCATATTTATATATAAAAACAGCATTTTACATCGGCGCGTTACGTTCAGAAAATATTTTCCCTCAAATGCTTCCGGTGATCAGCACGCGCCTAAGCCCACAGTCCCTTGATCAGCCACTTGAGAAAGGCGATAATGTGTTTCAGCCTGGGGCTGGAATGACGACATTCAGGTTTTTCCCGGGCTCTGAGAGCCTATTGGAGCCGTGGGAAGTGTCACGTTACCGCAGAGATCCTTTGTAATGGAATGAGATGTCAAAGAAGGCCAAGAAATGGTCAGACAGGGTACTTCCTGTAAAGGAATCTCTCAGGTTTTGACCTGCCATTTGAGTTCTGTTATACTCACAGACACCATTCAAACAGTTTTAGAAACTTTAGAGTGTTTTCTATCCAAATCTACTAATTATATGCATATTCTAGTTACTGGGCAGGAGTAGTAACCAGATTAAATCGGGTACGTTTTTTATCCGGCCGTGAAAATACTGCCCCCTAGCCATAACTGGTTAACCAGGATGGGGAGACCCACTGGAGGCCTGGACCGAGGAGGAGGCACAGGATAAACCAGGCTGTGGGGGAGCACTGGAGTTCTAGTATGGACGCTCTTTACCCACACTCCAGGCTGAATGCCCACTTTGGCCCGGCACGGGCGGAGCGCAGGCATTAGGCAAACTGGGCCCTCCCAGCGCTCTGGAGACACAGTGCGCAGCGCCGGTGCAGGATAACCTGGACCGAGGAGGCGCACTGGAGACCAGACGCGCTGAGCTGGCACCATCCGCCCTGGCTCGATTCCTGCACTCGCATGGCACTTGCGGGGGGCTGGCCTATAGCGCACCGGGCTATGCACGCTCACTGGAGACACCGTGTGCTTTACCGCATAACACGGTGCCTGACCAGTGCTGCGCTGCCTGCCATAAGCACGGAGAGTTGGCCCAGAATTCCTTCCTGGTTCCGCCACACTCCCCGTGTGCCCCCCCCCCCCCAAAAAAAAAAAATGTGGGGCTGCCTCTCGTGCCTGTTGCGCTCCCTTTCCTCATACCAGCGCCTCTCAGCTGTCACTGCCTCGATCTCCCACTGCGGGCGGTGATACTCCCCTGCTTGAGCCCATGGTCCCTTTCCGTCCATTAATTCTTCCCATCTCCAGGAATCCTGAACGTTCCTCTCCATCTTCTCCAAAGTCCATGAGTCCATATTACTTTCCTTCTCCTGGTGCCTCTCCTTCCTCCGCTGCTTGGTCCGTTTTTGGTGGGTAATTCTGTAACGGCTGTCGGGAGAGAGAGTAGACCAAGGCGCAGCGGAGTTAGTGTTCATCATGATTGTATTTAATTAACGTAAGAACACTGTACAAAAACAAGATAACCAACAGCAAAACAGTCCTGTTCAGAAATAATCTAAACAGAAACAATTACCCACAAAACCCCAACGGAAAAACAGGCACTTATGTGTGACTCCCAATCAGCAACAACCAACAACAGCTGTGCCTGATTGGAAGCCACACGGCCAAAATCAATGAAACAGACAACATAGAAAATGCACACAGAATGCACAATGTAACACCCTGGCCTAACCAAAACAAAGAACAAAAAACCCCTCTCTATGGCCAGGGCGTTACACTGTGACACATCCATAACCTGAGCGGAAACCAGATTACATACCAGAGAGAATACTATAGACCTCAAGAAGCCAGTCAGTTGATTATAGACAAGTTTTTCCAACACTTTTGATAAACAGGGTAAAATAGGAATAGGCCGAAACGTACGGAAAAAAAGGTATGAAATATATGCATTCACTACTGTAAGTCACTCTGGATAAGAGCGTCTGCTAAATGACTAAAATGTAAATGTAATTAGGATGAGCTTGATCTCCCCCTTTAAATAAAGGAATAACTGTGGCTGCCTTCCAAGCAATGGGAACCTCCCCAGAGAGGAGAGAAGGGTCAGATAATCTTGGCAATCCTAATTGCTGCCCCTATAATCATGGCAATTATAGGGGCAGAGGGTAGTATATTGGAATGGCCTCAGTGTAGAGGAGCAGAGGGTAGTATATTGGAATGGCCTCAGTGTAGAGGGGGAGGGGAGAGGGTACTATATTGTAATAGCCTCAGTGTAGCGGGGGAGGGGGAGAGGGTAGTATTTGTAATGGCCTCAGTGTAGAGGGGGAGAGGGTAGTATATTGGAATGGCCTCAGTGTAGAGGGGAAGGGGGAGGGGGTAGTATATTGTAATGGCCTCAGTGTAGAGGGGAAGGGGGAGGGGGTAGTTTAACCTCTATGGGCTAGGTGGGACGCCTACGTAACAGCCACTGCCAGCCTGTGGCGCGATTTTCAAAACCTTAAAAATCCTATTACTTCAATTTCTCAAACATATGACTATTTTACAGCCATTTAAAGACAAGACTCTCGTTAATCTAACCACACTGTCCGATTTCAAAAAGGCTTTACAACGAAAGCAAAACATTAGATTATGTCAGCAGAGTACCAAGCCAGAAATAATCAGACACCCATTTTTCAAGCCAGCATATAATGTCACCAAAACCCAGATGTCAGGGAAATAACCTACACTCAGGATCAAAGTAAACAGTTTTAATATAGCCAATTGAAATTTTGCACTAGTGAGTTTGAGCATCTCATTTAGGATGCCATCAGGTCCGTTTTTAAATTTGAGGGCCTGAAGTTTCTTATAGAGCTCCTGGTCAGTAATTGGTGAGTCCAATGGATTTTGATTGTCCTTTATAGCTTTTTCTAATCCATTCAACTTGTCATGAATTTGGCGTTGTTCTGCGTTTGTGTCAATTTGAACGGTGTTGTAGAGTGTTTTGAAATGGGTTGTCCACATGTCACCATTTTGTATCGCTAATTCCTCTTGTTTATATTTTTTTTAGTTTTTTCCAATTTTGCCAGAAGTTGTTTGTGTTTATGGACTCCTCAATTAGTGTCAGCTGCTTGCTGTTGTACTGTGCTTTTTGGGTTCTGAGTGTACGTTTATAGAGTTTTAAAGTCTCACAGTAATGAAGGCGTAATTCACCATTATTTGGGTCTCTGTGCTTTTGGTTGGATAGTGTTCTAAGTTTTTTCCTTATCATTTTACAATCTGCATCAAACCAGTTGTCATCTGTGATTTTTTTAGTTTAGTTTTTTATCAATTTCAATTGAGCTTCTTTTGCCGTTTGCCTGAATATATAGTTGATGTTTCGTACTGCTAGATTGATGCCTTCTTTACTGTGAGTGAATGTGGTATCCAGAAAGTTATCTAAGAGGGTTTGGATATTTTGGTTGCAGGTTGCTTTCTGGTAATCTTCTGTGCTGTTTTGGGCCCATCTGTATACATTTCTGATGTTGTACAGCTTACTGGGCTGTGAATGTGTGGTTGTTTCCATGTCTGTTCTTTTGAGGAACAATGTAATTTGGCTGTGATCAGACAGAGGTCTGTCTCTCTCTCTCTCTCTCTCTCTCTCTCTCTCTCTCTCTCTCTCTCTCTCTC
>NC_138300.1:127125000-127167500 GCF_965601325.2 Salmo salar
ATGAAGGGTTAGGGTTAGGGTTAGATAATATGAGAGGGAGGAGGTCTGAGAGGCGATGAGAGATGATGAAGGGTTAGGGTTAGGGTTAGACAATATGAGAGGGAGGAGGTCTGAGAGGCGATGAGAGATGATGAAGGGTTAGGGTTAGGGTTAGCCCTAAATAATATGAGGGAGGAGGTCTGAGAGGCGATGAGAGGTGATGAAGGGTTAGGGTTAGGGTTAGATAATATGAGAGGGAGGAGGTCTGAGAGGCGATGAGAGGTGATGAAGGGTTAGGGTTAGGGTTAGGGTTAGGGTTAGGGTTAGCCCTAGATAATATGAGAGGGAGGAGGTCTGAGAGGCGATGAGAGGTGATGAGGAATGTGTGTGTGGGTCTGTTTGTGTTTGTGAAGGCACCAACTACATTCCAAATGAACTGTAGCTGTATTGAGGAGAGACACAAACAGGGAGATCTGTGTAATTACATGTTTGTTTGTGTCCAGGTTTCCTGACAGACGACAGTTATGACTTTGCCAACTCCTGGGCCCTGAAAGGGGCGGGTCAACCCTGTCGGCGCGTCACTCCTCCCAGTCAATCCTGTAACACCACCGTAGATACGTCCACAGTAAGACCAATAGTACTCTTATCCCAAAACTGCCCCCTAGACACGGATTCACCAACCTTACCCTGTGTGTTCTCAGTGTTCCTGCTCTGTGCTAACGGTGTGTAGAGGTGGAATTAACATAGAGAAGAGAAAACATCTTGCTGTGTTTTGTAAACGGATGTAAAATGCATCTTATTGTCCTTTCTGTTTGGCCTCATTTGAAGTTTCAGGTCCACTTCTCCACTCGGATGAGAGATCTCTGCTCGCATCTTTAGACCAATCAAATGTACTCCTTCACGCCACTCACCAACAGCCATTCTATCAACAGACAGCCTCTGATTGACATGTACTTTAGTCCAGTAGTAAGATTCATTTCAAGACCTTAACCCTAACCCTAACCCTTACCCTTACCCTTACCCTTACCCTAACCCTCACCTTAACCCTTACCCTCACCCTAACCCTTACCCTCACCTTAACCCTAACCCTTTATCAACAGACAGCCTCTGATTGACATGTACTTTAGTCCAGTAGTAAGATTAATTTCAAGAAAAACCTTAGGAAATGCAGCTGTGTGTGCCAGCTGTTTGAGCCAGCTGTGTGAGCCAGCTGTGTGAGCCAGCTGTGTGTTGCCAGCTGTGTGCGCCAGCTGTGTGCGGCAGCTGTGTGCGCCAGCTGTTTGAGCCAGCTGTGTGTGCCAGCTGTTTGAGCCAGCTGTGTGTGCCAGCTGTGTGCGCCAGCTGTGTGCGCCAGCTGTGTGTTGCCAGCTGTGTGTGCCAGCTGTGTGAGCCAGCTGTGTGTGCCAGCTGTGTGTTGCCAGCTGTTTGAGCCAGCTGTTTGAGCCAGCTGTTTGAGCCAGCTGTTTGAGCTAGCTGTGTGTGTGTTCTAGATGTTATCCAGGTGCAGTGTGCTGCGTACCTCTCCTGTCTTCCTGCGCTGTGCCAGTCTGGTCTCTCCAGAAGCCTTTCTGTCTCTCTGTGAGGAAGAGGCGTGTCACTGTGGCCAGGGGGAGGGGCTAGGGGTGGGGCCAGACTGCCACTGCCACGTCCTATTGGAGTTCGCCAGGACCTGCCATGCCCATGGCCAAGTGCTGCACGGCTGGTTGGAGGAGAGCCAATGCAGTGAGTCTCTGAGAGAAAGGAGGGGAGGGGAGGGGAGGGGAGTGTCTGTTTGCAGTGCAGAGGACTTACGTTTTGTAAACCTACTGTTGTAAGTCTGAACACTAATATGAAGTTAACTGTAGCTGGCTTCAGACCTTTAGGAGGATTCTGTATCTGGCAAAAACAATATTCCAGTTATTTTCTGCCCTTCTTGAGACACTGTAGCAACAACATAGGCAGTAACACTTCCTCAAAATATAGTCAGGTCCAGAAGTATTTGGACAGGCACACAATTTGCATGATTCTGTCTCTGTACACCCCCACAATAGATTTCATCATTCTGTCTCTGTACACCACCATACTGGATTTGAAAGGAAACAGTCAAGATGTGTTTTAAATGTAGACTTTCATCTTTAATATTAGGGTTTTGTCAAAATTATTGTATGAACCCTGCAGGAATTACATTTTTTTTTATACATAGCCTCCCAATTTTAGGGGCTCAAAAGTAATTGGACAAACTAACATAATCATAAAATAAATTGTGAGTTTCAATCATTTGCAGTCAATGACTGCCTGAAGTGGTGGCAGGGTAGCCTAGCGGTTAGAGCGTTGGACTAGTAACCGAAAGGTTGCTAGGTTGAATCCCCGAGCTGACAAGGTACAAATCTGTCATTCTGCCCCTGAACAAGGCCGTTAACCCACTGTTCCTAGCCCATCATTGAAAATAAGAATTTGTTTTTAACTGACTTGCCTTGTTAAATAAAGGTTAAAAAGAAGAAGAAAAAAAACGTTATTTTTTAAGTGCCATAAACATCACCAGATGCTGGGTTTCTTCCCTGGTGTTGCTCTGCCAGGCCTTTACCGCAGCTGTCTTCTGTTCCTGTTGTTCTAGGGGCTTTTGCCTTCAGTTTTGCCTTCAGCAAGTGAAATGCATGCTCAATTGGATTCAGGTCAGGAGATTGACTTGGCCATTGCAGCACATTCTACTTCTTTGCCTTCAAAAAGTAGTGGGTTGCTTTCACAGTATGCTTCGGGTCATTGTCCATCTGCACTGTGAAGCGCCGTCCAATGAGTTTTGAAGCATACTGTGCATTTGGCTGAATCTGAACAGATAATATAGCCCTAAACACTTCATCCTGCTGCTTTTGTCAGCAGTCACGTCATCAATAAATACACGGGAACCAGTTCCGTTGGCAGCCATACATGCCCATGCCGTAACACTACCTCCACCATGCTTCACAGATGAGGTGGCATGCTTCGGATCATGAGCAGTTCCATACTCATCTTTTCCCATCATTCTGGTACAAGTTGATCTTTGACTCATCGGTCCATAAGATGTTGTTCCAGAACTGTACAGGCTTTTTTAGATGTTTTTTGGCAAATTCTAATCTGGTCTTCCTGTTTTTGAGGTTTACCAATGGTTTACATCTTGTGGTAAACCGTCTGTATTTACTCTGGTGAATTATTCTCTTGATTGTTGACTTTGACACAGATAATCCTACTTCCTGTAGGGTGTTCTTGATCTGGTCAACTGTTGTGAAGGGGGTTTTCTTCACCAGGGAAATAATTATTCTGTCATCCACCTCAGTTGTTTTCCGTAGTCTTCCGGGCCTTTTGGGGTTCCGGAGCTCACCAGTGAGTTTTAACAATGTACCAAATAGTCGATTTGGCCACACCTAATGTTTTAGCCATCATTCTGATGGGTTTGTTTGGATTGTTCAGCCTAATGATGGCTTGCTTCACTGGCAGTGACAGCTCTTTGACTTCATATTGAGGGTTAACAGCAACAGATTCCAAATGCAAATGCTACACTTGAGGTGAAGTCTAGACCTTTTATCTGCTTACCTGTAAATGAACTAATGAGGGAATAACACACCCCTGGCCATGGAACAGCTGGGCAGACAGTTGTCCAATTACTTTTGGTCCCTTAGAAAGGAGGGGACCATGTATAAAAAGTACTGTAATTCCTACACCATTCACCCGATGTGGATGTAAATACCCTCAAATTAAATGTGAAAGTCTGCCCTTTCAGCTCATATTCATTATTTAATTTCAACTCCAACATGCTGTGGTAGTCAGCTAAAATAATAAAAACTTGGTCAATGTCCAAATACTCATGGACCTGACTGTAAGTCAAAATGTATCTAAGATAAATCAATAAATCTGTAATTCATTTTGACATTATTACAGAGGAGTTCTTAGCCGTGCAATTATCAATCTAGCTAAGATGTTTGGTGCACTACTTCTCAAGGTAAATAACGTGGAACTGGAGAAAATAACACGTGTGTGTGTGTAGCCCCCAGGTGTCCAATAGGGATGCATTACAGTGAGTGTTCTAGGTCTTGCTCCACCACCTGTCAGAGTCTCAACATCCAGGAGGTCTGTAAGGAGGAATGTGTGGACGGCTGCAGCTGCCCAGGTAAGAACAGGACACTACACAGTATTTAATGTCTGTGTGTACTCTCTCTAACTGTGGTGTGTGTGTGTGTGTGTGTGTGTGTGTGTGTGTGTGTGTGTGTGTGTGTGTGTGTGTGTGTGTGTGTGTGTGTGTGTGTGTGTGTGTTAGTGGGTGAGGTGTTAACTCTCTCTCTGTGGCAGTGGGTGAGGTGTTAACTCTCTCTCTCTCTCTGTGACAGTGGGTGAGGTGTTAACTCTCTCTCTCTCTCTGTGACAGTGGGTGAGGTGTTAACTCTCTCTCTGTGGCAGTGGGTGAGGTGTTAACTCTCTCTCTCTCTGTGTCAGTGGGTGAGGTGTTAACTCTCTCTCTCTATGTCAGTGGGTGAGGTGTTAACTCTCTCTCTCTGTGTCAGTGGGTGAGGTGTTAACTCTCTCTCTCTCTCTGTGTCAGTGGGTGAGGTGTTAACTCTCTCTCTGTGGCAGTGGGTGAGGTGTTAACTCTCTCTCTCTGTGGCAGTGGGTGATTAACTCTCTCTCTGTGTCAGTGGGTGAGGTGTTAACTCTCTCTGTGGCAGTGGGTGATTAACTCTCTCTCTCTGTGGCAGTGGGTGAGGTGACTCTCTCTCTGTGTCAGTGGGTGAGGTGTTAACTCTCTCTCTCTGTGTCAGTGGGTGAGGTGTTAACTCTCTCTCTCTGTGTCAGTGGGTGAGGTGTTAACTCTCTCTCTCTGTGTCAGTGGGTGAGGTGTTAACTCTCTCTCTGTGTCAGTGGGTGAGGTGTTAACTCTCTCTCTGTGTCAGTGGGTGAGGTGTTAACTCTCTGTGTCAGTGGGTGAGGTGTTAACTCTCTCTCTCTGTGGCAGTGGGTGATTAACTCTCTCTCTGTGGCAGTGGGTAAGGTGCTGGATGGTGGTCTCTGTGTGGAGGTGTCTCACTGTTCCTGTATTCACATGGGTCAACACTTCCCTCCTGGCTCCAGCATCTCACAGGACTGCAACACCTGGTACACAAACACACACACAGAGTTGTGATGCTATCAGGACAGGGGGGTCTTTCTCTAAGTCATGGCTTCGTTCATGCTGTTTCTCTCCTCTCTTCTGTGTCCAGCATCTGTCGACACGGCTCCTGGGAGTGTACCAACCAAGGCTGTCCTGGTGAGACACAAACACACATACACGCTTACACACACACACTAACACACAATCACACACCCTCACTCACACAAACATACACACTCACACAAACACACCCTCACTCACACAAAACACACCCTCACTCACACAAACACACCCTCACTCACACAAACACACCCTCACTCACACAAACACACCCTCACTCACACAAACACACCCTCACTCACACAAATACACCCTCACTCACACAAACAGACCCTCACTCACACAAACAGACCCTCACTCACACAAACACACCCTCACTCACACAAACTGACCCTCACTCACACAAACAGACTCTCACTCACACAAACTGACCCTCACTCACACAAACACACCCTCACTCACACAAACACACCCTCACTCACACAAACACACCCTCACTCACACAAACAGACCCTCACTCACACAAACACACCCTCACTCACACAAACACACCCTCACTCACACAAACACACCCTCACTCACACAAACACACCCTCACTCACACAAACACAACCTCACTCACACAAACACACCCTCACTCACACAAACTGACCCTCACTCACACAAACTGACCCTCACTCACACAAACACACCCTCACTCACACAAACAGACCCTCACTCACACAAACAGACCCTCACTCACACAAACAGACCCTCACTCACACAAACAGACCCTCACTCACACAAACATACACACTCACACAAACACACCCTCACTCACACAAAACACACCCTCACTCACACAAACACACCCTCACTCACACAAACACACCCTCACTCACACAAACACACCCTCACTCACACAAACACACCCTCACTCACACAAATACACCCTCACTCACACAAACAGACCCTCACTCACACAAACAGACCCTCACTCACACAAACACACCCTCACTCACACAAACTGACCCTCACTCACACAAACAGACTCTCACTCACACAAACTGACCCTCACTCACACAAACACACCCTCACTCACACAAACACACCCTCACTCACACAAACAGACCCTCACTCACACAAACACACCCTCACTCACACAAACACACCCTCACTCACACAAACACACCCTCACTCACACAAACACACCCTCACTCACACAAACACAACCTCACTCACACAAACACACCCTCACTCACACAAACTGACCCTCACTCACACAAACTGACCCTCACTCACACAAACACACCCTCACTCACACAAACAGACCCTCACTCACACAAACAGACCCTCACTCACACAAACAGACCCTCACTCACACAAACAGACCCTCACTCACACAAACATACACACTCACACAAACACACCCTCACTCACACAAACACACCCTCACTCACACAAACTGACCCTCACTCACACAAACACACCCTCACTCACACAAACTGACCCTCACTCACACAAACATACACACTCACACAAACACACCCTCATTCACACAAACTCACCCTCACTCACACAAACACATCCTCACTCACACAAACACACCCTCACTCACACAAACTGACCCTCACTCACACAAACACACCCTCACTCACACAAACACACCCTCACTCACACAAACTGACCCTCACTCACACAAACATACACACTCACACAAACACACCCTCACTCACACAAACTGACCCTCACTCACACAAACTGACCCTCACCCACACAAACACACCCTCACTCACACAAACACACCCTCACTCACACAAACTGTCCCTCACTCACACAAACACACCCTCACTCACACAAACACACCCTCACTCACACAAACTGTCCCTCACTCACACAAACACACCCTCACTCACACAAACACACCCTCACTCACACAAACTGACCCTCACTCACACAAACACACCCTCACTCACACAAACAGACCCTCACTCACACAAACACACCCTCACTCACACAAACACACCCTCACTCACACAAACATACACACTCACACAAACACACCCTCACTCACACAAACTCACCCTCACTCACACAAACTCACCCTCACTCACACAAACACATCCTCACTCACACAAACACACCCTCACTCACACAAACACACCCTCACTCACACAAACACACCCTCACTCACACAAACACACCCTCACTCACACAAACATACACACTCACACAAACACACCCTCACTCACACAAACTGACCCTCACCCACACAAACACACCCTCACTCACACAAACACACCCTCACTCACACAAACACACCCTCACTCACACAAACTGTCCCTCACTCACACAAACACACCCTCACTCACACAAACACACCCTCACTCACACAAACTGTCCCTCACTCACACAAACACACCCTCACTCACACAAACACACCCTCACTCACACAAACTGACCCTCACTCACACAAACACACCCTCACTCACACAAACAGACCCTCACTCACAGACACTCCCTCAGTGCTGTGTTATGTGTTCTTTTGCAGGGGAGTGCTTAGTGACGGGCCAGTCTCACTTCAAGACGTTTGACAACAAGTTCTTTACCTTCTCTGGCCACTGTCAGTACCTGCTGGCTAGAGACTGCACTGACAACCACTTCTCTGTCATCATAGAAACTGTTCAGGTAAGACACTTCCATCCCATATAAACATCCTGCTGCAAGTCACCTACTGTTTTTAAATGGGCTTCAAGCTTATATCATCAAATTTATGAAAATGGGGTCGTTTAAAATACTGTACCCGTCATAGGTTTGGACACACCTACTCATTCCAGGATTTTTCTTTCTAGACATCAAAACTATGAAATAACACATATGGAATCATGTAGTAACCAAAAAACTGTTAACCTCTTACATCTAGACGTTCCGCTAGCGGAACACCTGCTCCAATATCCAATGATGGGCGTGGCGCGAAATACAAATTCCTCTAAAATCCGAAAACTTCCATTTTTCAAACATATGACTATTTTACAGCATTTTAAAGACAAGACTCTTGTTAATCTAACCACACTGTCCGCTTTCAAAAAGGCTTTACAGCGAAAGCAAAACATTAGATTATGTCAGCAGAGTACCTAGCCAGAAATAATCAGACTACCCATTTTTCAAGCTAGCATATAATGTCACAAAAAACAAAACCACAGCTAAATGCAGCACTAACCTTTGATAATCTTCATCAGATGACAACCCTAGGACATTATGTTATACAATACATGCATGTTTTGTTCAATCAAGTTCATATTTATATCAAAAACCAGCTTTTTCACATTAACATGTGACGTTCAGAACTAGCATACCCCCCGCAAACCTCCGGTGAATTTACTAAATTACTCACGATAAACGTTCACAAAAAGCATAACAATTGTTTTAAGAATTATAGATACAGAACTCCTCTATGCACTCGATATGTCCGATTTTAAAATAGCTTTTCGGTGAAAGCACATTTTACAATATTCTCAGTAGATAGCCCAGCCATCACGGCTAGCTATTTAGACACCGACCAAGTTTAGCCCTGACCAAAGTCATATTTACTATTACAAAAGTTTCATTACCTTTGTTGTCTTCGTCAGAATGCACTCCCAGGACTGCTACTTCAATAACAAATGTTGGTTTGGTCCAAAATAATCCATCGTTATATCCAAATAGCGGCGTTTTGTTCGTGCGTTCCAGACACTATCCGAATGGTAAATAAGGGTCGCTCGCATGGCGCATTTCGTGACAAAAGATTTCTAAATATTTCATTACCGTACTTCGAAGCATGTCAACCGCTGTTTAAAATCAATTTTTATGCAATTTTTCTCGTAAAAAAGCGATAATATTCCGACCGGGAATCTGAGTTTCGGTAAATAGAGGGAAAAACAGAAAGACGGGGGCGGCCAGTGCACGCGCCTAAGTCCACTGTCCCCTGATCGGCCACTTGACAAACGCGATAATGTGTTTCAGCCAGGGCTTTGAATTACGTCATTCAGCTTTTTCCCGGGCTCTGAGAGCCCATTGGAGCCGTGGGAAGTGTCACGTAACAGCAGAGATCCTTTGTAATGGATAGAGATGATAAAGAGGGCCAAGAAATGGTCAGACAGGGTACTTCCTGTACAGAATCTTCTCAGGTTTTGGCCTGCCAAATGAGTTCTGTTATACACACAGACACCATTCAAACAGTTTTAGAAACTTTGGAGGGTTTTCTATCCAAGGCTAATAATTATATGCATATTCTAGTTTCTGGGCAGGAGTAATAATGAGATTAAATCGGGTACGTTTTTTATCCAGCCGTGAAAATACTGCCCCTAGCCATAACAGGTTAAACAAATCAAAATATATTATAGTTTAGATTCTTCAAAGCAGCCACCCTTTGCCTTGATGATAGCTTTGCACACTCTTGGCATTCTCTCAACCAGCTTCACCTGGAATGCTTTTCCAACCATCTTGAAGGAGTTCCCACATATACTGAGCACTTGATGGCTGCTTTTCCTTCACTCTGCAGTCCAACTCATCCCAAACCATCTCAATTGGGTTGAGGTCGGGTGATTGTGGAGGACATGTCATCTGATGCAGCACTCCATCACTATCCTTCTTATTCAAATAGCCCCTAAACAGCCTGGAGGTGTATTGGGTCATTGTCCTGTTGAAAAACAAATGATAGTCCCACTAAGCGCAAACAAGATGGGATGGCGTATTGCTGCAGAATGCTGTGGTAGCCATGCTGTTTAAGAGTGCCTTGAATTCTAAATAAATCCCTGACAGTGTCACCAGCCAAGCACCCCCACACCATCAGAATCCTCCTCCATGCTTCACGGTGGAAACCACACATGCAGAGATCATCCGGACAGATTTCCACCGGTCTAATGTCCATTGCTTGTGTTTGTTGGCCCAAGCAAGTCTCTTCATCTTATTGGTGTCCTTTAGGTATATTTTTTTATTTCACCTTTATTTAACCAGGTAGGCTAGTTGAGAACAAGTTCAAGGAGAGGGGGTACAAAAATGGTCAGATTAATACTGCCATTGAGAAAATTGAAAACAAGATGAGACATGACATGACCCGCTATAAGTGGTTGTTCCACTGGATATCATAAGGTGAATCCACCAATTTGTAAGTCGCTCTGGATAAGAGTGTCTGCTAAATGACGTAAATGTAAATGTAAATGTAATTCAAAGTGCTCTGAACAAATTAAGGGAACCGTTCAAACATTGGCGCATTCTAAGATCCGGTGATAGTATGGTAATGTCTTTTTAATTTTTTTATTTCACCTTTATTTAACCAGGTAGGCTAGTTGAGAACAAGTTCTCATTTACAACTGCGACCTGGCCAAGATAAAGCAAAGCAGTGTGACACAGACAACAACACAGAGTTACACATGGAGTAAACAATAAACAAGCCAATAACACAATAAACAAGTCAATGACACAGTAGAAAAAAAAGAAGGTCTATATACAGTGTGTGCAAAAGGCATGAGGAGGTAAGGCAATAAATAGGCCATAGGAGCGAATATATACAATTTAGCAGATTAACACTGGAGTGATAAATGAGCATATGATGATGTGCAAGTACAGATACTGTTGTGCAAAAGAGCAGAAAAGTAAATAAAATAAAAACAATATGGGGATGAGGTAGGTAGATTGGGTGGGCAAATTACAGATGGACTATGTACAGCAGCGGCGATCGGTTAGCAACTCAGATAGCTGATGTTTAACCTCTCTGGGCTAGGCGGGACGAATTTGTCCCACCTACGCAACAGCCAGTTGAATCCCGTGGCGCGATTTTCAAATACCTTAGAAATGCTATTACTTCAATTTCTCAAACATATGAATATTTTACAGCATTTTAAAGACAAGACTCTCGTTAATCTAACCACACTGTCTGATTTCAAAAAGGCTTTACAACGAAAGCAAAACATTAGATTATGTCAGCAGAGTACCCAGCCAGAAATAATCAGACACCCATTTTTCAAGCTAGCATATAATGTCACAAAAACCCAGAAGACAGCTAAATGCAGCACTAACCTTTGATGATCTTCATCAGATGACAATCCTAGGACATTATGTTATACAATACATGCATGTTTTGTTCAATCAAGTTCATATTTATATCAAAAACCAGCTTTTTACATTAGCATGTGACGTTCAGAACTAGCATACCCCCCGCAAACTTCCGGGGAATTTACTAACAATTTACTAAATTAAACGTTCACAAAAAGCAGAACAATTATTTTAAGAATTATAGATACAGAACTCCTTTGTGCAATCGAGGTGTCCGATTTTAAAATAGCTTTTCGCGTGAAAGCACATTTTGCAATATTCTCAGTAGATAGCCCAGCCATCACGGCTAGCCATTTAGACACCCACCAAGTTTAGCCCTGACCAAAGTCAGATTTACTATTACAAAAGTTTGATTACCTTTGTTGTCTTCGTCAGAATGCACTCCCAGGACTGCTACTTCAATAACAAATGTTGGTTTGGTCCAAAATAATCCATCGTTATATCCAAATAGCGGCGTTTTGTTCGTGCGTTCCAGACACTATCCGAAATGGTAAATCAGGGTTACGAGCATGGCGCAATTCGTGACAAAAAAATTCTAAATATTCCATTACCGTACTTCGAAGCATGTCAACCGCTGTTTAAAATCAATTTTTACGCCATTTTTCTCGTAAAAAAGAGATAATATTCCGACGGGGAATCTCCGTTTAGGTAAACAGGGGAAAGAAAACAAAGCATTCGGTCGACGCGGGCACGCGCCTGAGTCTCACAGTACTGTAACCAGCCACTACCCAAACGCGCTACTTTTTTTCAGCCAGAGCCTGCAAAGCCACGATTCAGCTTTTTGCCGCCTTCTGAGAGCCCATGTGAGCCGTAGGAAGTGTCACGTAACAGCAGAGATCCTTTGTAATGGATAGAGATGGCAAAGAAGGCCAAGAAATGGTCAGACAGGGTACTTCCTGTACAGAATCTTCTCAGGTTTTGACCTGCCATTTGAGTTCTGTTATACTCAGACACCATTCAAACAGTTTTAGAAACTTTGGAGTGTTTTCTATCCAAAGCCAATAATTATATGCATATTCTAGTTACTGGGCAGGAGTAGTAACCAGATTAAATCGGGTACGTTTTTTATCCAGCTGTGTCAATACTGCCCCCTAGCCCTAACAGTTTAAAGTTGGTGAGGGAAATAAAAGTCTCCAACTTCAGTGATTTTTGCAATTCATTCCAGTTACTGGCAGCAGAGAACTGGAAGGAAAGGCGGCCAAATGAGGTGTTGGTTTTGGGGATGATCAGAGAGATATACCTGCTGGAACGTGTGCTACGGGTGGGTGTTGTTATCGTGACCAGTGAACTGAGATAAGGTGGAGCTTTACCTAGCATAGACTTATAGATGACCTGGAGCCAGTGGGTTTGGCGCCGAATATGTAGCGAAGGCCAGCCGACTAGAGAATAAAGGTCGCAGTGGTGGGTGGCACAAGGTGATTTGGTAACAAAACGGATGGCACTGTGATAGACTGCATCCAGTTTGCTGTGTAGAGTATTGGAAGCTATTTTGTAGATGACATTGCCGAAGTCGAGGATCAGTAGGATAGTCAGTTTTACTAGGGTAAATTTGGCGGCGTGAGTGAAGGAGGCTTTGTTGCGAAATAGAAAGCCGATTCTAGATTTCATTTTGGATTGGAGATGTTTAATATGAGTCTGGAAGGAGAGTTTACAGTCTAACCAGACATCTAGGTATTTATAGTTGTCCCCATATTCTAGGTTGGAACTGTCCAGCGTGGTGATGCTAGTCGGGCGGGCGGGTGCAGGCGGGTAGCGAACGGTTGAAAAGCATGCATTTGGTTTTACTAGTGTTTAAGAGCAGTTGGAGGCCATGGAAGGAGTGTTGTATGGCATTGAAGCTCGTTTGGAGGTTAGTTAGCACTGTGTCCAAGGAAGGGCCAGAAGTATACAGAATGGTGTCGTCTGCGTAGAGCTGGATCAGGGAATCGCCCGCAGCAAGAGCGACATCATTGATAGAAACAGAGAAAAGAGTCGGCCCGAGAATTGAACCCTGTGGTACCCCCATAGAGACTGCCAGAGGTCCGGACAACATGCCCTCCGATTTGACACACTGAACTCTGTCTGCAAAGGTGAACCAGGAGAGGCAGTCTTTAGAAAAACCAAGGATATTGAGTCTGCCGATAAGAATACGGTGATTGACAGAGTCGAAAGCCAGGTCGATGAAGACGGCTGCACAGTACTGTCTTTTATCGATTGCGGTTATGATATCGTTTAGTACCTTGAGTGTGGCTGAGGTGCACCCGTGACCAGCTCGGAAACCGGATTGCACAGCGGAAAAGGTACGGTGGGATTCGAAATGGTCAGTGATCTGTTTATTAACTTGGCTTTCGAAGACTTTAGATAGGCAGGGCAGGATGGAAATAGGTCTGTAACAGTTTGGGTCTAGGGTGTCACCCCTTTTGAAGAGGGGGATGACCGCGGCAGCTTTCCAATCTTTAGGGATCTCGGACGATACGAAAGAAAGGTTGAACAGGCTTGTAATAGGGGTTGCAACAATGGCGACAGATAGTTTTAGAAAGAGAGGGTCCAGATTGTCTAGCCCAGCTGATTTGTACGGGTCCAGGTTTTGCAGCTCTTTCAGAACATCTGCTATCTGGATTTGGGTGAAGGAGAAGCTGGGGAGGCTTGGGCGAGTAGCTGTGGGAGGAGGAAGAGCGGTTGGCCGGGGTTGGAGTAGCCAGGAGGAAGGCATGGCCAGCCATTGAGAAATGCTTATTGAAATGTTCGATTATCATGGATTTATTGGTGGTGACCATGTTACCTAGACTCAGTGCAGTGGGCAGCTGGGAGGAGGTGCTCTTGTTCTCCATGGACTTTACTGTGTCCCAAAACTTTTTGGAGTTAGAGCTACAGGATGCAAATTTCTGCTTGAAAAAGCTAGCCTTTGCTTTCCTGACTGACTGTGTATATTGGTTCCTGACTTCCCTGAACCGTTGCTGGTTTCTTTGCAGCAATTCGACCATGCCACCTTATTCCTCTGAACAGTTGATGTTGAGATGTGTCTGTTACTTGAACTCTGTGAAGCGTTTATTTTGGCTGCAATTTCTGAGGCTGGTAACTCAAATGAACTGATCCTCTGCAGCAGAGGTAACTCTGGAACTTCCTTTCCTGTGTTGGTCCTCATGAGAGCAAGTTTCATCATAGTTCTTGATGGATTTTGCAACTGCATTTGAATAAAGTTCTTTACATTCTCTGGAATGACTGACCTTCATGTCATAAAGCAATGACGGTCTATCATTTCTCTTTGCTTATTTGAGATGTTCTTGCCATAATATGGACTTGGTCTTTAACTTCTTTCGGATCAGTAGGACGCTAGCGTCCCACCTCGACAACATCCGGTGAAATTGCAGAGCGCCAAATTCAAATTACATTACTATAAATATTTAACTTTCATAAAATCACAAGTGCAATACATCAAAATGAAGCTTAACTTGTTGTTAATCCAGCCGCCATGTCAGATTTCAAAAAGGCTTTACGGCAAAAGCAAACCATGCGATTATCTGAGGACTGCACCCCGCTTACCAACACATGAAAAACATATTTCAACCAGGAAGGTGCAACACAAAAGTCAGAAATAACGATATAATTCATGCCTTACCTTTGAAGATCTTCTTCTGTTGGCACTCCAAAATGTCCCAGAAACATCACAAATGGTCCTTTTGTTCGATAAATTCCTTCTTTATATCCCCAAAATGTCAATTTATTTGGCGCGTTTGATTCAGAAATGCACCGGTTCCAACTCGCCCAACATGACTACAAAGTATCTAATAAGTTACCTGTAAACTTGGTCCAAACATTTCAAACAACTTTCCTAATCCAACCTTAGATATCCTAACACGTAAATAATAGATACAATTTAAGATGGAATATACTGTGTTCAATAGCGGATGAAAACAACGTGGAGCGAACTCCACTTCACACGCGCCACACAGAAGAGTCCACTTGGCTTGACACTCACAATGAACAGCCCTACTTCTTCATTTCTCAAAAGAAAAACATCAACCAATTTCTAAAGACTGTTGACATCTAGTGGAAGCCATAGGAACTGCAACCAGGTTCCTCAAAAATATAGTTTCCCATAGAAAATGAATTGAAAACACAGTGACCCCATTTTTTTTTCATGGATGGTTTGTCCTTGGAGCTTTGCCTGCCAAATAAGTTATGTTATACTCACAGACATAGTTTTAACCATTTTAGAAACTTTTGAGTGTTTTCTATCTAAATCTACCAATTATATGTATATCCTAGCTTCTGGACCTGAGAAACAGGCAGTTTACTTTGGGCACACTTTTCATCCGGATGTGAAAATACTGCCCCCTATCCCAATGAAGTTAACCAAATAGGGCTATCTTCTGTATACCACCCCTACCTCACAACACAAATGAATAGCTCAAAGATATTAAAAAGGAAATCAATTCCACTAATTCACTTTTAAGAAGGGTTAGGGTTAGAGAGAGAATGTTGAGAGAATGCCAAGAGTGTGAAAAGATGTCATCAAGGCAAAGGGTGGCTACTTTGATGAAACTCAAATATAAAATATATTTTGTATTTTATATTTGTTTAACACTTTTTTGGGTACTACATGATTCCATATGTGCTATTTCATAGATTTGATGTCTTCACTATTATTATACAGTGTAGAAAATAGTAAAAATTATGAAAAACCCTGGAATCAGTTGGTGTGTCCAAGCTTTGGACTGGTACCGTATATCCTCCATTTTGGATCTTATTCTCTATTATAACTCAACTATGTCCTCCATTATGGATCATATTCTCTATTATAACTCAACTATGTCCTCCATTTTGGATCTTATTCTCTATTATAACTCAACTATGTCCTCCATTATGGATCATATTCTCTATTATAACACAACTATGTCCTCCATTATGGATCATATTCTCTATTATAACTCAACTATGTCCTCCATTATGGATCATATTCTCTATTATAACTCAACTATGTCCTCCATTATGGATCATATTCTCTATTATAACTCAACTATGTCCTCCATTATGGATCATATTCTCTATTATAACTCAACTATGTCCTCCATTTTGGATCATATTCTCTATTATGACTCAACTATGTCCTCCATTACGTTTCATGTTGTATCAGTCCATCATTGTAGCACTCTTTTTTTCAGTGTGCTGTATCACTCTGCTGGCCATAGCTGCTCTGTGTACTTCCGTGTCCCAGTCCTCCATTATGTTTCAGTGTGTTTCTGTCCTCCATTGTGGCTCTGTATATTTCAGTGTGCAGATGAGCAGGATGCGGTCTGCACGCGCTCAGTAACCCTCAGTCTGCCACCACTGGAGGGGATGACAGTGAAGCTGAAGCATGGAGGAGTGGTCTCTGTCAACAACATGGACATACAGACACCTCTCAATCATGGTACACACACTCACACACACACACAGAAGCATCGCTCCTAGTGGCCGGGGACTTTAATGCAGGCAAACTGAAATGCAAATTTTACCTAATTTCTACCAGCATGTGGCATGTGCAACAAGGGGAAACAAACTCTTGATCACCTTTACTCGACATACAGAGACGCATACAAAGCTCTCCCCGCCCTCCATTTGGCAAATCTGACCATAGTTATATACTTCTGATTCCTGCGAAAACTAAAGCAGGAAGTACCAGTGACTCTCTCAATATGGAAGTGGTCAGATGACGCGGATGCTAAACTACAGGACTGTTTCGCTGCACAGACTGGAAAATGTCCCGGGATTCATCAAATGGAATTGAGGAGTACACCACATCAGTCACCGGCTTCATCAATAAGTGCATCGATGACATCGTGACCACACACAGTGACCGTACGTACATACCCCAACCAGAAGCCATAGATTACAAGCAACAGAAACACTGAGCTGAAGGCTAGAGCTGCCACTTTCAAGGAGCGGGACACTAATCCGGACGCTTATAATAAATACTGCTACGCCCTCCGACGAACCATCAAACAGGCAAAGTGTCAATACAGGACTAAGATTGTATCCTACTACACCGGCTCTGACGCTCAACAGATGTGGCAGGGCTCGCAAACTATTACAGATGACAAAGGGAAACCCAGCCACGAGCTGCCCAGTGACACGAGCCTACCAGACGAGCTAAATACCATTTATACTCGCTTCGAAGCAAGCAAAACTGATGCATGTATGAGAGCCCCAGCTACACCACCGGACGACTGTGTGATCACACTCTCAGTAGAAGATGTGATCAAGACATTTAAACAGGTCAACATTCACAAATCCGGGGGGCCAGACGGATTGCCAGGACGTGTACTCAAAGCATGCACAAACCAACTGGCAAGTTACTGAACTGACATTTTCAACTTCTCCCTGACCGAGTCTGTAATACACACGTTTCAAGTAGACTGTCATAGTCCCTGTGCCCAAGGAAGCAAAGGTAACCTGCCTAAATGTTGACCGCCCCATAGCACTTGTGTCGGTAGCCATGAAGTGCTTTGAACAGCTGGTCATGGTTCACATCAACACCATCATCCTGGAAACCCTAGACCCACTCCAATTCGCATACCACCCCAACAGATCCACAGGTGACGCAATCTCAATCGCACTCCACACTGCCCTTTCCCACCTGGACAAAAGGAACACCTATGTCAGAATGCTATTCATTGACTACAGCCCAGTGTTCAACACCATAGTGCCCACATATCTCATCACTAAGACTAAACACCTGCAACTGGATCCTGGACTTCCTGACGGGCCGACCCCAGGTGGTAAGGGTAGGCAACAATACATCTGCCACGCTGATCCTCAACACTGGGGCCCCTCAGGACTGCGTGCTTAGTCCCCTCCTGTACTCTCTGTTCACCCACGAAAGCGTGGCCAAGCACGACTCAAACTCTATCATTAAGTTTGCTGATGACACAACAGTGGTAGGCCTGATCACCGACAACAATGAGACAGCCTATAGGGAGGAGGTCAGAGACCTGGCAGTGTGGTGCCAGGACAACAACCTCTCCCTCAATATGAGCAAGACAACGGAGCTGATCGTGGACTACAGGAATAGGCTGGCTGAACAGGCCCCCATTTACCCTGACCCTACAGCCCCCACATCAACGGAGCTGTAGTGGAGCAGGTCAACTTTCATGTCCGAACACCAAGGCGGTCGTGAAGAGGGCACGACAACACCTTTTACCCCTCAGGAGACTGAAAAGATTTGGCACGGGTCCCCAGATCCTCAAAAAGTTCTGCAGCTGCACAATCGAGAGCATCCTGACCAGTTGCATCACCGCCTGGTGCCGAGGGTCATTAGCCACTACAGAGGGTAGAGGCTACGGTCCAGTATATCACTGGGGCCAAGCTTCCTGACATCCAGGACCTATATACTAGGTGGTGTAAGAGGAAGGCCAAAATAATTGTCAAAGCCTCAAGCCACCCAAGTCATAGAATGTTCTGTCTGCTACTGCAGGGTAAGCGGTACCAGAGCGCCAAAATCTACCCCGAAGCCTGCTGCTACTCGTTGTTTATTATCATGCATTGTCACTTTACCCCTACCTACATGTACAAATTACCTCGAATAACCTGTACCGCTGCACATTGACCTTTACCCCCTGTATATAGTCTCGTTATTTGTATGTTACTTTGTATTTATTTTTTATTTTTTACATATTTAAAAATATATATGTAGATATTTTAAATACTCACACACTCGCACACAAGCAAATGATAGAGAGTTAATGTGTAATATATGTGTGAAGGTAATTTGCGTGTCCAGAAGACAGTGCAGTCTGGAGCGCGTGTTCTCTTTGGAGACAACCTTCGTCTGGACTGGGATGGGCGGGGACGTGTGCTGCTGAAGGTGAGGGGGTAGGGCTTATTATTTGTAGCATGTTTGGTGTGTGTGTGTAACCTTATTAACCTTAGTAACTACTGTAACCTTGGTAACCATGGTACCGCCCTCCAGTTGGGGCCTGTATGGGCTGGACATACCTGCGGTCTCTGTGGCAACTACAACGGTAACCAAGGTGATGACTTCCTGTCTGCTGCCGGACTAGTGGAGACGGGGCCACAGGCATTTGGCCAATCATGGAGGATCAACGGAGACTGTGACTCCACCCATCAACAGGATACTGATCCCTGCTCCCTCAACCCCAAGAGAGGTACACTCACACACACACACACACACACACACACACACACACACACACACACACACACACACACACACACACACACACACACACACACACACACACACACACACACACACACACACACACACACAAACACACAAACAATGTGTAACAGTTAAGTTCAGTGTGTCTCCTCTCTCCCTGTAGTTTAGTTCAGTGTGTCTCCTCTCTCCCTGTAGTTTAGTTCAGTGTCTCCCCTCTCTCCCTGTAGTTAAGTTCAGTGTGTCTCCTCTCTCCCTGTAGTTTAGTTCAGTGTGTCTCCTCTCTCCCTGTAGTTTAGTTCAGTGTGTCTCCTTTCTCTCCCTGTAGTTTAGTTCAGGGTGTCTCTTCTCTCTTCCTGTAGTTTAGTTCAGTGTCTCCACTCTCAATGTAGTTTAGTTTAGTGTCTCTTCTAATACCCTGTAATTTAGTTCAGGTTTACGCCTCTCTTTCCCTGTAGTTTAGTTCATTATTTCTCCTCCCTCTCCCTGTAGTTTAGTTCAGGGTGTCTCTTCTCTCTCCCTGTAGTTTATTTCAGTGTCTCCTCTCTTTCCCTGTAGTTTAGTTCAGTGTGTCTCCTCTCTCCCTGTAGTTTAGTTCAGTGTGTCTCCTCTCTCCCTGTAGTTTAGTTCAGTGTGTCTCCTCTCTCCCTGTAGTTTAGTTCAGGGTGTCTCCTCTCTCCCTGTAGTTTAGTTCAGTGTGTCTCCTTTCTCTCCCTGTAGTTTAGTTCAGTGTGTCTCCTCTCTCCCTGTAGTTTAGTTCAGGGTGTCTCCTCTCTCCCTGTAGTTTAGTTCAGTGTGTCTCCTCTCTCCCTGTAGTTTAGTTCAGTGTGTCTCATCTCTCTCCCTGTAGTTTAGTTCAGGGTGTCTCATCTCTCTCCCTGTAGTTTAGTTCAGGGTGTCTCATCTCTCTCCCTGTAGTTTAGTTCAGGGTGTCTCTTCTCTCTTCCTGTAGTTTAGTTCAGGGTGTCTCTTCTGTCTCCCTGTAGTCTTTCAGTTTAGTTCAGTATGTATCCTTTCTCTACCTGTAGTGCGTTTTGCAGAGGAGGCATGTGGAGTGATGATGTCAGAGGTGTTTGGAGCATGTCACTTCCTTGTGAATCCCCTCCCCTTCCTGCGGTTCTGTCGTTACGACGTGTGCGTGTGTTCTGACGGAGAGAAATGTCTGTGTTCCGCTCTGGCCTCCTACGCTGCTGCCTGCTCTTCTAGGGGAGTTCTGCTGACCTGGAGGACACCTGAACGCTGTGGTAACACACACACATACCATCACAGAAGAACCAGCTTCTTTACATAAAGAATGGAGGGCCCAGCACAGACCATTGGGAACACCTATTCTTCATCTGAGTTGTTGGCTGTATCATTCATAACTCTTTCTCTCTATGTCTGTGTGTGTGTGCGTGCTACAGCCATGCATTGTCCAGTGGGCCAGCTGTACAAGACATGTGGCAGTGTGTGTGAGCGATCATGTCGTTCTCTGTCGGGGGTGGAGCCTGGATGCGGTGGGGAGGAAGGGTGTGAGGAGGGATGCTTCTGCCCCCCCGGCCAATACCTTAGTGAAACGGGGGCGTGTGTGACACCTGACCTCTGCTCCTGCCTGCATGACGGACAGCTGTACCAACCCAACGACGTCTACGCTGACCACAACAGCATCTGGTACACACACATCTAACATTTTAGTCTTTTAGGAGACACTCTTATCCAGAGCAACTAAAAGTTAGTGAATTCATCTTAAGATAGCTAGGTGGGACAACCACATTTCACATGCTTAGAAAGTACAGTATCAGTAGAGTCAGAGATAGATGTTGTCAGTAGAGTACCCTGCCAAAAATAATCACACAGCCATTTTCAAAGCAAGCATATATGTCACAAAAACCAAAACCACAGCTAAATGCAGCACTAACCTTTGATGATCTTCATCAGATGACACTCCTAGGACATTATGTTAAACAATACATGCATGTTTTGTTCAATCAAGTTCATATTTATATCAAAAACCAGCTTTTTACATTAGCATGTGATGTTCAGAACTAGCATACCCACCGAAAACTTCTGGTGAATTTACTAAATTACTCATGATAAACGTTGACAAAATACATAACAATTATTTTAAGAATTATAGATACAGAACTCCTTTATGCAATCGCGGTGTGAGATTTTAAAATAGCTTTTCGGTGAAAGCACATTTTGCAATATTCTGAGTACATAGCTCGGCCATCACGGCTAGCTATTTTGACACCCACCAAGTTTGGGGCTCACTAAACTCAGAATTACTATTAGAAAAATTGGATTACCTTTGCTGTTCTTCGTCAGAATGCACTCCCAGGACTTCTACTTCAACAACAAATGTTGTTTTGGTTCCAAATAATCAATAGTTATATTCAAATAGCTCTGTTTTGTTCATGCGTTCAGGTCACTATCCGAAGGGTGAAGCGCGAGCACATTCCGTGAATAAAATTTTCAAAATAATCCTTTACCGTACTTCGAAGCATGTCAAATGCTGTTTAAAATCAATTTTATGCAATTTTTTTTTAAAAATAGCGATAATATTCCAACCGGGCAGTGTTGTATTCATTCAAAGGCTGAAAGAAAAAAATGGAGTAGTCTCGTGAACGCGCATCTCAGTCTCACTGTCCCCAGGCTGACCACTCACAAACTTTGCTGCTGTTCTTTGCCCAGAGACAGCAGACACCCCATTCCACTTTCTGGCAGCTTTAGAGAGCCAATGGAAGCCTTAGAAAATGTCACGTTACAGCACAGATGCTGTATTTTCGATAAAGATGCAACAGAAGGACAACAAATGGTCAGAGAGGGCACTTCCTGTATGGAATCTTCTCAGGTTTTGGCCTGCCATATGAGTTCTGTTATACTCACAGACACCATTCAAACAGTTTTAGAAACTTTAGAGTGTTTTCTATCAAAATATACTAATTATATGCATATTCTCATTTCTGGGTAAGAGTAGTAACCAGTTAAAATCGGGTACATTTTTTATCCGGCCGTGCAAATACTGCCCCCTAGCCCCAACGGGTTAAGTGACTGAAGGGCAGCATAGGCTGTGATGAACTTGGAGGTCTTGACCACAGATCGGCAGTTCCAAAAGCTGCCAGACACCAGGAATTCCACCTGGGTTGTGCGTGCAGGGTACACTACATTAGAAGGGTTGCAGCCAAGGGGTGGGGAGCGTCTGTAAAGCCTACAGGGAGAGGAGCGAACGGGTATAGAAAACACACACATAGTTGACAAAGCAACAAAATAGCAAATTGTAAATAACTAGGTAAGACACTCAAGGGAGAGAGTGGTGTGGAGCCTCTCTTTCCTTCCTTGAACAACTTGGCAGAACAACTTGGCAGAACAACTCGGAATAACCATCTTAGTTTCGACGACGGTCTTAGTTTTGTAACCTAGACTGAGGTTACAAAAAGCAAAAAGCCACAAATTGCCCTGCCCCTTGATCCTGGTTGATGTATCATTCACAGGAGGCTGCTGAGGGGAGAACGGCTCTTAATAATGGCCGGAACGAAGCACCATGTGTTTGATGTATTTGATACCATTCCAATTATTCCGCTCCAGTCATTAAGATGAGCCCATCCTCCCCAATGAAGCTGCCACCAACCTCCTGTTGCGTCAACAATCATATGCAAGTTATGAGCAGTCAGCCGTTCACACACCAAGTAGGCTACTGGGAAGACAGACAGGCAGCACTTAAAGTAGCTAGCAAAAAGACAGCACTAGAACACAACAGATAAAGACAAACAATTATACTAGAGATATCAGGGGCCTCATTTATCAATGTTGCCTAGAAACTATTCTAAAATACTACTTACGAACAGGATATATAATGTTCATTCCTACGAGCGTCATACACAGAGGAGATAACCATTGATAAATACGATCCTTCTCAGCCTTGGTGCTCGGGCACGACCTTGGCTGTTGGCTTTTCGAAACACCCCTAATTAACCATATATGGTCAAAATCATCGCTTTAAAGCCATTGGGGAATATACAACGCTGTACAATGAAATAGCTACTACGCAGTCAGAGATTGAAGCAGAGGTGCTAGTGACTGAAACAGAGGTGCTAGTGACTGAAACAGAGGTCAAACCACAACTGACAGAGCCATATTATAATGTTTGGTTGTATTTTTGTGTGAGTGTCTGAAACAGAGGTGCTAGTGACTGACAATCAAACATTATTATGTGGCTCGCTCAGTTGTGGTTTGACCTGTAAAAATAAAGACGTAGCTACAAAGTGAGGACCATTAGGACATTTCAAGTTGTTTTAGCGATGGCAAATATACTTCAAAGTTTAGGTTACACTCACCAATAAGCCATCCATCCAGCCAGCTCCCTCCTGTAGCTGAACAGGCCAACATTGCTGTTCTGCAGAATGAACGAGTCATGTGTTCCACCTGGCCACCTAGCCACCACATTGAGTAGCGTCTTTTCTGTATCACATACAACCTGCACATTAAGAGTGGAAGCTTTCTCTTTTCAAATAGTTCACACATTTCCAACATTCATGTATATTTTTCCCATTCATGCTTGAAGAGCAGTTATTCCACCACTTGGCACTGTGCTTACACATGGTCATGACTGGGCATACATGTAGGCACAATCTCAAGCAAACATTCATGTTGTTCAATCTCATGCTTTGCTTGGAAATGATCCCATTTATGATTAATGCACAGATTTGTGCTTACGCACGGTTGATAAATGAGGACCCAGGAGTCCTCTAACTATAGAATGAAGTATACACACAAAAATGTAGTACTAGACCACAACAGATAAAGACAGGAAGACAGGAAGACAGTACTAGACCACAACAGATAAAGACAGGAAGACAGTACTAGACCACAACAGATAAAGACAGGAAGACAGGAAGATAGTACTAGACCACAACAGATGAAGACAGGAAGACAGTACTAGACCACAACAGATAAAGACAGGAAGACAGTACTAGACCACAACAGATAAAGACAGGAAGGCAGGAAGACAGTACTAGACCACAACAGATAAAGACAGGAAGACAGGAAGACAGTACTAGACCACAACAGATAAAGACAGGAAGACAGTACTAGACCACAACAGATAAAGACAGGAAGACAGGAAGACACTACTAGACCACAACAGATAAAGACAGGAAGACAGTACTAGACCACAACAGATAAAGACAGGAAGACAGTACTAGACCACAACAGATAAAGACAGGAATACAGGAAGACAGTACTAGACCACAACAGATGAAGACAGGAAGACAGTACTAGACCACAACAGATAAAGACAGAAATTATACTTGACACTAGTCCTCTAGCTGTAGAATAAAGCACACACACACTTTTACCCTAACTGATGTGTGTGTGTGTGTGTGTGTGTGTGTGTGTGTGTGTGTGTGTGTGTGTGTGTGTGTGTGTGTGTGTGTGTGTGTGTGTGTGTGTGTGTGTGTGTGTGTGTGTGTGTGTGTGTAGTTACTGTGAGAACGGATCTATGAGCTGCAGCTCTACTGAGATGAGTGGAGTTATGCTGTCTGACATGTTCTTCCAGGACGACCAGCCACCCTCCAGAGGTATTGTGTGTCTGTGTGTCTGTGTGTGTGTCTGTGTGTGTGTGTGTCTGTCTGTCTGTCTGTCTGTCTGTCTGTCTGTCTGTCTGTCTGTCTGTCTGTCTGTCTGTCTGTCTGTCTGTCTGTCTGTCTGTCTGTCTGTCTGTCTGTCTGTCTGTCTCTGTGTGTGCCTGCGTGCGCATGTGTGTGTGTATGTATTTAATATCTCTGCATGAACTAAAAACGTAATATATATTAATATATACTATATTGTTAAAAGTAAAACATATTTTATTATATTGTTAAAAGTAATATTGTTAAAAGTAGAATTGCTCGTACAGTCTAACTTTCTAGGTCCTGAGCTTGATATGTGTGTCTGTGTGTGCAGAGCGCCGTGCGGCTACCTGTGTTCCCCCTCTCAGGCGCGTTGGGTGTGAGGGAGGGGAGGAGGGTCTGGAGTGTTCTAGAACCTGTCAGAATCTGGACCTCCCCTGTCTCAGTCTGGCCTGTATCCCCGGGTGTCTCTGTCCCAACGGCACGGTATGTACACTGACCCTAACCCCAACCCTAACCCTAACCCTAACCCTAACCCTAACCCTACCCTGTCTCAGTCTGGCCTGTATCCCCGGGTGTCTCTGTCCCAACGGCACGGTATGTACACTGACCCTAACCCCTAACCCTAACCCTAACCCCAACCCTGACCCTAAACCCAACCACGTCCCGATCCTAACCCTAACCCCGACCCTAACCCTAAACCTAACCCTAACCCTGACCCCAAGCTTAACCCTAGCTCTGCCGCAACCTCGATCCTTGACCCTAACCCCAACCCTGACCCTAACCCCAACCCTGACCTTAACCCCAACCCTGACCCTAACTCCAACCTTGACCCCCACCCTAAACCCAACCACGTCCCGATCCTAACCCTGACCCCGACCCTAACCCTAACCCTAACCCTGACCCCAAGCCTAACCCTAGCTCTGACCGCAACCTCAATCATTGACGCTAACACCGACCCTGACCCTAATCCTAACCCTGACCCCAACCCTAACCCTGACTCTGGATTCAAGGATAAGCCGGTAGAGAGTGGATCACATTTTAGTAAAGTAAAATATATTCAGAACAAATTGTCATGTTCAGGGGCTTAGCGTGGGAGGTTTTTCAACAGAAGACCACAAACATTGTATATTGTATTGAATATCTACAATGTAGAAAACTATATATTGGAGAAACCAGGAACTCCTTGGAAGCCAGACTCAATCAACACCTATATCATATTAGGAAAGAGTCTAGCACAACGATACTATACAAATCTCATCTAGTAGCTCAGCTAAGAATAGCAGGGTTGGAATCTAACCAACGGTGGTCGTTAACACAGAGACAAACTAACTACTATTCAAATCAAATCAAACTGTATTGGTCACATTTGCCGAATACAACAGGTGTAGACCTTACAGTGAAATGATTGCTTACGAGCCCCTAAACAACAATGCAGTTAAAAGAATACAGATAAGAATAAGAAATAAAAGTAACAAGAAATTAAAGAGCAGCAGAAAAATAACATTAGCGAGACTATATACATGGGGTATCGGTACAGAGTCAATGTGCGGGGACACAGGCTATTTGAGGTAATATGTACATGTAGTTAGAGTTATTAAAGTGACAATGCATAGAGGATAACAACAGAGAGTAGCAGCGGTATAAAAGAGGGGGAGAGGAGGGGTTGGGGGCAATGCAAATAGTCTGGGTAGCCATTTGATTAGGTGTTCAGGAGTCTTATGGCTTGGGGGTAGAAGCTGTTAAGAAGCCTTTTGGACCTAGACGCTCCGTTAGCGCTTGCCGTGCGGTAGCAAAGAGAACAGTCTATGACTAGGGTGGCTGGAGCCTTTGACAATTTTTGGGGCCTTCCTCTGACACCGCCTGGTATAGAGGTCCTGGATGGCAGGAAGCTTGGCCCTAGTGATGTACTGGGCCGTTCGCACTACCCTCGGGAGTGCCTTGTGGTCGGAGGCCGAGCAGTTGGCATACCAGGCAGTGATGAAACCAGTCAGGATGCTCTCGATGGTGAAGCTGTAGAGCCTTTTGAGGATCTGAGGACCCATGCCAAATCTTTTCACTGTCCTGAGGGGGAATAGGTTTTGTCGTGCCCTCTTCACGACTGTCTTAGTGTGCTTGGACCATGTTAGTTTGTTGCTGATGTGGATACCAAGGAACTTGAAGCTCTCAACCTGCTCCACTGCAGGCCCGTCATGGGGGCGTGCTAGGTCCTCTTTTTCCTGTAGTCCACAATCATCTCCTTTGTCTGTCTAAATGCAAAGGTCACAGAGAACAAACTAGCAGTACCCTGTCTTCTCCAAACTTTGTATTGATCCCACAGGTCTGAATGACAAGTATAAGAGAACTCCATGGACACATAGGAGTCTCTGGCTCCATCTGCTGGACAGTTTGGAGAAGACAGGTAGACTGCTAGTTCACGTAGGAGCATCTGTCTCCATCTGCTGGACAGTTTGGAGAAGACAGGATCCTGCTCGGTTGTTCTCTGTGACCTCAACACTCATGAAGATTTCATTTAGACAGAGGTTAAAAGACCAGGTCTTGGCCCTAACCTTAACCCCGGACCTAACCTTTGCACCAGCTGTTACCTTAACCTTAAACCTGGCCCTAATTCGAACCCCGCCTTCACCTTAACTCTGGGGTATGTGGGACGCTACCGTCCCACTCGCCAACAGCCAGTGAAATAGCAGAGCGCCAAATTCAAAACAACAAAAATCTCATCATTCAAATTTCTCACACATACAAGTGTTATAAACCATTTTAAAGATACACTTCTCCTTAATCCAACCACAGTTTCTGATTTCAAAAAGGATTTACGGCGAAAGCATAGCATTAGATTATGTTAGGACAGCACCTAGACAAGACAAACCACACTGCCATTTTCCAAGCAAGGAGAGGCGTTACAAAAACCAGAAATACAGCAAAAATTAATCACTAACCTTTGATGATTTTCATCAGATGGCACTCATAAGACTTCATGTTACAGAATACATGTATGTTTTGCTCGATAAAGTTCATATTTATATCCAAAAACCCCATTTTACATTGGCGTCTAATGTTCAGAAATGTTTTGCCTCCAAAACTCCCGGTGAATGAGCACATCAATTTACAGAAATACTCATCATAAACGTTGATAAAATATACAGCTGTCATTCAAAGAATTATAGATAAACATCTCCTTAATGCAACCGCTGTGTCAGATTTCAAAAAAGGTTTACGGCGAAAGCACACTGCAATAATCTGAGTACAGCGCTCAGACAACAACAACAAGAAATACAAATACCCGCCATGTTGGAGTCAACAAAAATTAGAAATAGCATTATAAATATTCACTTACCTTTGATGATCTTCATCGGAATGCACTCCTAAGAATCCCAGTTCCACAATAAATGTTTGTTTTGTTTCGATAATGTACATATTTATGTCTAAATAACTCCTTTGTGTTCAGTTTACTATTCCAAATGCATATGGTGCGAGCAGTAAGTTCAGACAAAGTCAAAAAAGTTATAAAATAGTTTGTAGAAACATGTCAAACGATGTATAGAATCAATCTTTAGGATGTTTTTATAATAAATCTTAAATAATATTCCTGGACCCCAGAGTTTGGTCTGTATCCTGACACTGGCCCTGGTCCCCAGAGTTTGGTCTGTAAAATACCCCTGGTCCCCAGAGTTTGGTCTGTATCATGACCCTGGTCCCCAGAGTTTGGTATGTAACCTGACCCTGGTCCCTAGAGTTTGGTTTGCATCTTTAACCTGGTCCCCAGAGTTTGGTCTGTATCCTGACCCTGACCCTGGTCCCCAGGGTTTGGTCTGTATCCTGAGCCTGGTCCCCAGAGTTTGGTCTGCAACCTGACCCTGGTCCCCAGAGTTTGGTCTGTATCCTGACCCTGGTCCCCAGAGTTTGGTCTGTATCCTGAGCCTGGTCCCCATGTGTATGGTCTGCAACCTGACCCTGGTCCCCAGAGTTTGGTCTGTATCATGACCCTGGTCCCCAGAGTTTGGTCTGTATCCTGACCCTGGTCCCAATAGTTTGGCCTGTATCATGAGTCTCGTCCCCCGAGTTTGGTCTGTAACCTGATCCTGGTCCCCAGAGTTTGGTCTGAATTCTGACCATGCTCCTAAGAGTTTGGTCTGTATCCTGACCCTGGTCCCCATAGTTTGGTCTATACCCTGACCCTGGTCCCCAGAGATTGGTCTGTACACCCCCAACCCTGGTCCCCAGAGTTTGGTCTGTATCCTCACCCTGGTCCCCTGAGTTTGGTCTGTATCATGACCCTGGTCCCCAGAGTTTGGTATGTAACCTGACCCTGGTTCCCAGAGTTTGGTCTCCATCTTTACCCTGGTCCCCAAAGTTGGTCTGTATCCTGACCCGGACCCTGGTCCCCAGAGTTTGGTCTGTATCATGACCCTGGTCCCCAAAGTTTGGTCTGTAACCTGACCCTGGTCTCCAGAGTTTAGTCTGCATACTCACCCTGGTCTCCAGAGTTTGGTCTGTATCCTGACCCTAACCCTGGTCCCCAGAGTTTGGTCTGTATCCTGAGCCTGGTCCCCAGAGTATGGTCTGCAACCTGACCCTGGTCCCCAGAGTTTGGTCTGTATCCTGAGCCTGGTCCCCAGAGTTTGGTCTGTAACCTGACCCTGGTCCCCAGAGTTTGGTTTGCATACTGACACTGGTCCCCAGAGGTTGGTCTGTATCCTGACCCTGGTCCCCATAGTTTGGCCTGTATCCAGAGTCTCGTCCCCCGAGTTTGGTCTGTAACCTGATCCTGGTCCCCAGAGTTTGGTCTGAATTCTGACTCTGGTCCCCAGAGTTTAGTCTGCATACTCACCCTGGTCCCCTGAGTTATGTCTGTAACCTGACCCTGGTCCCCAGAGTTTGGTCTGTATCCTGACCATGCTCCTAAGAGTTTGGTCTGTACCCTGACCATGGTCCACAGAGTTAGGACTGTATCCTGACCATGACCTTGGACCTCAGAGTTTGGTCTGTACCCTGACCCTGGTCCCCAGACATTGGTCTGTACACCCACAACCCTGGTCCCCAGAGTATGGTCTGTAACCTGACCCTGGTCCCCAGAGTTTGGTCTGTATCCTGACCCTGACCCAGGTCCCCAGAGTTTTGTCTGTATCCTGACCCTGGTCACCAGTGTTTTGTCTGTAACCTATCCCTGGTCCCCAGAGTTGGTCTGTATCCTGACCCGGACCCTGGTCCCCAGAGTTTGGTCTGTATCATGACCCTGGTCCCCAGAGTTTGGTCTGTAACCTGACCCTGGTCCCCAGAGTTTAGTCTGCATACTCACCCTGGTGCCCAGAGTTTTGTCTGTATCCTGACCCTAACCCTGGTCCCCAGAGTTTGGTCTGTATCCTGAGCCTGGTCCCCAGAGTTTGGTCTGTATCCTGAGCCTGGTCCCCAGAGTTTGGTCTGCAACCTGACCCTGGTCCCCAGAGTTTGGTCTGTATCCTGAGCCTGGTCCCCAGAGTATGGTCTGCAACCTGACCCTGGTCCCCAGAGTTTGGTGTGTATCCTGACCCTGGTCCCCAGAGTTTGGTCTGTAACCTGACCCTGGTCCCCAGAGTTTGGTTTGCATACTGAGACTGGTCCCCAGAGTTTGGTCTGTATCCTGACCCTGGTCCCCATAGTTTGGCCTGTATCCAGAGTCTCGTCCCCCGAGTTTGGTCTGTAACCTGATCCTGGTCCCCAGAGTTTGGTCTGAATTCTGACCCTGGTCCCCAGAGTTTAGTCTGCATACTCACCCTGGTCCCCAGAGTTTGGTCTGTATCCTGACCCTGGTCCCCATAGTTTGGTCTGTGTCCTGAGCCTCGTCCCCAGAGTTATGTCTGTAACCTGACCCTGGTCCCCAGAGTTTGGTCTGTATCCTGACCATGCTCCTAAGAGTTTGGTCTGTACCCTGACCATGGTCCACAGAGTTAGGACTGTATCCTGACCATGACCCTGGTCCTCAGAGTTTGGTCTGTACCCTGACCCTGGTCCCCAGACATTGGTCTTTACACCCACAACCCTGGTCCCCAGAGTATGGTCTGTAACCTGACCCTGGTCCCCAGACATTGGTCTTTACACCCACAACCCTGGTCCCCAGAGTATGGTCTGTAACCTGACCCTGGTCCCCAGAGTTTGGTCTGTATCCTGACCCTGACCCAGGTCCCCAGAGTTTTGTCTGTATCCTGACCCTGGTCACCAGTGTTTTGTCTGTAACCTATCCCTGGTCCCCAGAGTTGTGTCTGTATCCTGACCCCGACCCTGGTCCACAGAGTTTGGTCTGTAACCTGACCTTGGTCACCAGAGTTTGGTCTGTATCCTGACCCTGGTCCCTATAGTTTGATCTGTATCCCAACAGTGGTCCCCAGAGATTGGTCTGTTCCTTGTCCCTGGTCCCATGAGTTTGGTCTGTACCCTGACCCTGGTCCCCAGAGTTTGGTCTGCAACCTGACCCTGGTCCCCAGAGTTTGGTCTGTATCCTGACCCTGGTTCCCAGAGTTTGGTCTGTACCCTGACCCTGGTCCCCAGAGATTGGTCTGTACACCCCCAATCCTGGTCCCCAGAGTTTGTTCTGTATCCTCAACCTGGTCCACAGAGTATGTTCTGCAACCTGAAACTGGTACTCAGAGTTTGATCTGTATCCTGACCCTGGTCCCAGAGTTTTGTCTGTAACCCGACTTTGGTCCCAAGAGTTTTGTTTGTTACCTGACCCTTACGCTGGTCCCCAGAGTGTGGACTGTATTCTGACCCTGGTCCACGGTGTTTGGTCTGTATCCTGACCCTGGTCCCCAGAGTTTAGTCTGTATACTCACCCTGGTCCCCAGAGTTTCCTCTGTATCCTGACCCTCGTGCCCATAGTTTGGTCTGTATCCTGAGCCTCGTCCCCCGAGTTTTGTCTGTAACCTGACCCTGGTCCCCAGAGTTAGGACTGTATCCTGACCCTGACCCTAGTCCCCAGAGTTTGGTCTGAACCCTGACCCTGGTCCCCAGATATTGGTCTGTACACCCACAACCCTGGTCCCCAGAGTTTGCTCTGTAACCTGACCCTGGTCCCCAGATTTTGGTCTGTATCCTGACCCTGACCCTGGTCCCCAGAGTTTTGTCTGTATCCTGACCCTGACCCTGGTCCCCAGAGTTTTGTCTGTATCCTGACCCTGGTCACCAGTGTTTTGTCTGTAACCTACACCTGGTCCCCAGAGTTGGTCTGTATCCTGACCCTGGTCCCCAGATTTTGGTCTGTATCCTGACCCTGACCCTGGTCCCCAGAGTTTTGTCTGTATCCTGACCCTGACCCTGGTCCCCAGAGTTTTGTCTGTATCCTGACCCTGGTCACCAGTGTTTTGTCTGTAACCTACACCTGGTCCCCAGAGTTTGGTCTGTATCCTGACCCCGACCCTGGTCCTCCAGAGTTTGGTCTGTACCCTGACCCTGTTCCCCAGAGTTTGGTCTGTAACCTGACCTTTACCCTGGTCCCCAGAGTTTGGTGTGTATCCTGACCCTGGTCCCCAGAGTTTGGTGTGTATCCTGACCCTGGTCCCAGAGTTTGGTCTGTAACCTGACTTTGGTCCCCAGAGTTTGGTCTGTAACCTCACCCTTACCCTGGTTCACAGAGATTGGTCTGTAACCTGATGCTGGTCCACAGAGTTTGGTCTGTATCCTGACCCTGGTCCCCAGAGTTTGGTCTGTACCCTGATGCTGGTCCACAGAGTTTGGTTTGTATCCTTACCCTGGTCCCCAGAGTTTGGTCTGTACCCAGACACTGGTCCCCAGAGTTTCTCTATACCCTGACCTTGGTCCCCAGAGTTTTGTCTGTATCCTGACCCTGGTCACCAGTGTTTTGTCTGTAACCTACACCTTGTCCCCAGAGTTTGGTCTGTATCCTGACCCCGACCCTGGTTCCCCAGAGTTTGGTCTGTATCCTGACCTTGGTCACCAGAGTTTGGTCTGTACCCTGACCCTGGTCCCTATAGTTTGGTCTGTATCCTGACCTTGGTCACCAGAGTTTGGTCTGTATACTGACCCTGGTCCCAGATTTGTTATTTTATTTTTTTAATTAAGTAGGTGAGTCAGTTAAGAACAAATTCTTATTTTCAATGACAGGCTAGGAACAGTGGGTTAACTGCCTTGTTCAGTGGCAGAACAACAGATTTTGAGTTTGTCAGCTTGGTGATCCAACACTCTAAACACTAGGCTACCTGCTGCCCCAGTTTGGTATGTATCCTAACCCTGGCCCAAAATAACTTTCTCTTTCTTCTCTGTCTTTTGATGTAAGTGTTGAGACGATGCATTAAATCCCAGACAAAGATTAAGCTTTCTTTTGATGCAACGGAAAGACAATGTATTCCATTGAGCCCATTTCAGTCATTTACCGGGGTGTGTTTGACAGTTCGTTACAAACATCTCCACGGTTGTTATGTTAACGGGCAAAAACGACAGGCACGAGCAAGAGTATGAAAGAGTTGCAGGAGCAAAATGAAAGCACTCAATCCAGCGTGATTTAAGTGACAAGTGGATTTTGCAGCCCTCAAACAGGAAATAGATGGCTGTATAGGAGATCCTCAGGTGGGCGGAGCATGCACATTTCTAGTATTATGTAATGTTTCATGTTTTGTTCGGACCCTAGGAAGAGTAGCTGCTGATTAACAACAGCTAATGGGGATCTTAACAAAATACAACACCAAATAAATACTGTTTCAGTCTGGCCTGTATCCCCGGCAGTCTCTGTCCAAATGGCACGGTACGTATCCCTGACCTCTAACCCTAACCCTAACCCTAACCCTGACCTTGACCCAAACCTACGTCCTAGTCAAGGTCTCTGTGTCTGCCTGCCTGCCTGCCCTGCCTGCCTGCCTGTCTGTCTGTCTGTCTGTCGGGGTGTGAACTAAGTGATAGATACATGTAACTGATTGGCCAGAGAGTCCAGCTACCAGTCACCTGGTCAGTCCCTGTTTTAAAAAAATGGTTTTAAAAACTTGATTGATTGTTTGATTCAGGTTCGACATAGGAGAGAGTGCATCACTCCAGAGCAGTGTCCGTGTTACCATAACAACAGAGCCTATGCATCTGGACAGAGCATCAATATGGACTGTAACACCTGGTACGTACCTTAATTAGATGTACCTTATGTAAAACCTGGTAAGTACCTGGTTTAGAACGTACTGTAACATCTGGGTTGTACAGTTGAAGTTGGACGTTTACATACACTTAGGTTGGAGTCATTAAAAATAATTTTGGGCAAGTTTGTTAGGACATCTACTTTGTGCATGACACATGTCATTTTTCCAACAATTGTTTACAGACAGATAATTTACTGTATCAAAATTCCTGGGGGTCAGAAGTTTACATACACTAAGTTGACTGTGCCTTTAAACAGGTTGGAAAATTCCAGAAAATTATGTCATGGCTTTAGAAGATTCTGATAGGCTAATTGACATCATTTGAGTCAATAGGAGGTGTACCTGTGGATGTATTTCAAGGCCTACCTTCAAACTCAGTGCCTCTTTGCTTGACATCATAGGAAAATAAAAGAAATCAGCCAAGACATCAGGAAAAGAATTGTAGACCTCCACAAGTCTGGTTCATCCTTGGGAAAAATGTCCAAATGCCTGAAGGTACCATGTTCATCTGTACAAACAATAGTACGCAAGTATAAACACCATGGGACCACGCAGACGCTCAGGAAGGAGACGCGTTCTGTCTCCTAGAGATGAACGTACTTTGGTGCGAAAAGTGCAAATCAATCCCAGAACAACAGCGAAGGACCTTGTGAATATGCTGGAGGAAACAGGTACGAAAGTATCTATATCCACAGTAAAACGAGTCCTAAATCGACATAACCTGAAAGGCCACTTGGTAAGGCAGAAGCCACTGCTCCAAAACCGCCATCAAAAATCCAGACTACGGTTTGCAACTGCACATGGGGACAAAGATCGTAGTTTTGGAGAAATGTCCTCTGGTCTGATGAAACAAAAATAGAACTGTTTGGCCATAATGACCATCATTATGTTTGGAGGAAAAAGGGGGGGAGCTTGCAAGCTGAAGAACACCATCCCAACCGTGAAGAACTTTTTATTGAAGCAACATCTCAAGACATCAGTCAGGAAGTTAAAGCTTGGTTGCAAATGTGTCTTCCAAATGGACAATGACCCCAAGCATACTTCCAAAGTTGTGGCAAAATGGCTTAAGGACAACATGGTCAAGATATTGGAGTGGCCATCACAAAGCCCTGACCTCAATCCCATAGAAAATGTGTGGCCAGAACTGAAGAAGCGTGTGCGAGCAAGGAGGCCTACAAACCTGACCCAGTTACACCAGCTCTGTCAGGAGGAATGGGCCAAAATTCACCCAACTTATGGTGGGAAGCTTGTGGATGGCTACCCGAAATGTTTTACCCAAGTTAAACAATTTAAAGGCAATGCTACCAAATACTAATTGAGTGTATGTATGTAAACCTCTGACCCTCTGGGAATGTGGTGAAAGAAAAAAAAGCTGAAATAAATCATTCCCTCAACAATTATTCTGACATTTCACATTCTTAAAATAAAGTGGTGATCCTAACCCTAACTGACCTAATTATTTTTACTAGGATTAAATGTCAGGAATTGTGAAAACTGAGTTTAAATGTATTTGGCTAAGGTGTACGTAAACTTCCGACTTTAACTGTAAACGGCTTAGACCATTTATAACAATATCACCTGGTATGCACCTCATTTAGACTTTACCTAACGTAACTATATCACCTGGTATGTACCTTGTTGACACTGTACCTAACGTAACCATATCACCTGGTATGTACCTTGTTGAGACTGTACCTAACGTAACAATATCACAAAAAGAGGCTAGATCATTCACAACTTTCTCTCTTGGTGTGTTTGTGTCCTGTGCAGTATGTGTGAGAACAGACATTGGAGCTGTACAGCGCACGTGTGTGATGGTGTCTGTCGTACAGTGGGAGAGGGACATTACATCACCTTTGACGGTCTTCAGTACTCCTTCCCTGGGCTTTGTCAGTACGTCCTGGTGCAGGTCAGTTTCTTGTACCGTGTGTTATCGTGTCTGTGTGTGTCATGCCTGGTACTTGTCTTAACCTCTATGGGCAAGCGTCCCACCTACTCAACAGCCAGTGTAATCCCGTGGCGCGTTATTCAAATACCTCAAAAATGCAAAAACTTCAATTTTTCAAACATATGACTATTTTACACCATTTTAAAGACAAGACTCTCGTTAATCTAACAACACTGTCCGATTTCAAAAAGGCTTTACAACGAAAGCAAAACATAAGATTATGTCAGCACAGTACCCAGCCATAAATAATCAGACACCCATTTTTCAAGCTAGCATATAATGTCACATAAACCCAAACCACAGCTAAATGCAGCACTAACCTTTGATGATCTTCATCAGATGACAACCCTAGGACATTATGTTATACAATACATGCATGTTTTGTTCAATCAAGTTCATATTTATATCAAAAACCAGCTTTTTACATTAGCATGTGACTAGCATGTGACTAGCATTCCCACCGAACACTGCCGGTGAATTTAATAAATTACTCACGATAAACGTTCACAAAAAACATAACAATTATTTTAAGAATTATAGATACAGAACTCCTCTATGCACTCGATATGTCCGATTTTAAAATAGCTTTTCGGTGAAAGCACATTTTGCAATATTCTCAGTAGATAGCCCGGCATCACAGGGCTAGCTATTTAGACACCCAGCAAGTTTAGCACTCACCAAAGTCAGATTTACTATAAGAAAAATGTTATTACCTTTGCTGTTCTTCGTCAGAATGCACTCCCAGGACTTCTACTTCAATAACAAATGTTGGTTTGGTCCCAAATAATCCATTGTTATATCCAAATAGCGGCGTTTTGTTCGTGCGTTCAAGACACTATCCGAAAGGGTAAATAAGGGTGACGAGCATGGCGCATTTCGTGACAAAAAAATTCTAAATATTCCATTACCGTACTTCGAAGCATGTCAACCGCTGTTTAAAATCAATTTTTATGCCATTTTTCTCGTAAAAAAGAGATAATATTCCGACCGGGAATCTGCGTTTAGGTAAACAGACGAAAGAAAATAAAGCATGGGGTCGACTCGGGCACGCGCCTAAGCCCATAGTACTCTGATCGGCCACTTGCCAAAGGCGATAATGTGTTTCAGCCAGAGGCTGCCTCGATATCATTCCGCTTTTTCCCGGGCTCTGAGAGCCTATGGGAGCCGTAGGAAGTGTCACGTTATAGCAAAGATCCTCAGTCTTCAATAAAAAGAGCCAAGATGAACAACAACTTGTCAGACAGGCTACTTCCTGCATGGAATCTTCTCAGGTTTTGGCCTGCCATATGAGTTCTGTTATACTCACAGACACCATTCAAACAGTTTTAGAAACTTTAGAGTGTTTTCTATCCAAAGCCAATAATTATATGCATATTCTAGTTTCTGGGCAGTAGTAATAACCAGGTTAAATTGGGTACGTTTTTTATTCGGCCGTGTAAATACTGCCCCCTACCCCCAACAGGTTAACAAACTATAGTTTTGGCAAGTCGGTTAGGACATCTACTTTGTGCATGACACGTCATTTTTCCAACAATTGTTTACAGGCAGATTATTTCACTTATATTTCACTGTATCACAATTCCAGTAGGTCAGAAGATTACATACACTAAGTTGATTGTGCCTTTAACCTCTCTGGGGTACGTGGGACGCTACCGTCCCACCTGCGGTACACACTTTTCAACAGCCAGTGAAATAACAGGGCGGCAAATTCAAAACAACAAAAATCTCATAATTCTAATTTCTCAAACATACATCTATTTTACACCATTTTAAAGATACACTTCTCCTTAATCCAACCACATTGTCCGATTTCAAAAAGGCTTTACGGTGAAAGCAAAACATTAGATTATGTTAGGACACCACCTAAACAAAAAAAGCCACACAGCCATTTTCCAAGCAAGGAGAGGTGTCACAAAAACCCGAAATACAGCTAAAATGAATCACTAACCTTTGATGATCTTCATCAGATGGCACTCATAGGACTTCATGTTACACAAGACGTATGTTTTGCTCGATAAAGTTCATATTTATATCCAAAAACCCCTTTTTACATTGGCCCGTAATGTTCAGAAATGTTTTTCCTTCAAAAACTTCCGGTGAATGAGCACATCAATATATAGAAATACTCATCATAAACGTTGATAAAATATTAAACTGTTATTCAAAGAATTATAGATAAACATCTCCTTAATGCAACTGCTGTGACAGATTTCAAAAAAGCTTCACGGGGAAAGCACACTTTGCAATAATCTGAGTACGGCGCTCAGAAAACAACAGCAGGCAATACAGATACCCGCCATTTTGGAGTCATCTAAAATCATAAATAGCATTATAAATATTCACTTACCTTTGATGATCTTCATCAGAATGCACTCCCAGAAATCCCAGGTCCACAATAAATGTTGTTTTGTTCGATAAAGTCCATAATTTACAGTGGGGAGAACAAGTATTTGATACAATGCCGATTTTGCAGGTTTTCCTACTTACAAAGCATGTAGAGGTCTGTAATTTTTATAATAGGTACACTTCAACTGTGAGAGATGGAATCTAAAAAAATCCAGAAAATCCAAAAATCCAGAAAATCACATTGTATGATTTTTAAGTAATTAATTTGCATTTTATTGCATGACATAAGTATTTGATCACCTACGAACCAGTAAGAATTCTGGCTCTCACAGACCTGTTAGTTTTTCTTTAAGAAGCCCTCCTGTTCTCCACTCATTACCTGTATTAACTGCACCTGTTTGAACTCGTTACCTGTATGAAAGACACCTGTCCACACACTCAATAAAACAGACTCCAACCACTCCACAATGGCCAAGACCAGAGAGCTGTGTAAGGACATCAGGGATAAAAGTGTAGACCTGCACAAGGCTGGGATGGGCTACAGGATAATAGGCAAGCAGCTTGGTGAGAAGGCAACAACTGTTGGCGCAATTATTAGAAAATGGAAGAAGTTCAAGATGACGGGCAATCACCCTCGGTCTGGGGCTCCATGCAAGATCTCACCTCGTGGGGCATCAGTGATCATGAGGAAGGTGAGGGATCAGCCCAGAACTACACGGCAGGACCTGGTCAATGACCTGAAGAGAGCTGGGACTTCAGTCTCAAAGAAAACCATTCGTAACACACTACGCCGTCATGGATTAAAATCCCGCAGCGCACGCAAGGTCCCCCTGCTCAAGCCAGCGCATGTCCAGGCCCATCTGAAGTTTGCCAATGACCATCTGAATGATCCAGAGGAGGAATGGGATAAGGTCATGTGGTCTGATGAGACAAAAATAGAGCTCTTTGGTCTAAACTCCACTCGCAGTGTTTGGAGGAAGAAGAAGGATGAGTACAACCCCAAGAACACCATCCCAACAGTGAAGCATGGAGGTGGAAACATCATTCTTTGGGGATGCTTTTCTGCAAAGGGGACAGGACGACTGCACCGTTTTGAGAGGAGGATGGATGGGGCCATGTATCGCGAGATCTTGGCCAACAACCTCCTTCGCTCAGTAAGAGCATTGAAGATGGGTCGTGGCTGGGTCTTCCAGCATGACAACGACCCGAAACACACAGCCAGGGCAACTAAGGAGTGGCTCCGTAAGAAGCATCTCAAGGTCCTGGAGTGGCCTAGCCAGTCTCCAGACCTGAACCCAATAGAAAATGTTTGGAGGGAGCTGAAAGTCCGTATTGCCCAGCGACAGCCCCGAAACCTGAAGGATCTGGAGAAGGTCTGTATTGAGGAGTGGGCCAAAATCCCTGCTGCAGTGTGTGCAAACCTGGTCAAGAACTACAGGAAACGTATGATCTTTGTAATTGCAAACCTAGGTTTCTGTACCAAATATTAAGTTCTGCTCTTCTGATGTATCAAATACTTATGTCATGCAATAAAATGCAAATTATTTACTTAAAAATCATACAATGTGATTTTCTGTATTTTGTTTTAGATTCCGTCTCTCACAGTTGAAGTGTACCTATGATAAAAATTACAGACCACTACATGCTTTGTAAGTGGAAAACCTGCAAAATCGGCAGTGTATCAAATACTTGTTCTCCCCACTGTATGTCCAAATACCTCCTTGTTGTTAGCGCATTCAGCAAGCTACTCCAAATGTAGGAAGCGTGCCGAAAATTTCACGATGAAAAGTCAAAAAAAGTTATATTTACATTCGTAGAAACATGTCAAACGATGTATAGCATCAATCTTTAGGGCCTTTTTAACATAAATCTTAAATAATATTCCAACCGGACGATTCCAATGTCTTGAAAATGTAATGGAACACAGCTAACTCTCATGTGAATGTGCGCCACTGAACTCATGTCCTTTCCTGAGTCAACAACTTCCAACTTCCTTTGTTCACTCTCTGTTCACTGTAAAAGCCTGAAACAACGTTCTAAAGACTATTGACGTCTAGTGGAAGCCTTAGGAAGTGCAAAATGAACCTTAAGTCACTGTGTGTTAGATAGGCAATCACTTGAAAAAACTACAAGCCTCAGATTTCCCACTTCCTGGTTGGATTTTTCTCAGGTTTTTGCCTGCCATATGAGTTCTGTTATACTCACAGACATCATTCAAACAGTTTTAGAAACTTTAGAGTGTTTTCCATCCACATCTACTAATACTATGCATATTCTATCTTCTGAGCCTGAGTAGCAGGCAGTTTAATTTGGGCACGCCTTTCATCCGGACGTCAAAATACTGCCCCCTGCCCTAGAGAAGTTAAACAGCTTGAAAAATTCCAGAAAAGTATGTCATGCCTTTAGAAGCTTCTGATAGGCTAATTGCCTACCTTCAAACTCAGTGGCTCTTTGCTTGACATCATGGGAAAATCAAAAGTAATCAGCCAAGACCTCAGAAAAAAATGGTATACCTCCACAAGTCTGGTTCATCCTTGGGAGCATTTTCCAAATGCCTGAAGGTACCACGTTCATCTGTACAAACAATAGTACTCAAGTATAAACACCATGGGATCACGCAGCCATCACACCACTCAGGATGGAGACTTGTTCTGTCTCCTAGAGATGAACGTACTTTGGTGCGAAAGGTTCAAATCAATCCCAGAACAACAGCAAAGGACCTTGTGAAGACGCTGGAGGAAACAGGTACAAAAGTATCTATATCCACAGTAAAACGAGTCCTATATCGACATAACCTGAAAGGCCGCTCAGCAAGGCAGAAGCCACTGCTCCAAAACCGCCATAAACATTTCTGACTACGGTTTGCAACTGCACATGGGGACAAATATCGTACTTTTTGGAGAAATGTCCTCTGGTCAGATGAAACCAAAATAGAACTATTTGGGCATACTGACCATTGTGTGCTCCGGGCATGTGCTGACCAACTGGCAGGTATCTTCACTGACATTTTCAACATGTCCTTGATTGAGTCTATAATACCAACATGTTTCAAGCAGACCACCATAGTCCCTGTGCCCAAGAACACAAAGGCAACCTGCCTAAATTACTACAGACCCGTAGCACTCACGTCCCGAGCCATGAAGTGCTTTGAAAGGCTGGTAATGGCTCACATCAATACCATTGTCCCAGAAACCTGAGACCCACTCCAATTTGCATACCACCCAAACAGATCCACAGATGATGCAATCTCTATTGCACTCCACAATGCCCTTTCCCACCTGCACAAAAGGAACACCTATGTGAGAATGCTATTCATTGACTACAGCTCAGCGTTCAACACCATAGTACCCTCAAAGCTCATCACTAAGCTAAGGAACCTGGGACTAAACACCTCCCTCTGCAACTGGATCCTGGACTTCCTGACGGGCCGCCCCCAGGTGGTGAGGGTAGGTAGGAAAACTTCTGCCACGCTGATCCTCAACACTGGAGCTCCCCAGGTGTGCGTGCTCAGTCCCCTCCTGTACTCCCTGTTCACCCACGACTGCATGGCCAGGCACGACTCCAACATCATCATTAAGTTTGCAGACGACACAACAGTGGTAGGCCTGATCACTGACAATGATGAGACAGCCTATAGGGAGGAGGTCAGAGACCTGGCCGGGTGGTGCCAGAATAACAACCTATCCCTCAATGTAACAAAGACTAAGTAGATGATTGTGGACTACAGGAAAAGGAGCACAGAGCCCGCCCCCATTCTCATCGATGGGGCTGTAGTGGAGCAGGTTGAGAGCTTCAAGTTCCTTGGTGTCCACATCAACAACAAACTAGAATGGTCCAAACACACCAAGACAGCCGTGAAGAGGGCACGACAAAGCCTATTCTCCCTCAGGAAACTAAAAAGATTTGGCATGGGTCCTCAGATCCTCAAAAGGTTCTACAGCTGCAACATCGAGAGCATCCTGACCAGTTGCATCACTGCCTGGTACGGCAATTGCTCTGCCTCTGACCGCAAGGCACTTCAGAGGGTAGTGCGTGCGGCCCAGTACATCACTGGGTCCTGCCATCCAGGACCTCTACACCAGGCAATGCTACCAAATACTAATTGAGTGTATGTAGACTTCTGACCTACTGGGAATGTGATGAAAGATATAAAAGCTGAAAT